>NW_028167277.1:0-310122 GCF_963513975.1 Fringilla coelebs | reverse complement strand
GCGCCTGTTGCCGGCCTCTTTCGGCACAAGCCCCCGCTCCGGAGCGCACCGCGGCCGGCAGGATGCTCTCTGCCGGCGAAGGTGCCGCTTCTCCGGCAAGGAAGCCTCTGCCGCTTCTCCAGCACACGGAGAGCGTGCTAGCTGCTGAAACGTGAAGAAAGAAGCTGCAGAACACTGGCACTGAGCGTGCAGCTTTCCAGCGGAGAGAAAAAGCTACTTGAACACTCTGCAAGCCTTTCCACTCCCAAAAACATGCACATGGAAGGAGCTGCTGCAAAACCGATGCTGTGCTCGCTGCTGCTCCTCCTGAAGCTCTGGCTGCTAAATCTGAGGCTTTCCTTCCAATTTCAAGCTGCAAAGCACTTGCTGAATTCCAGGGAAAGTCCGGGAGGCATTTGCTGTGCTGGCACACTTTCTCCTTCCTAGACAGAGTGGAAAAGCTTTTCCCTGCCGTGTAGGCGACAAGAGACGCATTAGACGGCGATCCGGAGCTGTCCGAAGGTAAGCGCCTGTTGCCGGCCTCTTTCGGCACAAGCCCCCGCTCCGGAGCGCACCGCGGCCGGCAGGATGCTCTCTGCCGGCGAAGGTGCCGCTTCTCCGGCAAGGAAGCCTCGGCCGCTTCTCCAGCACACGGAGAGCGTGCTAGCTGCTGAAACGTGAAGAAAGAAGCTGCAGAAGACTGGCACTGAGCGTGCAGCTTTCCAGCGGAGAGAAAAAGCTACTTTAACACTCTGCAAGCCTTTCCACTCCCAAAAACATGCACATGGAAGGAGCTGCTGCAAAACCGATGCTGTGCTCGCTGCTGCTCCTCCTGAAGCTCTGGCTGCTAAATCTGAGGCTTTCCTTCCAATTTCAAGCTGCAAAGCACTTGCTGAATTGCAGGGAAAGTCCGGGAGGCATTTGCTGTGCTGGCACACTTTCTCCTTCCTAGACAGAGTGGAAAAGCTTTTCCCTGCCGTGTAGGCGACAAGAGACGCATTAGACGGCGATCCGGAGCTGTCCGAAGGTAAGCGCCTGTTGCCGGCCTCTTTCGGCACAAGCCCCGGCTCCGGAGCGCACCGCGGCCGGCAGGATGCTCTCTGCCGGCGAAGGTGCCGCTTCTCCGGCAAGGAAGCCTCTGCCGCTTCTCCAGCACACGGAGAGCGTGCTAGCTGCTGAAACGTGAAGAAAGAAGCTGCAGAAGACTGGCACTGAGCGTGCAGCTTTCCAGCGGAGAGAAAAAGCTACTTTAACACTCTGCAAGCCTTTCCACTCCCAAAAACATGCACATGGAAGGAGCTGCTGCAAAACCGATGCTGTGCTCGCTGCTGCTCCTCCTGAAGCTCTGGCTGCTAAATCTGAGGCTTTCCTTCCAATTTCAAGCTGCAAAGCACTTGCTGAATTCCAGGGAAAGTCCGGGAGGCATTTGCTGTGCTGGCACACTTTCTCCTTCCTAGACAGAGTGGAAAAGCTTTTCCCTGCCGTGTAGGCGACAAGAGACGCATTAGACGGCGATCCGGAGCTGTCCGAAGGTAAGCGCCTGTTGCCGGCCTCTTTCGGCACAAGCCCCCGCTCCGGAGCGCACCGCGGCCGGCAGGATGCTCTCTGCCGGCGAAGGTGCCGCTTCTCCGGCAAGGAAGCCTCTGCCGCTTCTCCAGCACACGGAGAGCGTGCTAGCTGCTGAAACGTGAAGAAAGAAGCTGCAGAAGACTGGCACTGAGCGTGCAGCTTTCCAGCGGAGAGAAAAAGCTACTTTAACACTCTGCAAGCCTTTCCACTCCCAAAAACATGCACATGGAAGGAGCTGCTGCAAAACCGATGCTGTGCTCGCTGCTGCTCCTCCTGAAGCTCTGGCTGCTAAATCTGAGGCTTTCCTTCCAATTTCAAGCTGCAAAGCACTTGCTGAATTCCAGGGAAAGTCCGGGAGGCATTTGCTGTGCTGGCACACTTTCTCCTTCCTAGACAGAGTGGAAAAGCTTTTCCCTGCCGTGTAGGCGACAAGAGACGCATTAGACGGCGATCCGGAGCTGTCCGAAGGTAAGCGCCTGTTGCCGGCCTCTTTCGGCACAAGCCCCCGCTCCGGAGCGCACCGCGGCCGGCAGGATGCTCTCTGCCGGCGAAGGTGCCGCTTCTCCGGCAAGGAAGCCTCTGCCGCTTCTCCAGCACACGGAGAGCGTGCTAGCTGCTGAAACGTGAAGAAAGAAGCTGCAGAAGACTGGCACTGAGCGTGCAGCTTTCCAGCGGAGAGAAAAAGCTACTTTAACACTCTGCAAGCCTTTCCACTCCCAAAAACATGCACATGGAAGGAGCTGCTGCAAAACCGATGCTGTGCTCGCTGCTGCTCCTCCTGAAGCTCTGGCTGCTAAATCTGAGGCTTTCCTTCCAATTTCAAGCTGCAAAGCACTTGCTGAATTCCAGGGAAAGTCCGGGAGGCATTTGCTGTGCTGGCACACTTTCTCCTTCCTAGACAGAGTGGAAAAGCTTTTCCCTGCCGTGTAGGCGACAAGAGACGCATTAGACGGCGATCCGGAGCTGTCCGAAGGTAAGCGCCTGTTGCCGGCCTCTTTCGGCACAAGCCCCCGCTCCGGAGCGCACCGCGGCCGGCAGGATGCTCTCTGCCGGCGAAGGTGCCGCTTCTCCGGCAAGGAAGCCTCTGCCGCTTCTCCAGCACACGGAGAGCGTGCTAGCTGCTGAAACGTGAAGAAAGAAGCTGCAGAAGACTGGCACTGAGCGTGCAGCTTTCCAGCGGAGAGAAAAAGCTACTTTAACACTCTGCAAGCCTTTCCACTCCCAAAAACATGCACATGGAAGGAGCTGCTGCAAAACCGATGCTGTGCTCGCTGCTGCTCCTCCTGAAGCTCTGGCTGCTAAATCTGAGGCTTTCCTTCCAATTTCAAGCTGCAAAGCACTTGCTGAATTCCAGGGAAAGTCCGGGAGGCATTTGCTGTGCTGGCACACTTTCTCCTTCCTAGACAGAGTGGAAAAGCTTTTCCCTGCCGTGTAGGCGACAAGAGACGCATTAGACGGCGATCCGGAGCTGTCCGAAGGTAAGCGCCTGTTGCCGGCCTCTTTCGGCACAAGCCCCCGCTCCGGAGCGCACCGCGGCCGGCAGGATGCTCTCTGCCGGCGAAGGTGCCGCTTCTCCGGCAAGGAAGCCTCTGCCGCTTCTCCAGCACACGGAGAGCGTGCTAGCTGCTGAAACGTGAAGAAAGAAGCTGCAGAAGACTGGCACTGAGCGTGCAGCTTTCCAGCGGAGAGAAAAAGCTACTTTAACACTCTGCAAGCCTTTCCACTCCCAAAAACATGCACATGGAAGGAGCTGCTGCAAAACCGATGCTGTGCTCGCTGCTGCTCCTCCTGAAGCTCTGGCTGCTAAATCTGAGGCTTTCCTTCCAATTTCAAGCTGCAAAGCACTTGCTGAATTCCAGGGAAAGTCCGGGAGGCATTTGCTGTGCTGGCACACTTTCTCCTTCCTAGACAGAGTGGAAAAGCTTTTCCCTGCCGTGTAGGCGACAAGAGACGCATTAGACGGCGATCCGGAGCTGTCCGAAGGTAAGCGCCTGTTGCCGGCCTCTTTCGGCACAAGCCCCCGCTCCGGAGCGCACCGCGGCCGGCAGGATGCTCTCTGCCGGCGAAGGTGCCGCTTCTCCGGCAAGGAAGCCTCTGCCGCTTCTCCAGCACACGGAGAGCGTGCTAGCTGCTGAAACGTGAAGAAAGAAGCTGCAGAAGACTGGCACTGAGCGTGCAGCTTTCCAGCGGAGAGAAAAAGCTACTTTAACACTCTGCAAGCCTTTCCACTCCCAAAAACATGCACATGGAAGGAGCTGCTGCAAAACCGATGCTGTGCTCGCTGCTGCTCCTCCTGAAGCTCTGGCTGCTAAATCTGAGGCTTTCCTTCCAATTTCAAGCTGCAAAGCACTTGCTGAATTGCAGGGAAAGTCCGGGAGGCATTTGCTGTGCTGGCACACTTTCTCCTTCCTAGACAGAGTGGAAAAGCTTTTCCCTGCCGTGTAGGCGACAAGAGACGCATTAGACGGCGATCCGGAGCTGTCCGAAGGTAAGCGCCTGTTGCCGGCCTCTTTCGGCACAAGCCCCCGCTCCGGAGCGCACCGCGGCCGGCAGGATGCTCTCTGCCGGCGAAGGTGCCGCTTCTCCGGCAAGGAAGCCTCTGCCGCTTCTCCAGCACACGGAGAGCGTGCTAGCTGCTGAAACGTGAAGAAAGAAGCTGCAGAACACTGGCACTGAGCGTGCAGCTTTCCAGCGGAGAGAAAAAGCTACTTGAACACTCTGCAAGCCTTTCCACTCCCAAAAACATGCACATGGAAGGAGCTGCTGCAAAACCGATGCTGTGCTCGCTGCTGCTCCTCCTGAAGCTCTGGCTGCTAAATCTGAGGCTTTCCTTCCAATTTCAAGCTGCAAAGCACTTGCTGAATTCCAGGGAAAGTCCGGGAGGCATTTGCTGTGCTGGCACACTTTCTCCTTCCTAGACAGAGTGGAAAAGCTTTTCCCTGCCGTGTAGGCGACAAGAGACGCATTAGACGGCGATCCGGAGCTGTCCGAAGGTAAGCGCCTGTTGCCGGCCTCTTTCGGCACAAGCCCCCGCTCCGGAGCGCACCGCGGCCGGCAGGATGCTCTCTGCCGGCGAAGGTGCCGCTTCTCCGGCAAGGAAGCCTCGGCCGCTTCTCCAGCACACGGAGAGCGTGCTAGCTGCTGAAACGTGAAGAAAGAAGCTGCAGAAGACTGGCACTGAGCGTGCAGCTTTCCAGCGGAGAGAAAAAGCTACTTTAACACTCTGCAAGCCTTTCCACTCCCAAAAACATGCACATGGAAGGAGCTGCTGCAAAACCGATGCTGTGCTCGCTGCTGCTCCTCCTGAAGCTCTGGCTGCTAAATCTGAGGCTTTCCTTCCAATTTCAAGCTGCAAAGCACTTGCTGAATTCCAGGGAAAGTCCGGGAGGCATTTGCTGTGCTGGCACACTTTCTCCTTCCTAGACAGAGTGGAAAAGCTTTTCCCTGCCGTGTAGGCGACAAGAGACGCATTAGACGGCGATCCGGAGCTGTCCGAAGGTAAGCGCCTGTTGCCGGCCTCTTTCGGCACAAGCCCCCGCTCCGGAGCGCACCGCGGCCGGCAGGATGCTCTCTGCCGGCGAAGGTGCCGCTTCTCCGGCAAGGAAGCCTCTGCCGCTTCTCCAGCACACGGAGAGCGTGCTAGCTGCTGAAACGTGAAGAAAGAAGCTGCAGAACACTGGCACTGAGCGTGCAGCTTTCCAGCGGAGAGAAAAAGCTACTTTAACACTCTGCAAGCCTTTCCACTCCCAAAAACATGCACATGGAAGGAGCTGCTGCAAAACCGATGCTGTGCTCGCTGCTGCTCCTCCTGAAGCTCTGGCTGCTAAATCTGAGGCTTTCCTTCCAATTTCAAGCTGCAAAGCACTTGCTGAATTCCAGGGAAAGTCCGGGAGGCATTTGCTGTGCTGGCACACTTTCTCCTTCCTAGACAGAGTGGAAAAGCTTTTCCCTGCCGTGTAGGCGACAAGAGACGCATTAGACGGCGATCCGGAGCTGTCCGAAGGTAAGCGCCTGTTGCCGGCCTCTTTCGGCACAAGCCCCCGCTCCGGAGCGCACCGCGGCCGGCAGGATGCTCTCTGCCGGCGAAGGTGCCGCTTCTCCGGCAAGGAAGCCTCTGCCGCTTCTCCAGCACACGGAGAGCGTGCTAGCTGCTGAAACGTGAAGAAAGAAGCTGCAGAAGACTGGCACTGAGCGTGCAGCTTTCCAGCGGAGAGAAAAAGCTACTTTAACACTCTGCAAGCCTTTCCACTCCCAAAAACATGCACATGGAAGGAGCTGCTGCAAAACCGATGCTGTGCTCGCTGCTGCTCCTCCTGAAGCTCTGGCTGCTAAATCTGAGGCTTTCCTTCCAATTTCAAGCTGCAAAGCACTTGCTGAATTCCAGGGAAAGTCCGGGAGGCATTTGCTGTGCTGGCACACTTTCTCCTTCCTAGACAGAGTGGAAAAGCTTTTCCCTGCCGTGTAGGCGACAAGAGACGCATTAGACGGCGATCCGGAGCTGTCCGAAGGTAAGCGCCTGTTGCCGGCCTCTTTCGGCACAAGCCCCCGCTCCGGAGCGCACCGCGGCCGGCAGGATGCTCTCTGCCGGCGAAGGTGCCGCTTCTCCGGCAAGGAAGCCTCTGCCGCTTCTCCAGCACACGGAGAGCGTGCTAGCTGCTGAAACGTGAAGAAAGAAGCTGCAGAAGACTGGCACTGAGCGTGCAGCTTTCCAGCGGAGAGAAAAAGCTACTTGAACACTCTGCAAGCCTTTCCACTCCCAAAAACATGCACATGGAAGGAGCTGCTGCAAAACCGATGCTGTGCTCGCTGCTGCTCCTCCTGAAGCTCTGGCTGCTAAATCTGAGGCTTTCCTTCCAATTTCAAGCTGCAAAGCACTTGCTGAATTCCAGGGAAAGTCCGGGAGGCATTTGCTGTGCTGGCACACTTTCTCCTTCCTAGACAGAGTGGAAAAGCTTTTCCCTGCCGTGTAGGCGACAAGAGACGCATTAGACGGCGATCCGGAGCTGTCCGAAGGTAAGCGCCTGTTGCCGGCCTCTTTCGGCACAAGCCCCCGCTCCGGAGCGCACCGCGGCCGGCAGGATGCTCTCTGCCGGCGAAGGTGCCGCTTCTCCGGCAAGGAAGCCTCTGCCGCTTCTCCAGCACACGGAGAGCGTGCTAGCTGCTGAAACGTGAAGAAAGAAGCTGCAGAAGACTGGCACTGAGCGTGCAGCTTTCCAGCGGAGAGAAAAAGCTACTTTAACACTCTGCAAGCCTTTCCACTCCCAAAAACATGCACATGGAAGGAGCTGCTGCAAAACCGATGCTGTGCTCGCTGCTGCTCCTCCTGAAGCTCTGGCTGCTAAATCTGAGGCTTTCCTTCCAATTTCAAGCTGCAAAGCACTTGCTGAATTCCAGGGAAAGTCCGGGAGGCATTTGCTGTGCTGGCACACTTTCTCCTTCCTAGACAGAGTGGAAAAGCTTTTCCCTGCCGTGTAGGCGACAAGAGACGCATTAGACGGCGATCCGGAGCTGTCCGAAGGTAAGCGCCTGTTGCCGGCCTCTTTCGGCACAAGCCCCCGCTCCGGAGCGCACCGCGGCCGGCAGGATGCTCTCTGCCGGCGAAGGTGCCGCTTCTCCGGCAAGGAAGCCTCTGCCGCTTCTCCAGCACACGGAGAGCGTGCTAGCTGCTGAAACGTGAAGAAAGAAGCTGCAGAAGACTGGCACTGAGCGTGCAGCTTTCCAGCGGAGAGAAAAAGCTACTTTAACACTCTGCAAGCCTTTCCACTCCCAAAAACATGCACATGGAAGGAGCTGCTGCAAAACCGATGCTGTGCTCGCTGCTGCTCCTCCTGAAGCTCTGGCTGCTAAATCTGAGGCTTTCCTTCCAATTTCAAGCTGCAAAGCACTTGCTGAATTCCAGGGAAAGTCCGGGAGGCATTTGCTGTGCTGGCACACTTTCTCCTTCCTAGACAGAGTGGAAAAGCTTTTCCCTGCCGTGTAGGCGACAAGAGACGCATTAGACGGCGATCCGGAGCTGTCCGAAGGTAAGCGCCTGTTGCCGGCCTCTTTCGGCACAAGCCCCCGCTCCGGAGCGCACCGCGGCCGGCAGGATGCTCTCTGCCGGCGAAGGTGCCGCTTCTCCGGCAAGGAAGCCTCTGCCGCTTCTCCAGCACACGGAGAGCGTGCTAGCTGCTGAAACGTGAAGAAAGAAGCTGCAGAAGACTGGCACTGAGCGTGCAGCTTTCCAGCGGAGAGAAAAAGCTACTTTAACACTCTGCAAGCCTTTCCACTCCCAAAAACATGCACATGGAAGGAGCTGCTGCAAAACCGATGCTGTGCTCGCTGCTGCTCCTCCTGAAGCTCTGGCTG
The DNA here is from genome assembly GCF_963513975.1 of Fringilla coelebs. NCBI lineage: Eukaryota > Metazoa > Chordata > Aves > Passeriformes > Fringillidae > Fringilla > Fringilla coelebs. The sequence continues at coordinate 302,226 of NW_028167277.1, read as the reverse complement.
CTAAATCTGAGGCTTTCCTTCCAATTTCAAGCTGCAAAGCACTTGCTGAATTGCAGGGAAAGTCCGGGAGGCATTTGCTGTGCTGGCACACTTTCTCCTTCCTAGACAGAGTGGAAAAGCTTTTCCCTGCCGTGTAGGCGACAAGAGACGCATTAGACGGCGATCCGGAGCTGTCCGAAGGTAAGCGCCTGTTGCCGGCCTCTTTCGGCACAAGCCCCCGCTCCGGAGCGCACCGCGGCCGGCAGGATGCTCTCTGCCGGCGAAGGTGCCGCTTCTCCGGCAAGGAAGCCTCTGCCGCTTCTCCAGCACACGGAGAGCGTGCTAGCTGCTGAAACGTGAAGAAAGAAGCTGCAGAACACTGGCACTGAGCGTGCAGCTTTCCAGCGGAGAGAAAAAGCTACTTGAACACTCTGCAAGCCTTTCCACTCCCAAAAACATGCACATGGAAGGAGCTGCTGCAAAACCGATGCTGTGCTCGCTGCTGCTCCTCCTGAAGCTCTGGCTGCTAAATCTGAGGCTTTCCTTCCAATTTCAAGCTGCAAAGCACTTGCTGAATTCCAGGGAAAGTCCGGGAGGCATTTGCTGTGCTGGCACACTTTCTCCTTCCTAGACAGAGTGGAAAAGCTTTTCCCTGCCGTGTAGGCGACAAGAGACGCATTAGACGGCGATCCGGAGCTGTCCGAAGGTAAGCGCCTGTTGCCGGCCTCTTTCGGCACAAGCCCCCGCTCCGGAGCGCACCGCGGCCGGCAGGATGCTCTCTGCCGGCGAAGGTGCCGCTTCTCCGGCAAGGAAGCCTCGGCCGCTTCTCCAGCACACGGAGAGCGTGCTAGCTGCTGAAACGTGAAGAAAGAAGCTGCAGAAGACTGGCACTGAGCGTGCAGCTTTCCAGCGGAGAGAAAAAGCTACTTTAACACTCTGCAAGCCTTTCCACTCCCAAAAACATGCACATGGAAGGAGCTGCTGCAAAACCGATGCTGTGCTCGCTGCTGCTCCTCCTGAAGCTCTGGCTGCTAAATCTGAGGCTTTCCTTCCAATTTCAAGCTGCAAAGCACTTGCTGAATTCCAGGGAAAGTCCGGGAGGCATTTGCTGTGCTGGCACACTTTCTCCTTCCTAGACAGAGTGGAAAAGCTTTTCCCTGCCGTGTAGGCGACAAGAGACGCATTAGACGGCGATCCGGAGCTGTCCGAAGGTAAGCGCCTGTTGCCGGCCTCTTTCGGCACAAGCCCCCGCTCCGGAGCGCACCGCGGCCGGCAGGATGCTCTCTGCCGGCGAAGGTGCCGCTTCTCCGGCAAGGAAGCCTCTGCCGCTTCTCCAGCACACGGAGAGCGTGCTAGCTGCTGAAACGTGAAGAAAGAAGCTGCAGAACACTGGCACTGAGCGTGCAGCTTTCCAGCGGAGAGAAAAAGCTACTTTAACACTCTGCAAGCCTTTCCACTCCCAAAAACATGCACATGGAAGGAGCTGCTGCAAAACCGATGCTGTGCTCGCTGCTGCTCCTCCTGAAGCTCTGGCTGCTAAATCTGAGGCTTTCCTTCCAATTTCAAGCTGCAAAGCACTTGCTGAATTCCAGGGAAAGTCCGGGAGGCATTTGCTGTGCTGGCACACTTTCTCCTTCCTAGACAGAGTGGAAAAGCTTTTCCCTGCCGTGTAGGCGACAAGAGACGCATTAGACGGCGATCCGGAGCTGTCCGAAGGTAAGCGCCTGTTGCCGGCCTCTTTCGGCACAAGCCCCCGCTCCGGAGCGCACCGCGGCCGGCAGGATGCTCTCTGCCGGCGAAGGTGCCGCTTCTCCGGCAAGGAAGCCTCTGCCGCTTCTCCAGCACACGGAGAGCGTGCTAGCTGCTGAAACGTGAAGAAAGAAGCTGCAGAAGACTGGCACTGAGCGTGCAGCTTTCCAGCGGAGAGAAAAAGCTACTTTAACACTCTGCAAGCCTTTCCACTCCCAAAAACATGCACATGGAAGGAGCTGCTGCAAAACCGATGCTGTGCTCGCTGCTGCTCCTCCTGAAGCTCTGGCTGCTAAATCTGAGGCTTTCCTTCCAATTTCAAGCTGCAAAGCACTTGCTGAATTCCAGGGAAAGTCCGGGAGGCATTTGCTGTGCTGGCACACTTTCTCCTTCCTAGACAGAGTGGAAAAGCTTTTCCCTGCCGTGTAGGCGACAAGAGACGCATTAGACGGCGATCCGGAGCTGTCCGAAGGTAAGCGCCTGTTGCCGGCCTCTTTCGGCACAAGCCCCCGCTCCGGAGCGCACCGCGGCCGGCAGGATGCTCTCTGCCGGCGAAGGTGCCGCTTCTCCGGCAAGGAAGCCTCTGCCGCTTCTCCAGCACACGGAGAGCGTGCTAGCTGCTGAAACGTGAAGAAAGAAGCTGCAGAAGACTGGCACTGAGCGTGCAGCTTTCCAGCGGAGAGAAAAAGCTACTTGAACACTCTGCAAGCCTTTCCACTCCCAAAAACATGCACATGGAAGGAGCTGCTGCAAAACCGATGCTGTGCTCGCTGCTGCTCCTCCTGAAGCTCTGGCTGCTAAATCTGAGGCTTTCCTTCCAATTTCAAGCTGCAAAGCACTTGCTGAATTCCAGGGAAAGTCCGGGAGGCATTTGCTGTGCTGGCACACTTTCTCCTTCCTAGACAGAGTGGAAAAGCTTTTCCCTGCCGTGTAGGCGACAAGAGACGCATTAGACGGCGATCCGGAGCTGTCCGAAGGTAAGCGCCTGTTGCCGGCCTCTTTCGGCACAAGCCCCCGCTCCGGAGCGCACCGCGGCCGGCAGGATGCTCTCTGCCGGCGAAGGTGCCGCTTCTCCGGCAAGGAAGCCTCTGCCGCTTCTCCAGCACACGGAGAGCGTGCTAGCTGCTGAAACGTGAAGAAAGAAGCTGCAGAAGACTGGCACTGAGCGTGCAGCTTTCCAGCGGAGAGAAAAAGCTACTTTAACACTCTGCAAGCCTTTCCACTCCCAAAAACATGCACATGGAAGGAGCTGCTGCAAAACCGATGCTGTGCTCGCTGCTGCTCCTCCTGAAGCTCTGGCTGCTAAATCTGAGGCTTTCCTTCCAATTTCAAGCTGCAAAGCACTTGCTGAATTCCAGGGAAAGTCCGGGAGGCATTTGCTGTGCTGGCACACTTTCTCCTTCCTAGACAGAGTGGAAAAGCTTTTCCCTGCCGTGTAGGCGACAAGAGACGCATTAGACGGCGATCCGGAGCTGTCCGAAGGTAAGCGCCTGTTGCCGGCCTCTTTCGGCACAAGCCCCCGCTCCGGAGCGCACCGCGGCCGGCAGGATGCTCTCTGCCGGCGAAGGTGCCGCTTCTCCGGCAAGGAAGCCTCTGCCGCTTCTCCAGCACACGGAGAGCGAGCTAGCTGCTGAAACGTGAAGAAAGAAGCTGCAGAAGACTGGCACTGAGCGTGCAGCTTTCCAGCGGAGAGAAAAAGCTACTTTAACACTCTGCAAGCCTTTCCACTCCCAAAAACATGCACATGGAAGGAGCTGCTGCAAAACCGATGCTGTGCTCGCTGCTGCTCCTCCTGAAGCTCTGGCTGCTAAATCTGAGGCTTTCCTTCCAATTTCAAGCTGCAAAGCACATGCTGAATTCCAGGGAAAGTCCGGGAGGCATTTGCTGTGCTGGCACACTTTCTCCTTCCTAGACAGAGTGGAAAAGCTTTTCCCTGCCGTGTAGGCGACAAGAGACGCATTAGACGGCGATCCGGAGCTGTCCGAAGGTAAGCGCCTGTTGCCGGCCTCTTTCGGCACAAGCCCCCGCTCCGGAGCGCACCGCGGCCGGCAGGATGCTCTCTGCCGGCGAAGGTGCCGCTTCTCCGGCAAGGAAGCCTCTGCCGCTTCTCCAGCACACGGAGAGCGTGCTAGCTGCTGAAACGTGAAGAAAGAAGCTGCAGAAGACTGGCACTGAGCGTGCAGCTTTCCAGCGGAGAGAAAAAGCTACTTGAACACTCTGCAAGCCTTTCCACTCCCAAAAACATGCACATGGAAGGAGCTGCTGCAAAACCGATGCTGTGCTCGCTGCTGCTCCTCCTGAAGCTCTGGCTGCTAAATCTGAGGCTTTCCTTCCAATTTCAAGCTGCAAAGCACTTGCTGAATTCCAGGGAAAGTCCGGGAGGCATTTGCTGTGCTGGCACACTTTCTCCTTCCTAGACAGAGTGGAAAAGCTTTTCCCTGCCGTGTAGGCGACAAGAGACGCATTAGACGGCGATCCGGAGCTGTCCGAAGGTAAGCGCCTGTTGCCGGCCTCTTTCGGCACAAGCCCCCGCTCCGGAGCGCACCGCGGCCGGCAGGATGCTCTCTGCCGGCGAAGGTGCCGCTTCTCCGGCAAGGAAGCCTCTGCCGCTTCTCCAGCACACGGAGAGCGTGCTAGCTGCTGAAACGTGAAGAAAGAAGCTGCAGAAGACTGGCACTGAGCGTGCAGCTTTCCAGCGGAGAGAAAAAGCTACTTTAACACTCTGCAAGCCTTTCCACTCCCAAAAACATGCACATGGAAGGAGCTGCTGCAAAACCGATGCTGTGCTCGCTGCTGCTCCTCCTGAAGCTCTGGCTGCTAAATCTGAGGCTTTCCTTCCAATTTCAAGCTGCAAAGCACTTGCTGAATTGCAGGGAAAGTCCGGGAGGCATTTGCTGTGCTGGCACACTTTCTCCTTCCTAGACAGAGTGGAAAAGCTTTTCCCTGCCGTGTAGGCGACAAGAGACGCATTAGACGGCGATCCGGAGCTGTCCGAAGGTAAGCGCCTGTTGCCGGCCTCTTTCGGCACAAGCCCCCGCTCCGGAGCGCACCGCGGCCGGCAGGATGCTCTCTGCCGGCGAAGGTGCCGCTTCTCCGGCAAGGAAGCCTCTGCCGCTTCTCCAGCACACGGAGAGCGTGCTAGCTGCTGAAACGTGAAGAAAGAAGCTGCAGAACACTGGCACTGAGCGTGCAGCTTTCCAGCGGAGAGAAAAAGCTACTTGAACACTCTGCAAGCCTTTCCACTCCCAAAAACATGCACATGGAAGGAGCTGCTGCAAAACCGATGCTGTGCTCGCTGCTGCTCCTCCTGAAGCTCTGGCTGCTAAATCTGAGGCTTTCCTTCCAATTTCAAGCTGCAAAGCACTTGCTGAATTCCAGGGAAAGTCCGGGAGGCATTTGCTGTGCTGGCACACTTTCTCCTTCCTAGACAGAGTGGAAAAGCTTTTCCCTGCCGTGTAGGCGACAAGAGACGCATTAGACGGCGATCCGGAGCTGTCCGAAGGTAAGCGCCTGTTGCCGGCCTCTTTCGGCACAAGCCCCCGCTCCGGAGCGCACCGCGGCCGGCAGGATGCTCTCTGCCGGCGAAGGTGCCGCTTCTCCGGCAAGGAAGCCTCGGCCGCTTCTCCAGCACACGGAGAGCGTGCTAGCTGCTGAAACGTGAAGAAAGAAGCTGCAGAAGACTGGCACTGAGCGTGCAGCTTTCCAGCGGAGAGAAAAAGCTACTTTAACACTCTGCAAGCCTTTCCACTCCCAAAAACATGCACATGGAAGGAGCTGCTGCAAAACCGATGCTGTGCTCGCTGCTGCTCCTCCTGAAGCTCTGGCTGCTAAATCTGAGGCTTTCCTTCCAATTTCAAGCTGCAAAGCACTTGCTGAATTCCAGGGAAAGTCCGGGAGGCATTTGCTGTGCTGGCACACTTTCTCCTTCCTAGACAGAGTGGAAAAGCTTTTCCCTGCCGTGTAGGCGACAAGAGACGCATTAGACGGCGATCCGGAGCTGTCCGAAGGTAAGCGCCTGTTGCCGGCCTCTTTCGGCACAAGCCCCCGCTCCGGAGCGCACCGCGGCCGGCAGGATGCTCTCTGCCGGCGAAGGTGCCGCTTCTCCGGCAAGGAAGCCTCTGCCGCTTCTCCAGCACACGGAGAGCGTGCTAGCTGCTGAAACGTGAAGAAAGAAGCTGCAGAACACTGGCACTGAGCGTGCAGCTTTCCAGCGGAGAGAAAAAGCTACTTTAACACTCTGCAAGCCTTTCCACTCCCAAAAACATGCACATGGAAGGAGCTGCTGCAAAACCGATGCTGTGCTCGCTGCTGCTCCTCCTGAAGCTCTGGCTGCTAAATCTGAGGCTTTCCTTCCAATTTCAAGCTGCAAAGCACTTGCTGAATTCCAGGGAAAGTCCGGGAGGCATTTGCTGTGCTGGCACACTTTCTCCTTCCTAGACAGAGTGGAAAAGCTTTTCCCTGCCGTGTAGGCGACAAGAGACGCATTAGACGGCGATCCGGAGCTGTCCGAAGGTAAGCGCCTGTTGCCGGCCTCTTTCGGCACAAGCCCCCGCTCCGGAGCGCACCGCGGCCGGCAGGATGCTCTCTGCCGGCGAAGGTGCCGCTTCTCCGGCAAGGAAGCCTCTGCCGCTTCTCCAGCACACGGAGAGCGTGCTAGCTGCTGAAACGTGAAGAAAGAAGCTGCAGAAGACTGGCACTGAGCGTGCAGCTTTCCAGCGGAGAGAAAAAGCTACTTTAACACTCTGCAAGCCTTTCCACTCCCAAAAACATGCACATGGAAGGAGCTGCTGCAAAACCGATGCTGTGCTCGCTGCTGCTCCTCCTGAAGCTCTGGCTGCTAAATCTGAGGCTTTCCTTCCAATTTCAAGCTGCAAAGCACTTGCTGAATTCCAGGGAAAGTCCGGGAGGCATTTGCTGTGCTGGCACACTTTCTCCTTCCTAGACAGAGTGGAAAAGCTTTTCCCTGCCGTGTAGGCGACAAGAGACGCATTAGACGGCGATCCGGAGCTGTCCGAAGGTAAGCGCCTGTTGCCGGCCTCTTTCGGCACAAGCCCCCGCTCCGGAGCGCACCGCGGCCGGCAGGATGCTCTCTGCCGGCGAAGGTGCCGCTTCTCCGGCAAGGAAGCCTCTGCCGCTTCTCCAGCACACGGAGAGCGTGCTAGCTGCTGAAACGTGAAGAAAGAAGCTGCAGAAGACTGGCACTGAGCGTGCAGCTTTCCAGCGGAGAGAAAAAGCTACTTGAACACTCTGCAAGCCTTTCCACTCCCAAAAACATGCACATGGAAGGAGCTGCTGCAAAACCGATGCTGTGCTCGCTGCTGCTCCTCCTGAAGCTCTGGCTGCTAAATCTGAGGCTTTCCTTCCAATTTCAAGCTGCAAAGCACTTGCTGAATTCCAGGGAAAGTCCGGGAGGCATTTGCTGTGCTGGCACACTTTCTCCTTCCTAGACAGAGTGGAAAAGCTTTTCCCTGCCGTGTAGGCGACAAGAGACGCATTAGACGGCGATCCGGAGCTGTCCGAAGGTAAGCGCCTGTTGCCGGCCTCTTTCGGCACAAGCCCCCGCTCCGGAGCGCACCGCGGCCGGCAGGATGCTCTCTGCCGGCGAAGGTGCCGCTTCTCCGGCAAGGAAGCCTCTGCCGCTTCTCCAGCACACGGAGAGCGTGCTAGCTGCTGAAACGTGAAGAAAGAAGCTGCAGAAGACTGGCACTGAGCGTGCAGCTTTCCAGCGGAGAGAAAAAGCTACTTTAACACTCTGCAAGCCTTTCCACTCCCAAAAACATGCACATGGAAGGAGCTGCTGCAAAACCGATGCTGTGCTCGCTGCTGCTCCTCCTGAAGCTCTGGCTGCTAAATCTGAGGCTTTCCTTCCAATTTCAAGCTGCAAAGCACTTGCTGAATTCCAGGGAAAGTCCGGGAGGCATTTGCTGTGCTGGCACACTTTCTCCTTCCTAGACAGAGTGGAAAAGCTTTTCCCTGCCGTGTAGGCGACAAGAGACGCATTAGACGGCGATCCGGAGCTGTCCGAAGGTAAGCGCCTGTTGCCGGCCTCTTTCGGCACAAGCCCCCGCTCCGGAGCGCACCGCGGCCGGCAGGATGCTCTCTGCCGGCGAAGGTGCCGCTTCTCCGGCAAGGAAGCCTCTGCCGCTTCTCCAGCACACGGAGAGCGAGCTAGCTGCTGAAACGTGAAGAAAGAAGCTGCAGAAGACTGGCACTGAGCGTGCAGCTTTCCAGCGGAGAGAAAAAGCTACTTTAACACTCTGCAAGCCTTTCCACTCCCAAAAACATGCACATGGAAGGAGCTGCTGCAAAACCGATGCTGTGCTCGCTGCTGCTCCTCCTGAAGCTCTGGCTGCTAAATCTGAGGCTTTCCTTCCAATTTCAAGCTGCAAAGCACATGCTGAATTCCAGGGAAAGTCCGGGAGGCATTTGCTGTGCTGGCACACTTTCTCCTTCCTAGACAGAGTGGAAAAGCTTTTCCCTGCCGTGTAGGCGACAAGAGACGCATTAGACGGCGATCCGGAGCTGTCCGAAGGTAAGCGCCTGTTGCCGGCCTCTTTCGGCACAAGCCCCCGCTCCGGAGCGCACCGCGGCCGGCAGGATGCTCTCTGCCGGCGAAGGTGCCGCTTCTCCGGCAAGGAAGCCTCTGCCCTTCTCCAGCACACGGAGAGCGTGCTAGCTGCTGAAACGTGAAGAAAGAAGCTGCAGAAGACTGGCACTGAGCGTGCAGCTTTCCAGCGGAGAGAAAAAGCTACTTTAACACTCTGCAAGCCTTTCCACTCCCAAAAACATGCACTTGGAAGGAGCTGCTGCAAAACCGATGCTGTGCTCGCTGCTGCTCCTCCTGAAGCTCTGGCTGCTAAATCTGAGGCTTTCCTTCCAATTTCAAGCTGCAAAGCACTTGCTGAATTCCAGGGAAAGTCCGGGAGGCATTTGCTGTGCTGGCACACTTTCTCCTTCCTAGACAGAGTGGAAAAGCTTTTCCCTGCCGTGTAGGCGACAAGAGACGCATTAGACGGCGATCCGGAGCTGTCCGAAGGTAAGCGCCTGTTGCCGGCCTCTTTCGGCACAAGCCCCGGCTCCGGAGCGCACCGCGGCCGGCAGGATGCTCTCTGCCGGCGAAGGTGCCGCTTCTCCGGCAAGGAAGCCTCTGCCGCTTCTCCAGCACACGGAGAGCGTGCTAGCTGCTGAAACGTGAAGAAAGAAGCTGCAGAAGACTGGCACTGAGCGTGCAGCTTTCCAGCGGAGAGAAAAAGCTACTTTAACACTCTGCAAGCCTTTCCACTCCCAAAAACATGCACATGGAAGGAGCTGCTGCAAAACCGATGCTGTGCTCGCTGCTGCTCCTCCTGAAGCTCTGGCTGCTAAATCTGAGGCTTTCCTTCCAATTTCAAGCTGCAAAGCACTTGCTGAATTGCAGGGAAAGTCCGGGAGGCATTTGCTGTGCTGGCACACTTTCTCCTTCCTAGACAGAGTGGAAAAGCTTTTCCCTGCCGTGTAGGCGACAAGAGACGCATTAGACGGCGATCCGGAGCTGTCCGAAGGTAAGCGCCTGTTGCCGGCCTCTTTCGGCACAAGCCCCCGCTCCGGAGCGCACCGCGGCCGGCAGGATGCTCTCTGCCGGCGAAGGTGCCGCTTCTCCGGCAAGGAAGCCTCTGCCGCTTCTCCAGCACACGGAGAGCGTGCTAGCTGCTGAAACGTGAAGAAAGAAGCTGCAGAAGACTGGCACTGAGCGTGCAGCTTTCCAGCGGAGAGAAAAAGCTACTTTAACACTCTGCAAGCCTTTCCACTCCCAAAAACATGCACATGGAAGGAGCTGCTGCAAAACCGATGCTGTGCTCGCTGCTGCTCCTCCTGAAGCTCTGGCTGCTAAATCTGAGGCTTTCCTTCCAATTTCAAGCTGCAAAGCACTTGCTGAATTCCAGGGAAAGTCCGGGAGGCATTTGCTGTGCTGGCACACTTTCTCCTTCCTAGACAGAGTGGAAAAGCTTTTCCCTGCCGTGTAGGCGACAAGAGACGCATTAGACGGCGATCCGGAGCTGTCCGAAGGTAAGCGCCTGTTGCCGGCCTCTTTCGGCACAAGCCCCCGCTCCGGAGCGCACCGCGGCCGGCAGGATGCTCTCTGCCGGCGAAGGTGCCGCTTCTCCGGCAAGGAAGCCTCTGCCGCTTCTCCAGCACACGGAGAGCGTGCTAGCTGCTGAAACGTGAAGAAAGAAGCTGCAGAAGACTGGCACTGAGCGTGCAGCTTTCCAGCGGAGAGAAAAAGCTACTTTAACACTCTGCAAGCCTTTCCACTCCCAAAAACATGCACTTGGAAGGAGCTGCTGCAAAACCGATGCTGTGCTCGCTGCTGCTCCTCCTGAAGCTCTGGCTGCTAAATCTGAGGCTTTCCTTCCAATTTCAAGCTGCAAAGCACTTGCTGAATTCCAGGGAAAGTCCGGGAGGCATTTGCTGTGCTGGCACACTTTCTCCTTCCTAGACAGAGTGGAAAAGCTTTTCCCTGCCGTGTAGGCGACAAGAGACGCATTAGACGGCGATCCGGAGCTGTCCGAAGGTAAGCGCCTGTTGCCGGCCTCTTTCGGCACAAGCCCCCGCTCCGGAGCGCACCGCGGCCGGCAGGATGCTCTCTGCCGGCGAAGGTGCCGCTTCTCCGGCAAGGAAGCCTCTGCCGCTTCTCGAGCACACGGAGAGCGTGCTAGCTGCTGAAACGTGAAGAAAGAAGCTGCAGAAGACTGGCACTGAGCGTGCAGCTTTCCAGCGGAGAGAAAAAGCTACTTTAACACTCTGCAAGCCTTTCCACTCCCAAAAACATGCACATGGAAGGAGCTGCTGCAAAACCGATGCTGTGCTCGCTGCTGCTCCTCCTGAAGCTCTGGCTGCTAAATCTGAGGCTTTCCTTCCAATTTCAAGCTGCAAAGCACTTGCTGAATTCCAGGGAAAGTCCGGGAGGCATTTGCTGTGCTGGCACACTTTCTCCTTCCTAGACAGAGTGGAAAAGCTTTTCCCTGCCGTGTAGGCGACAAGAGACGCATTAGACGGCGATCCGGAGCTGTCCGAAGGTAAGCGCCTGTTGCCGGCCTCTTTCGGCACAAGCCCCCGCTCCGGAGCGCACCGCGGCCGGCAGGATGCTCTCTGCCGGCGAAGGTGCCGCTTCTCCGGCAAGGAAGCCTCGGCCGCTTCTCCAGCACACGGAGAGCGAGCTAGCTGCTGAAACGTGAAGAAAGAAGCTGCAGAAGACTGGCACTGAGCGTGCAGCTTTCCAGCGGAGAGAAAAAGCTACTTTAACACTCTGCAAGCCTTTCCACTCCCAAAAACATGCACATGGAAGGAGCTGCTGCAAAACCGATGCTGTGCTCGCTGCTGCTCCTCCTGAAGCTCTGGCTGCTAAATCTGAGGCTTTCCTTCCAATTTCAAGCTGCAAAGCACATGCTGAATTCCAGGGAAAGTCCGGGAGGCATTTGCTGTGCTGGCACACTTTCTCCTTCCTAGACAGAGTGGAAAAGCTTTTCCCTGCCGTGTAGGCGACAAGAGACGCATTAGACGGCGATCCGGAGCTGTCCGAAGGTAAGCGCCTGTTGCCGGCCTCTTTCGGCACAAGCCCCCGCTCCGGAGCGCACCGCGGCCGGCAGGATGCTCTCTGCCGGCGAAGGTGCCGCTTCTCCGGCAAGGAAGCCTCTGCCGCTTCTCCAGCACACGGAGAGCGAGCTAGCTGCTGAAACGTGAAGAAAGAAGCTGCAGAAGACTGGCACTGAGCGTGCAGCTTTCCAGCGGAGAGAAAAAGCTACTTTAACACTCTGCAAGCCTTTCCACTCCCAAAAACATGCACATGGAAGGAGCTGCTGCAAAACCGATGCTGTGCTCGCTGCTGCTCCTCCTGAAGCTCTGGCTGCTAAATCTGAGGCTTTCCTTCCAATTTCAAGCTGCAAAGCACATGCTGAATTCCAGGGAAAGTCCGGGAGGCATTTGCTGTGCTGGCACACTTTCTCCTTCCTAGACAGAGTGGAAAAGCTTTTCCCTGCCGTGTAGGCGACAAGAGACGCATTAGACGGCGATCCGGAGCTGTCCGAAGGTAAGCGCCTGTTGCCGGCCTCTTTCGGCACAAGCCCCGGCTCCGGAGCGCACCGCGGCCGGCAGGATGCTCTCTGCCGGCGAAGGTGCCGCTTCTCCGGCAAGGAAGCCTCTGCCGCTTCTCCAGCACACGGAGAGCGTGCTAGCTGCTGAAACGTGAAGAAAGAAGCTGCAGAAGACTGGCACTGAGCGTGCAGCTTTCCAGCGGAGAGAAAAAGCTACTTTAACACTCTGCAAGCCTTTCCACTCCCAAAAACATGCACATGGAAGGAGCTGCTGCAAAACCGATGCTGTGCTCGCTGCTGCTCCTCCTGAAGCTCTGGCTGCTAAATCTGAGGCTTTCCTTCCAATTTCAAGCTGCAAAGCACTTGCTGAATTCCAGGGAAAGTCCGGGAGGCATTTGCTGTGCTGGCACACTTTCTCCTTCCTAGACAGAGTGGAAAAGCTTTTCCCTGCCGTGTAGGCGACAAGAGACGCATTAGACGGCGATCCGGAGCTGTCCGAAGGTAAGCGCCTGTTGCCGGCCTCTTTCGGCACAAGCCCCGGCTCCGGAGCGCACCGCGGCCGGCAGGATGCTCTCTGCCGGCGAAGGTGCCGCTTCTCCGGCAAGGAAGCCTCTGCCGCTTCTCCAGCACACGGAGAGCGTGCTAGCTGCTGAAACGTGAAGAAAGAAGCTGCAGAACACTGGCACTGAGCGTGCAGCTTTCCAGCGGAGAGAAAAAGCTACTTTAACACTCTGCAAGCCTTTCCACTCCCAAAAACATGCACATGGAAGGAGCTGCTGCAAAACCGATGCTGTGCTCGCTGCTGCTCCTCCTGAAGCTCTGGCTGCTAAATCTGAGGCTTTCCTTCCAATTTCAAGCTGCAAAGCACTTGCTGAATTCCAGGGAAAGTCCGGGAGGCATTTGCTGTGCTGGCACACTTTCTCCTTCCTAGACAGAGTGGAAAAGCTTTTCCCTGCCGTGTAGGCGACAAGAGACGCATTAGACGGCGATCCGGAGCTGTCCGAAGGTAAGCGCCTGTTGCCGGCCTCTTTCGGCACAAGCCCCCGCTCCGGAGCGCACCGCGGCCGGCAGGATGCTCTCTGCCGGCGAAGGTGCCGCTTCTCCGGCAAGGAAGCCTCTGCCGCTTCTCCAGCACACGGAGAGCGTGCTAGCTGCTGAAACGTGAAGAAAGAAGCTGCAGAAGACTGGCACTGAGCGTGCAGCTTTCCAGCGGAGAGAAAAAGCTACTTTAACACTCTGCAAGCCTTTCCACTCCCAAAAACATGCACTTGGAAGGAGCTGCTGCAAAACCGATGCTGTGCTCGCTGCTGCTCCTCCTGAAGCTCTGGCTGCTAAATCTGAGGCTTTCCTTCCAATTTCAAGCTGCAAAGCACTTGCTGAATTCCAGGGAAAGTCCGGGAGGCATTTGCTGTGCTGGCACACTTTCTCCTTCCTAGACAGAGTGGAAAAGCTTTTCCCTGCCGTGTAGGCGACAAGAGACGCATTAGACGGCGATCCGGAGCTGTCCGAAGGTAAGCGCCTGTTGCCGGCCTCTTTCGGCACAAGCCCCCGCTCCGGAGCGCACCGCGGCCGGCAGGATGCTCTCTACCGGCGAAGGTGCCGCTTCTCCGGCAAGGAAGCCTCTGCCGCTTCTCCAGCACACGGAGAGCGTGCTAGCTGCTGAAACGTGAAGAAAGAAGCTGCAGAAGACTGGCACTGAGCGTGCAGCTTTCCAGCGGAGAGAAAAAGCTACTTTAACACTCTGCAAGCCTTTCCACTCCCAAAAACATGCACTTGGAAGGAGCTGCTGCAAAACCGATGCTGTGCTCGCTGCTGCTCCTCCTGAAGCTCTGGCTGCTAAATCTGAGGCTTTCCTTCCAATTTCAAGCTGCAAAGCACTTGCTGAATTGCAGGGAAAGTCCGGGAGGCATTTGCTGTGCTGGCACACTTTCTCCTTCCTAGACAGAGTGGAAAAGCTTTTCCCTGCCGTGTAGGCGACAAGAGACGCATTAGACGGCGATCCGGAGCTGTCCGAAGGTAAGCGCCTGTTGCCGGCCTCTTTCGGCACAAGCCCCCGCTCCGGAGCGCACCGCGGCCGGCCGGATGCTCTCTGCCGGCGAAGGTGCCGCTTCTCCGGCAAGGAAGCCTCTGCCGCTTCTCCAGCACACGGAGAGCGTGCTAGCTGCTGAAACGTGAAGAAAGAAGCTGCAGAAGACTGGCACTGAGCGTGCAGCTTTCCAGCGGAGAGAAAAAGCTACTTTAACACTCTGCAAGCCTTTCCACTCCCAAAAACATGCACATGGAAGGAGCTGCTGCAAAACCGATGCTGTGCTCGCTGCTGCTCCTCCTGAAGCTCTGGCTGCTAAATCTGAGGCTTTCCTTCCAATTTCAAGCTGCAAAGCACTTGCTGAATTCCAGGGAAAGTCCGGGAGGCATTTGCTGTGCTGGCACACTTTCTCCTTCCTAGACAGAGTGGAAAAGCTTTTCCCTGCCGTGTAGGCGACAAGAGACGCATTAGACGGCGATCCGGAGCTGTCCGAAGGTAAGCGCCTGTTGCCGGCCTCTTTCGGCACAAGCCCCCGCTCCGGAGCGCACCGCGGCCGGCCGGATGCTCTCTGCCGGCGAAGGTGCCGCTTCTCCGGCAAGGAAGCCTCTGCCGCTTCTCCAGCACACGGAGAGCGTGCTAGCTGCTGAAACGTGAAGAAAGAAGCTGCAGAAGACTGGCACTGAGCGTGCAGCTTTCCAGCGGAGAGAAAAAGCTACTTTAACACTCTGCAAGCCTTTCCACTCCCAAAAACATGCACTTGGAAGGAGCTGCTGCAAAACCGATGCTGTGCTCGCTGCTGCTCCTCCTGAAGCTCTGGCTGCTAAATCTGAGGCTTTCCTTCCAATTTCAAGCTGCAAAGCACTTGCTGAATTCCAGGGAAAGTCCGGGAGGCATTTGCTGTGCTGGCACACTTTCTCCTTCCTAGACAGAGTGGAAAAGCTTTTCCCTGCCGTGTAGGCGACAAGAGACGCATTAGACGGCGATCCGGAGCTGTCCGAAGGTAAGCGCCTGTTGCCGGCCTCTTTCGGCACAAGCCCCCGCTCCGGAGCGCACCGCGGCCGGCCGGATGCTCTCTGCCGGCGAAGGTGCCGCTTCTCCGGCAAGGAAGCCTCTGCCGCTTCTCCAGCACACGGAGAGCGTGCTAGCTGCTGAAACGTGAAGAAAGAAGCTGCAGAAGACTGGCACTGAGCGTGCAGCTTTCCAGCGGAGAGAAAAAGCTACTTTAACACTCTGCAAGCCTTTCCACTCCCAAAAACATGCACATGGAAGGAGCTGCTGCAAAACCGATGCTGTGCTCGCTGCTGCTCCTCCTGAAGCTCTGGCTGCTAAATCTGAGGCTTTCCTTCCAATTTCAAGCTGCAAAGCACTTGCTGAATTCCAGGGAAAGTCCGGGAGGCTTTTGCTGTGCTGGCACACTTTCTCCTTCCTAGACAGAGTGGAAAAGCTTTTCCCTGCCGTGTAGGCGACAAGAGACGCATTAGACGGCGATCCGGAGCTGTCCGAAGGTAAGCGCCTGTTGCCGGCCTCTTTCGGCACAAGCCCCCGCTCCGGAGCGCACCGCGGCCGGCAGGATGCTCTCTGCCGGCGAAGGTGCCGCTTCTCCGGCAAGGAAGCCTCGGCCGCTTCTCCAGCACACGGAGAGCGAGCTAGCTGCTGAAACGTGAAGAAAGAAGCTGCAGAAGACTGGCACTCACCGTGCAGCTTTCCAGCGGAGAGAAAAAGCTACTTTAACACTCTGCAAGCCTTTCCACTCCCAAAAACATGCACATGGAAGGAGCTGCTGCAAAACCGATGCTGTGCTCGCTGCTGCTCCTCCTGAAGCTCTGGCTGCTAAATCTGAGGCTTTCCTTC
Organism: Fringilla coelebs; assembly: GCF_963513975.1. NCBI lineage: Eukaryota > Metazoa > Chordata > Aves > Passeriformes > Fringillidae > Fringilla > Fringilla coelebs. The sequence continues at coordinate 286,551 of NW_028167277.1, read as the reverse complement.
CAATTTCAAGCTGCAAAGCACTTGCTGAATTGCAGGGAAAGTCCGGGAGGCATTTGCTGTGCTGGCACACTTTCTCCTTCCTAGACAGAGTGGAAAAGCTTTTCCCTGCCGTGTAGGCGACAAGAGACGCATTAGACGGCGATCCGGATCTGTCCGAAGGTAAGCGCCTGTTGCCGGCCTCTTTCGGCACAAGCCCCCGCTCCGGAGCGCACCGCGGCCGGCAGGATGCTCTCTGCCGGCGAAGGTGCCGCTTCTCCGGCAAGGAAGCCTCTGCCGCTTCTCCAGCACACGGAGAGCGTGCTAGCTGCTGAAACGTGAAGAAAGAAGCTGCAGAACACTGGCACTGAGCGTGCAGCTTTCCAGCGGAGAGAAAAAGCTACTTTAACACTCTGCAAGCCTTTCCACTCCCAAAAACATGCACATGGAAGGAGCTGCTGCAAAACCGATGCTGTGCTCGCTGCTGCTCCTCCTGAAGCTCTGGCTGCTAAATCTGAGGCTTTCCTTCCAATTTCAAGCTGCAAAGCACTTGCTGAATTCCAGGGAAAGTCCGGGAGGCATTTGCTGTGCTGGCACACTTTCTCCTTCCTAGACAGAGTGGAAAAGCTTTTCCCTGCCGTGTAGGCGACAAGAGACGCATTAGACGGCGATCCGGAGCTGTCCGAAGGTAAGCGCCTGTTGCCGGCCTCTTTCGGCACAAGCCCCCGCTCCGGAGCGCACCGCGGCCGGCAGGATGCTCTCTGCCGGCGAAGGTGCCGCTTCTCCGGCAAGGAAGCCTCTGCCGCTTCTCCAGCACACGGAGAGCGTGCTAGCTGCTGAAACGTGAAGAAAGAAGCTGCAGAAGACTGGCACTGAGCGTGCAGCTTTCCAGCGGAGAGAAAAAGCTACTTTAACACTCTGCAAGCCTTTCCACTCCCAAAAACATGCACATGGAAGGAGCTGCTGCAAAACCGATGCTGTGCTCGCTGCTGCTCCTCCTGAAGCTCTGGCTGCTAAATCTGAGGCTTTCCTTCCAATTTCAAGCTGCAAAGCACTTGCTGAATTCCAGGGAAAGTCCGGGAGGCATTTGCTGTGCTGGCACACTTTCTCCTTCCTAGACAGAGTGGAAAAGCTTTTCCCTGCCGTGTAGGCGACAAGAGACGCATTAGACGGCGATCCGGAGCTGTCCGAAGGTAAGCGCCTGTTGCCGGCCTCTTTCGGCACAAGCCCCCGCTCCGGAGCGCACCGCGGCCGGCAGGATGCTCTCTGCCGGCGAAGGTGCCGCTTCTCCGGCAAGGAAGCCTCTGCCGCTTCTCCAGCACACGGAGAGCGTGCTAGCAGCTGAAACGTGAAGAAAGAAGCTGCAGAACACTGGCACTGAGCGTGCAGCTTTCCAGCGGAGAGAAAAAGCTACTTTAACACTCTGCAAGCCTTTCCACTCCCAAAAACATGCACATGGAAGGAGCTGCTGCAAAACCGATGCTGTGCTCGCTGCTGCTCCTCCTGAAGCTCTGGCTGCTAAATCTGAGGCTTTCCTTCCAATTTCAAGCTGCAAAGCACTTGCTGAATTCCAGGGAAAGTCCGGGAGGCATTTGCTGTGCTGGCACACTTTCTCCTTCCTAGACAGAGTGGAAAAGCTTTTCCCTGCCGTGTAGGCGACAAGAGACGCATTAGACGGCGATCCGGAGCTGTCCGAAGGTAAGCGCCTGTTGCCGGCCTCTTTCGGCACAAGCCCCCGCTCCGGAGCGCACCGCGGCCGGCAGGATGCTCTCTGCCGGCGAAGGTGCCGCTTCTCCGGCAAGGAAGCCTCTGCCGCTTCTCCAGCACACGGAGAGCGTGCTAGCTGCTGAAACGTGAAGAAAGAAGCTGCAGAAGACTGGCACTGAGCGTGCAGCTTTCCAGCGGAGAGAAAAAGCTACTTTAACACTCTGCAAGCCTTTCCACTCCCAAAAACATGCACATGGAAGGAGCTGCTGCAAAACCGATGCTGTGCTCGCTGCTGCTCCTCCTGAAGCTCTGGCTGCTAAATCTGAGGCTTTCCTTCCAATTTCAAGCTGCAAAGCACTTGCTGAATTCCAGGGAAAGTCCGGGAGGCATTTGCTGTGCTGGCACACTTTCTCCTTCCTAGACAGAGTGGAAAAGCTTTTCCCTGCCGTGTAGGCGACAAGAGACGCATTAGACGGCGATCCGGAGCTGTCCGAAGGTAAGCGCCTGTTGCCGGCCTCTTTCGGCACAAGCCCCCGCTCCGGAGCGCACCGCGGCCGGCAGGATGCTCTCTGCCGGCGAAGGTGCCGCTTCTCCGGCAAGGAAGCCTCTGCCGCTTCTCGAGCACACGGAGAGCGTGCTAGCTGCTGAAACGTGAAGAAAGAAGCTGCAGAAGACTGGCACTGAGCGTGCAGCTTTCCAGCGGAGAGAAAAAGCTACTTTAACACACTGCAAGCCTTTCCACTCCCAAAAACATGCACATGGAAGGAGCTGCTGCAAAACCGATGCTGTGCTCGCTGCTGCTCCTCCTGAAGCTCTGGCTGCTAAATCTGAGGCTTTCCTTCCAATTTCAAGCTGCAAAGCACTTGCTGAATTCCAGGGAAAGTCCGGGAGGCATTTGCTGTGCTGGCACACTTTCTCCTTCCTAGACAGAGTGGAAAAGCTTTTCCCTGCCGTGTAGGCGACAAGAGACGCATTAGACGGCGATCCGGAGCTGTCCGAAGGTAAGCGCCTGTTGCCGGCCTCTTTCGGCACAAGCCCCCGCTCCGGAGCGCACCGCGGCCGGCAGGATGCTCTCTGCCGGCGAAGGTGCCGCTTCTCCGGCAAGGAAGCCTCTGCCGCTTCTCCAGCACACGGAGAGCGTGCTAGCTGCTGAAACGTGAAGAAAGAAGCTGCAGAAGACTGGCACTGAGCGTGCAGCTTTCCAGCGGAGAGAAAAAGCTACTTTAACACTCTGCAAGCCTTTCCACTCCCAAAAACATGCACATGGAAGGAGCTGCTGCAAAACCGATGCTGTGCTCGCTGCTGCTCCTCCTGAAGCTCTGGCTGCTAAATCTGAGGCTTTCCTTCCAATTTCAAGCTGCAAAGCACTTGCTGAATTCCAGGGAAAGTCCGGGAGGCATTTGCTGTGCTGGCACACTTTCTCCTTCCTAGACAGAGTGGAAAAGCTTTTCCCTGCCGTGTAGGCGACAAGAGACGCATTAGACGGCGATCCGGAGCTGTCCGAAGGTAAGCGCCTGTTGCCGGCCTCTTTCGGCACAAGCCCCCGCTCCGGAGCGCACCGCGGCCGGCAGGATGCTCTCTGCCGGCGAAGGTGCCGCTTCTCCGGCAAGGAAGCCTCTGCCGCTTCTCCAGCACACGGAGAGCGTGCTAGCTGCTGAAACGTGAAGAAAGAAGCTGCAGAACACTGGCACTGAGCGTGCAGCTTTCCAGCGGAGAGAAAAAGCTACTTTAACACTCTGCAAGCCTTTCCACTCCCAAAAACATGCACATGGAAGGAGCTGCTGCAAAACCGATGCTGTGCTCGCTGCTGCTCCTCCTGAAGCTCTGGCTGCTAAATCTGAGGCTTTCCTTCCAATTTCAAGCTGCAAAGCACTTGCTGAATTCCAGGGAAAGTCCGGGAGGCATTTGCTGTGCTGGCACACTTTCTCCTTCCTAGACAGAGTGGAAAAGCTTTTCCCTGCCGTGTAGGCGACAAGAGACGCATTAGACGGCGATCCGGAGCTGTCCGAAGGTAAGCGCCTGTTGCCGGCCTCTTTCGGCACAAGCCCCCGCTCCGGAGCGCACCGCGGCCGGCAGGATGCTCTCTGCCGGCGAAGGTGCCGCTTCTCCGGCAAGGAAGCCTCTGCCGCTTCTCCAGCACACGGAGAGCGTGCTAGCTGCTGAAACGTGAAGAAAGAAGCTGCAGAAGACTGGCACTGAGCGTGCAGCTTTCCAGCGGAGAGAAAAAGCTACTTTAACACTCTGCAAGCCTTTCCACTCCCAAAAACATGCACATGGAAGGAGCTGCTGCAAAACCGATGCTGTGCTCGCTGCTGCTCCTCCTGAAGCTCTGGCTGCTAAATCTGAGGCTTTCCTTCCAATTTCAAGCTGCAAAGCACTTGCTGAATTCCAGGGAAAGTCCGGGAGGCATTTGCTGTGCTGGCACACTTTCTCCTTCCTAGACAGAGTGGAAAAGCTTTTCCCTGCCGTGTAGGCGACAAGAGACGCATTAGACGGCGATCCGGAGCTGTCCGAAGGTAAGCGCCTGTTGCCGGCCTCTTTCGGCACAAGCCCCCGCTCCGGAGCGCACCGCGGCCGGCAGGATGCTCTCTGCCGGCGAAGGTGCCGCTTCTCCGGCAAGGAAGCCTCTGCCGCTTCTCGAGCACACGGAGAGCGTGCTAGCTGCTGAAACGTGAAGAAAGAAGCTGCAGAAGACTGGCACTGAGCGTGCAGCTTTCCAGCGGAGAGAAAAAGCTACTTTAACACACTGCAAGCCTTTCCACTCCCAAAAACATGCACATGGAAGGAGCTGCTGCAAAACCGATGCTGTGCTCGCTGCTGCTCCTCCTGAAGCTCTGGCTGCTAAATCTGAGGCTTTCCTTCCAATTTCAAGCTGCAAAGCACTTGCTGAATTGCAGGGAAAGTCCGGGAGGCATTTGCTGTGCTGGCACACTTTCTCCTTCCTAGACAGAGTGGAAAAGCTTTTCCCTGCCGTGTAGGCGACAAGAGACGCATTAGACGGCGATCCGGAGCTGTCCGAAGGTAAGCGCCTGTTGCCGGCCTCTTTCGGCACAAGCCCCCGCTCCGGAGCGCACCGCGGCCGGCAGGATGCTCTCTGCCGGCGAAGGTGCCGCTTCTCCGGCAAGGAAGCCTCTGCCGCTTCTCCAGCACTCGGAGAGCGTGCTAGCTGCTGAAACGTGAAGAAAGAAGCTGCAGAAGACTGGCACTGAGCGTGCAGCTTTCCAGCGGAGAGAAAAAGCTACTTTAACACTCTGCAAGCCTTTCCACTCCCAAAAACATGCACATGGAAGGAGCTGCTGCAAAACCGATGCTGTGCTCGCTGCTGCTCCTCCTGAAGCTCTGGCTGCTAAATCTGAGGCTTTCCTTCCAATTTCAAGCTGCAAAGCACTTGCTGAATTGCAGGGAAAGTCCGGGAGGCATTTGCTGTGCTGGCACACTTTCTCCTTCCTAGACAGAGTGGAAAAGCTTTTCCCTGCCGTGTAGGCGACAAGAGACGCATTAGACGGCGATCCGGAGCTGTCCGAAGGTAAGCGCCTGTTGCCGGCCTCTTTCGGCACAAGCCCCCGCTCCGGAGCGCACCGCGGCCGGCCGGATGCTCTCTGCCGGCGAAGGTGCCGCTTCTCCGGCAAGGAAGCCTCTGCCGCTTCTCCAGCACACGGAGAGCGTGCTAGCTGCTGAAACGTGAAGAAAGAAGCTGCAGAAGACTGGCACTGAGCGTGCAGCTTTCCAGCGGAGAGAAAAAGCTACTTTAACACTCTGCAAGCCTTTCCACTCCCAAAAACATGCACATGGAAGGAGCTGCTGCAAAACCGATGCTGTGCTCGCTGCTGCTCCTCCTGAAGCTCTGGCTGCTAAATCTGAGGCTTTCCTTCCAATTTCAAGCTGCAAAGCACTTGCTGAATTCCAGGGAAAGTCCGGGAGGCATTTGCTGTGCTGGCACACTTTCTCCTTCCTAGACAGAGTGGAAAAGCTTTTCCCTGCCGTGTAGGCGACAAGAGACGCATTAGACGGCGATCCGGAGCTGTCCGAAGGTAAGCGCCTGTTGCCGGCCTCTTTCGGCACAAGCCCCCGCTCCGGAGCGCACCGCGGCCGGCAGGATGCTCTCTGCCGGCGAAGGTGCCGCTTCTCCGGCAAGGAAGCCTCTGCCGCTTCTCCAGCACACGGAGAGCGTGCTAGCTGCTGAAACGTGAAGAAAGAAGCTGCAGAAGACTGGCACTGAGCGTGCAGCTTTCCAGCGGAGAGAAAAAGCTACTTTAACACTCTGCAAGCCTTTCCACTCCCAAAAACATGCACATGGAAGGAGCTGCTGCAAAACCGATGCTGTGCTCGCTGCTGCTCCTCCTGAAGCTCTGGCTGCTAAATCTGAGGCTTTCCTTCCAATTTCAAGCTGCAAAGCACTTGCTGAATTGCAGGGAAAGTCCGGGAGGCATTTGCTGTGCTGGCACACTTTCTCCTTCCTAGACAGAGTGGAAAAGCTTTTCCCTGCCGTGTAGGCGACAAGAGACGCATTAGACGGCGATCCGGAGCTGTCCGAAGGTAAGCGCCTGTTGCCGGCCTCTTTCGGCACAAGCCCCCGCTCCGGAGCGCACCGCGGCCGGCAGGATGCTCTCTGCCGGCGAAGGTGCCGCTTCTCCGGCAAGGAAGCCTCTGCCGCTTCTCCAGCACACGGAGAGCGTGCTAGCTGCTGAAACGTGAAGAAAGAAGCTGCAGAAGACTGGCACTGAGCGTGCAGCTTTCCAGCGGAGAGAAAAAGCTACTTTAACACTCTGCAAGCCTTTCCACTCCCAAAAACATGCACATGGAAGGAGCTGCTGCAAAACCGATGCTGTGCTCGCTGCTGCTCCTCCTGAAGCTCTGGCTGCTAAATCTGAGGCTTTCCTTCCAATTTCAAGCTGCAAAGCACTTGCTGAATTCCAGGGAAAGTCCGGGAGGCATTTGCTGTGCTGGCACACTTTCTCCTTCCTAGACAGAGTGGAAAAGCTTTTCCCTGCCGTGTAGGCGACAAGAGACGCATTAGACGGCGATCCGGAGCTGTCCGAAGGTAAGCGCCTGTTGCCGGCCTCTTTCGGCACAAGCCCCCGCTCCGGAGCGCACCGCGGCCGGCAGGATGCTCTCTGCCGGCGAAGGTGCCGCTTCTCCGGCAAGGAAGCCTCTGCCGCTTCTCCAGCACACGGAGAGCGTGCTAGCTGCTGAAACGTGAAGAAAGAAGCTGCAGAAGACTGGCACTGAGCGTGCAGCTTTCCAGCGGAGAGAAAAAGCTACTTTAACACTCTGCAAGCCTTTCCACTCCCAAAAACATGCACATGGAAGGAGCTGCTGCAAAACCGATGCTGTGCTCGCTGCTGCTCCTCCTGAAGCTCTGGCTGCTAAATCTGAGGCTTTCCTTCCAATTTCAAGCTGCAAAGCACTTGCTGAATTCCAGGGAAAGTCCGGGAGGCATTTGCTGTGCTGGCACACTTTCTCCTTCCTAGACAGAGTGGAAAAGCTTTTCCCTGCCGTGTAGGCGACAAGAGACGCATTAGACGGCGATCCGGAGCTGTCCGAAGGTAAGCGCCTGTTGCCGGCCTCTTTCGGCACAAGCCCCCGCTCCGGAGCGCACCGCGGCCGGCAGGATGCTCTCTGCCGGCGAAGGTGCCGCTTCTCCGGCAAGGAAGCCTCTGCCGCTTCTCCAGCACACGGAGAGCGTGCTAGCTGCTGAAACGTGAAGAAAGAAGCTGCAGAAGACTGGCACTGAGCGTGCAGCTTTCCAGCGGAGAGAAAAAGCTACTTTAACACTCTGCAAGCCTTTCCACTCCCAAAAACATGCACATGGAAGGAGCTGCTGCAAAACCGATGCTGTGCTCGCTGCTGCTCCTCCTGAAGCTCTGGCTGCTAAATCTGAGGCTTTCCTTCCAATTTCAAGCTGCAAAGCACTTGCTGAATTGCAGGGAAAGTCCGGGAGGCATTTGCTGTGCTGGCACACTTTCTCCTTCCTAGACAGAGTGGAAAAGCTTTTCCCTGCCGTGTAGGCGACAAGAGACGCATTAGACGGCGATCCGGAGCTGTCCGAAGGTAAGCGCCTGTTGCCGGCCTCTTTCGGCACAAGCCCCCGCTCCGGAGCGCACCGCGGCCGGCAGGATGCTCTCTGCCGGCGAAGGTGCCGCTTCTCCGGCAAGGAAGCCTCTGCCGCTTCTCCAGCACACGGAGAGCGTGCTAGCTGCTGAAACGTGAAGAAAGAAGCTGCAGAAGACTGGCACTGAGCGTGCAGCTTTCCAGCGGAGAGAAAAAGCTACTTTAACACTCTGCAAGCCTTTCCACTCCCAAAAACATGCACATGGAAGGAGCTGCTGCAAAACCGATGCTGTGCTCGCTGCTGCTCCTCCTGAAGCTCTGGCTGCTAAATCTGAGGCTTTCCTTCCAATTTCAAGCTGCAAAGCACTTGCTGAATTCCAGGGAAAGTCCGGGAGGCATTTGCTGTGCTGGCACACTTTCTCCTTCCTAGACAGAGTGGAAAAGCTTTTCCCTGCCGTGTAGGCGACAAGAGACGCATTAGACGGCGATCCGGAGCTGTCCGAAGGTAAGCGCCTGTTGCCGGCCTCTTTCGGCACAAGCCCCCGCTCCGGAGCGCACCGCGGCCGGCAGGATGCTCTCTGCCGGCGAAGGTGCCGCTTCTCCGGCAAGGAAGCCTCTGCCGCTTCTCCAGCACACGGAGAGCGTGCTAGCTGCTGAAACGTGAAGAAAGAAGCTGCAGAAGACTGGCACTGAGCGTGCAGCTTTCCAGCGGAGAGAAAAAGCTACTTTAACACTCTGCAAGCCTTTCCACTCCCAAAAACATGCACATGGAAGGAGCTGCTGCAAAACCGATGCTGTGCTCGCTGCTGCTCCTCCTGAAGCTCTGGCTGCTAAATCTGAGGCTTTCCTTCCAATTTCAAGCTGCAAAGCACTTGCTGAATTCCAGGGAAAGTCCGGGAGGCATTTGCTGTGCTGGCACACTTTCTCCTTCCTAGACAGAGTGGAAAAGCTTTTCCCTGCCGTGTAGGCGACAAGAGACGCATTAGACGGCGATCCGGAGCTGTCCGAAGGTAAGCGCCTGTTGCCGGCCTCTTTCGGCACAAGCCCCCGCTCCGGAGCGCACCGCGGCCGGCAGGATGCTCTCTGCCGGCGAAGGTGCCGCTTCTCCGGCAAGGAAGCCTCTGCCGCTTCTCCAGCACACGGAGAGCGTGCTAGCTGCTGAAACGTGAAGAAAGAAGCTGCAGAAGACTGGCACTGAGCGTGCAGCTTTCCAGCGGAGAGAAAAAGCTACTTTAACACTCTGCAAGCCTTTCCACTCCCAAAAACATGCACATGGAAGGAGCTGCTGCAAAACCGATGCTGTGCTCGCTGCTGCTCCTCCTGAAGCTCTGGCTGCTAAATCTGAGGCTTTCCTTCCAATTTCAAGCTGCAAAGCACTTGCTGAATTCCAGGGAAAGTCCGGGAGGCATTTGCTGTGCTGGCACACTTTCTCCTTCCTAGACAGAGTGGAAAAGCTTTTCCCTGCCGTGTAGGCGACAAGAGACGCATTAGACGGCGATCCGGAGCTGTCCGAAGGTAAGCGCCTGTTGCCGGCCTCTTTCGGCACAAGCCCCCGCTCCGGAGCGCACCGCGGCCGGCAGGATGCTCTCTGCCGGCGAAGGTGCCGCTTCTCCGGCAAGGAAGCCTCTGCCGCTTCTCCAGCACACGGAGAGCGTGCTAGCTGCTGAAACGTGAAGAAAGAAGCTGCAGAAGACTGGCACTGAGCGTGCAGCTTTCCAGCGGAGAGAAAAAGCTACTTTAACACTCTGCAAGCCTTTCCACTCCCAAAAACATGCACATGGAAGGAGCTGCTGCAAAACCGATGCTGTGCTCGCTGCTGCTCCTCCTGAAGCTCTGGCTGCTAAATCTGAGGCTTTCCTTCCAATTTCAAGCTGCAAAGCACTTGCTGAATTGCAGGGAAAGTCCGGGAGGCATTTGCTGTGCTGGCACACTTTCTCCTTCCTAGACAGAGTGGAAAAGCTTTTCCCTGCCGTGTAGGCGACAAGAGACGCATTAGACGGCGATCCGGAGCTGTCCGAAGGTAAGCGCCTGTTGCCGGCCTCTTTCGGCACAAGCCCCCGCTCCGGAGCGCACCGCGGCCGGCAGGATGCTCTCTGCCGGCGAAGGTGCCGCTTCTCCGGCAAGGAAGCCTCTGCCGCTTCTCCAGCACACGGAGAGCGTGCTAGCTGCTGAAACGTGAAGAAAGAAGCTGCAGAAGACTGGCACTGAGCGTGCAGCTTTCCAGCGGAGAGAAAAAGCTACTTTAACACTCTGCAAGCCTTTCCACTCCCAAAAACATGCACATGGAAGGAGCTGCTGCAAAACCGATGCTGTGCTCGCTGCTGCTCCTCCTGAAGCTCTGGCTGCTAAATCTGAGGCTTTCCTTCCAATTTCAAGCTGCAAAGCACTTGCTGAATTCCAGGGAAAGTCCGGGAGGCATTTGCTGTGCTGGCACACTTTCTCCTTCCTAGACAGAGTGGAAAAGCTTTTCCCTGCCGTGTAGGCGACAAGAGACGCATTAGACGGCGATCCGGAGCTGTCCGAAGGTAAGCGCCTGTTGCCGGCCTCTTTCGGCACAAGCCCCCGCTCCGGAGCGCACCGCGGCCGGCAGGATGCTCTCTGCCGGCGAAGGTGCCGCTTCTCCGGCAAGGAAGCCTCTGCCGCTTCTCCAGCACACGGAGAGCGTGCTAGCTGCTGAAACGTGAAGAAAGAAGCTGCAGAAGACTGGCACTGAGCGTGCAGCTTTCCAGCGGAGAGAAAAAGCTACTTTAACACTCTGCAAGCCTTTCCACTCCCAAAAACATGCACATGGAAGGAGCTGCTGCAAAACCGATGCTGTGCTCGCTGCTGCTCCTCCTGAAGCTCTGGCTGCTAAATCTGAGGCTTTCCTTCCAATTTCAAGCTGCAAAGCACTTGCTGAATTCCAGGGAAAGTCCGGGAGGCATTTGCTGTGCTGGCACACTTTCTCCTTCCTAGACAGAGTGGAAAAGCTTTTCCCTGCCGTGTAGGCGACAAGAGACGCATTAGACGGCGATCCGGAGCTGTCCGAAGGTAAGCGCCTGTTGCCGGCCTCTTTCGGCACAAGCCCCCGCTCCGGAGCGCACCGCGGCCGGCAGGATGCTCTCTGCCGGCGAAGGTGCCGCTTCTCCGGCAAGGAAGCCTCTGCCGCTTCTCCAGCACACGGAGAGCGTGCTAGCTGCTGAAACGTGAAGAAAGAAGCTGCAGAAGACTGGCACTGAGCGTGCAGCTTTCCAGCGGAGAGAAAAAGCTACTTTAACACTCTGCAAGCCTTTCCACTCCCAAAAACATGCACATGGAAGGAGCTGCTGCAAAACCGATGCTGTGCTCGCTGCTGCTCCTCCTGAAGCTCTGGCTGCTAAATCTGAGGCTTTCCTTCCAATTTCAAGCTGCAAAGCACTTGCTGAATTGCAGGGAAAGTCCGGGAGGCATTTGCTGTGCTGGCACACTTTCTCCTTCCTAGACAGAGTGGAAAAGCTTTTCCCTGCCGTGTAGGCGACAAGAGACGCATTAGACGGCGATCCGGAGCTGTCCGAAGGTAAGCGCCTGTTGCCGGCCTCTTTCGGCACAAGCCCCCGCTCCGGAGCGCACCGCGGCCGGCAGGATGCTCTCTGCCGGCGAAGGTGCCGCTTCTCCGGCAAGGAAGCCTCTGCCGCTTCTCCAGCACACGGAGAGCGTGCTAGCTGCTGAAACGTGAAGAAAGAAGCTGCAGAAGACTGGCACTGAGCGTGCAGCTTTCCAGCGGAGAGAAAAAGCTACTTTAACACTCTGCAAGCCTTTCCACTCCCAAAAACATGCACATGGAAGGAGCTGCTGCAAAACCGATGCTGTGCTCGCTGCTGCTCCTCCTGAAGCTCTGGCTGCTAAATCTGAGGCTTTCCTTCCAATTTCAAGCTGCAAAGCACTTGCTGAATTCCAGGGAAAGTCCGGGAGGCATTTGCTGTGCTGGCACACTTTCTCCTTCCTAGACAGAGTGGAAAAGCTTTTCCCTGCCGTGTAGGCGACAAGAGACGCATTAGACGGCGATCCGGAGCTGTCCGAAGGTAAGCGCCTGTTGCCGGCCTCTTTCGGCACAAGCCCCCGCTCCGGAGCGCACCGCGGCCGGCAGGATGCTCTCTGCCGGCGAAGGTGCCGCTTCTCCGGCAAGGAAGCCTCTGCCGCTTCTCCAGCACACGGAGAGCGTGCTAGCTGCTGAAACGTGAAGAAAGAAGCTGCAGAAGACTGGCACTGAGCGTGCAGCTTTCCAGCGGAGAGAAAAAGCTACTTTAACACTCTGCAAGCCTTTCCACTCCCAAAAACATGCACATGGAAGGAGCTGCTGCAAAACCGATGCTGTGCTCGCTGCTGCTCCTCCTGAAGCTCTGGCTGCTAAATCTGAGGCTTTCCTTCCAATTTCAAGCTGCAAAGCACTTGCTGAATTCCAGGGAAAGTCCGGGAGGCATTTGCTGTGCTGGCACACTTTCTCCTTCCTAGACAGAGTGGAAAAGCTTTTCCCTGCCGTGTAGGCGACAAGAGACGCATTAGACGGGCATCCGGAGCTGTCCGAAGGTAAGCGCCTGTTGCCGGCCTCTTTCGGCACAAGCCCCCGCTCCGGAGCGCACCGCGGCCGGCAGGATGCTCTCTGCCGGCGAAGGTGCCGCTTCTCCGGCAAGGAAGCCTCTGCCGCTTCTCCAGCACACGGAGAGCGTGCTAGCTGCTGAAACGTGAAGAAAGAAGCTGCAGAAGACTGGCACTGAGCGTGCAGCTTTCCAGCGGAGAGAAAAAGCTACTTTAACACTCTGCAAGCCTTTCCACTCCCAAAAACATGCACATGGAAGGAGCTGCTGCAAAACCGATGCTGTGCTCGCTGCTGCTCCTCCTGAAGCTCTGGCTGCTAAATCTGAGGCTTTCCTTCCAATTTCAAGCTGCAAAGCACTTGCTGAATTGCAGGGAAAGTCCGGGAGGCATTTGCTGTGCTGGCACACTTTCTCCTTCCTAGACAGAGTGGAAAAGCTTTTCCCTGCCGTGTAGGCGACAAGAGACGCATTAGACGGCGATCCGGAGCTGTCCGAAGGTAAGCGCCTGTTGCCGGCCTCTTTCGGCACAAGCCCCCGCTCCGGAGCGCACCGCGGCCGGCAGGATGCTCTCTGCCGGCGAAGGTGCCGCTTCTCCGGCAAGGAAGCCTCTGCCGCTTCTCCAGCACACGGAGAGCGTGCTAGCTGCTGAAACGTGAAGAAAGAAGCTGCAGAACACTGGCACTGAGCGTGCAGCTTTCCAGCGGAGAGAAAAAGCTACTTTAACACTCTGCAAGCCTCTCCACTCCCAAAAACATGCACATGGAAGGAGCTGCTGCAAAACCGATGCTATGCTCGCTGCTGCTCCTCCTGAAGCTCTGGCTGCTAAATCTGAGGCTTTCCTTCCAATTTCAAGCTGCAAAGCACTTGCTGAATTCCAGGGAGTGTCCGGGAGGCATTTGCTGTGCTGGCACACTTTCTCCTTCCTAGACAGAGTGGAAAAGCTTTTCCCTGCCGTGTAGGCGACAAGAGACGCATTAGACGGCGATCCGGAGCTGTCCGAAGGTAAGCGCCTGTTGCCGGCCTCTTTCGGCACAAGCCCCCGCTCCGGAGCGCACCGCGGCCGGCAGGATGCTCTCTGCCGGCGAAGGTGCCGCTTCTCCGGCAAGGAAGCCTCTGCCGCTTCTCCAGCACACGGAGAGCGTGCTAGCTGCTGAAACGTGAAGAAAGAAGCTGCAGAAGACTGGCACTGAGCGTGCAGCTTTCCAGCGGAGAGAAAAAGCTACTTTAACACTCTGCAAGCCTTTCCACTCCCAAAAACATGCACATGGAAGGAGCTGCTGCAAAACCGATGCTGTGCTCGCTGCTGCTCCTCCTGAAGCTCTGGCTGCTAAATCTGAGGCTTTCCTTCCAATTTCAAGCTGCAAAGCACTTGCTGAATTCCAGGGAAAGTCCGGGAGGCATTTGCTGTGCTGGCACACTTTCTCCTTCCTAGACAGAGTGGAAAAGCTTTTCCCTGCCGTGTAGGCGACAAGAGACGCATTAGACTGCGATCCGGAGCTGTCCGAAGGTAAGCGCCTGTTGCCGGCCTCTTTCGGCACAAGCCCCCGCTCCGGAGCGCACCGCGGCCGGCAGGATGCTCTCTGCCGGCGAAGGTGCCGCTTCTCCGGCAAGGAAGCCTCTGCCGCTTCTCCAGCACACGGAGAGCGTGCTAGCTGCTGAAACGTGAAGAAAGAAGCTGCAGAAGACTGGCACTGAGCGTGCAGCTTTCCAGCGGAGAGAAAAAGCTACTTTAACACTCTGCAAGCCTTTCCACTCCCAAAAACATGCACATGGAAGGAGCTGCTGCAAAACCGATGCTGTGCTCGCTGCTGCTCCTCCTGAAGCTCTGGCTGCTAAATCTGAGGCTTTCCTTCCAATTTCAAGCTGCAAAGCACTTGCTGAATTCCAGGGAAAGTCCGGGAGGCATTTGCTGTGCTGGCACACTTTCTCCTTCCTAGACAGAGTGGAAAAGCTTTTCCCTGCCGTGTAGGCGACAAGAGACGCATTAGACGGGCATCCGGAGCTGTCCGAAGGTAAGCGCCTGTTGCCGGCCTCTTTCGGCACAAGCCCCCGCTCCGGAGCGCACCGCGGCCGGCAGGATGCTCTCTGCCGGCGAAGGTGCCGCTTCTCCGGCAAGGAAGCCTCTGCCGCTTCTCCAGCACACGGAGAGCGTGCTAGCTGCTGAAACGTGAAGAAAGAAGCTGCAGAACACTGGCACTGAGCGTGCAGCTTTCCAGCGGAGAGAAAAAGCTACTTTAACACTCTGCAAGCCTTTCCACTCCCAAAAACATGCACATGGAAGGAGCTGCTGCAAAACCGATGCTGTGCTCGCTGCTGCTCCTCCTGAAGCTCTGGCTGCTAAATCTGAGGCTTTCCTTCCAATTTCAAGCTGCAAAGCACTTGCTGAATTGCAGGGAAAGTCCGGGAGGCATTTGCTGTGCTGGCACACTTTCTCCTTCCTAGACAGAGTGGAAAAGCTTTTCCCTGCCGTGTAGGCGACAAGAGACGCATTAGACTGCGATCCGGAGCTGTCCGAAGGTAAGCGCCTGTTGCCGGCCTCTTTCGGCACAAGCCCCCGCTCCGGAGCGCACCGCGGCCGGCAGGATGCTCTCTGCCGGCGAAGGTGCCGCTTCTCCGGCAAGGAAGCCTCTGCCGCTTCTCCAGCACACGGAGAGCGTGCTAGCTGCTGAAACGTGAAGAAAGAAGCTGCAGAAGACTGGCACTGAGCGTGCAGCTTTCCAGCGGAGAGAAAAAGCTACTTTAACACTCTGCAAGCCTTTCCACTCCCAAAAACATGCACATGGAAGGAGCTGCTGCAAAACCGATGCTGTGCTCGCTGCTGCTCCTCCTGAAGCTCTGGCTGCTAAATCTGAGGCTTTCCTTCCAATTTCAAGCTGCAAAGCACTTGCTGAATTGCAGGGAAAGTCCGGGAGGCATTTGCTGTGCTGGCACACTTTCTCCTTCCTAGACAGAGTGGAAAAGCTTTTCCCTGCCGTGTAGGCGACAAGAGACGCATTAGACTGCGATCCGGAGCTGTCCGAAGGTAAGCGCCTGTTGCCGGCCTCTTTCGGCACAAGCCCCCGCTCCGGAGCGCACCGCGGCCGGCAGGATGCTCTCTGCCGGCGAAGGTGCCGCTTCTCCGGCAAGGAAGCCTCTGCCGCTTCTCCAGCACACGGAGAGCGTGCTAGCTGCTGAAACGTGAAGAAAGAAGCTGCAGAACACTGGCACTGAGCGTGCAGCTTTCCAGCGGAGAGAAAAAGCTACTTTAACACTCTGCAAGCCTTTCCACTCCCAAAAACATGCACTTGGAAGGAGCTGCTGCAAAACCGATGCTGTGCTCACTGCTGCTCCTCCTGAAGCTCTGGCTGCTAAATCTGAGGCTTTCCTTCCAATTTCAAGCTGCAAAGCACTTGCTGAATTCCAGGGAAAGTCCGGGAGGCATTTGCTGTGCTGGCACACTTTCTCCTTCCTAGACAGAGTGGAAAAGCTTTTCCCTGCCGTGTAGGCGACAAGAGACGCATTAGACGGCGATCCGGAGCTGTCCGAAGGTAAGCGCCTGTTGCCGGCCTCTTTCGGCACAAGCCCCCGCTCCGGAGCGCACCGCGGCCGGCAGGATGCTCTCTGCCGGCGAAGGTGCCGCTTCTCCGGCAAGGAAGCCTCGGCCGCTTCTCCAGCACACGGAGAGCGTGCTAGCTGCTGAAACGTGAAGAAAGAAGCTGCAGAACACTGGCACTGAGCGTGCAGCTTTCCAGCGGAGAGAAAAAGCTACTTTAACACTCTGCAAGCCTTTCCACTCCCAAAAACATGCACATGGAAGGAGCTGCTGCAAAACCGATGCTGTGCTCGCTGCTGCTCCTCCTGAAGCTCTGGCTGCTAAATCTGAGGCTTTCCTTCCAATTTCAAGCTGCAAAGCACTTGCTGAATTCCAGGGAAAGTCCGGGAGGCATTTGCTGTGCTGGCACACTTTCTCCTTCCTAGACAGAGTGGAAAAGCTTTTCCCTGCCGTGTAGGCGACAAGAGACGCATTAGACGGCGATCCGGAGCTGTCCGAAGGTAAGCGCCTGTTGCCGGCCTCTTTCGGCACAAGCCCCCGCTCCGGAGCGCACCGCGGCCGGCAGGATGCTCTCTGCCGGCGAAGGTGCCGCTTCTCCGGCAAGGAAGCCTCTGCCGCTTCTCCAGCACACGGAGAGCGTGCTAGCTGCTGAAACGTGAAGAAAGAAGCTGCAGAAGACTGGCACTGAGCGTGCAGCTTTCCAGCGGAGAGAAAAAGCTACTTTAACACTCTGCAAGCCTTTCCACTCCCAAAAACATGCACATGGAAGGAGCTGCTGCAAAACCGATGCTGTGCTCGCTGCTGCTCCTCCTGAAGCTCTGGCTGCTAAATCTGAGGCTTTCCTTCCAATTTCAAGCTGCAAAGCACTTGCTGAATTCCAGGGAAAGTCCGGGAGGCATTTGCTGTGCTGGCACACTTTCTCCTTCCTAGACAGAGTGGAAAAGCTTTTCCCTGCCGTGTAGGCGACAAGAGACGCATTAGACGGGCATCCGGAGCTGTCCGAAGGTAAGCGCCTGTTGCCGGCCTCTTTCGGCACAAGCCCCCGCTCCGGAGCGCACCGCGGCCGGCAGGATGCTCTCTGCCGGCGAAGGTGCCGCTTCTCCGGCAAGGAAGCCTCTGCCGCTTCTCCAGCACACGGAGAGCGTGCTAGCTGCTGAAACGTGAAGAAAGAAGCTGCAGAAGACTGGCACTGAGCGTGCAGCTTTCCAGCGGAGAGAAAAAGCTACTTTAACACTCTGCAAGCCTTTCCACTCCCAAAAACATGCA
The DNA here is from genome assembly GCF_963513975.1 of Fringilla coelebs. Taxonomy (NCBI): domain Eukaryota; kingdom Metazoa; phylum Chordata; class Aves; order Passeriformes; family Fringillidae; genus Fringilla; species Fringilla coelebs. Next base: position 269,466 of record NW_028167277.1, on the reverse strand, counting down.
CATGGAAGGAGCTGCTGCAAAACCGATGCTGTGCTCGCTGCTGCTCCTCCTGAAGCTCTGGCTGCTAAATCTGAGGCTTTCCTTCCAATTTCAAGCTGCAAAGCACTTGCTGAATTGCAGGGAAAGTCCGGGAGGCATTTGCTGTGCTGGCACACTTTCTCCTTCCTAGACAGAGTGGAAAAGCTTTTCCCTGCCGTGTAGGCGACAAGAGACGCATTAGACGGCGATCCGGAGCTGTCCGAAGGTAAGCGCCTGTTGCCGGCCTCTTTCGGCACAAGCCCCCGCTCCGGAGCGCACCGCGGCCGGCAGGATGCTCTCTGCCGGCGAAGGTGCCGCTTCTCCGGCAAGGAAGCCTCTGCCGCTTCTCCAGCACACGGAGAGCGTGCTAGCTGCTGAAACGTGAAGAAAGAAGCTGCAGAACACTGGCACTGAGCGTGCAGCTTTCCAGCGGAGAGAAAAAGCTACTTTAACACTCTGCAAGCCTCTCCACTCCCAAAAACATGCACATGGAAGGAGCTGCTGCAAAACCGATGCTATGCTCGCTGCTGCTCCTCCTGAAGCTCTGGCTGCTAAATCTGAGGCTTTCCTTCCAATTTCAAGCTGCAAAGCACTTGCTGAATTCCAGGGAGTGTCCGGGAGGCATTTGCTGTGCTGGCACACTTTCTCCTTCCTAGACAGAGTGGAAAAGCTTTTCCCTGCCGTGTAGGCGACAAGAGACGCATTAGACGGCGATCCGGAGCTGTCCGAAGGTAAGCGCCTGTTGCCGGCCTCTTTCGGCACAAGCCCCCGCTCCGGAGCGCACCGCGGCCGGCAGGATGCTCTCTGCCGGCGAAGGTGCCGCTTCTCCGGCAAGGAAGCCTCTGCCGCTTCTCCAGCACACGGAGAGCGTGCTAGCTGCTGAAACGTGAAGAAAGAAGCTGCAGAAGACTGGCACTGAGCGTGCAGCTTTCCAGCGGAGAGAAAAAGCTACTTTAACACTCTGCAAGCCTTTCCACTCCCAAAAACATGCACATGGAAGGAGCTGCTGCAAAACCGATGCTGTGCTCGCTGCTGCTCCTCCTGAAGCTCTGGCTGCTAAATCTGAGGCTTTCCTTCCAATTTCAAGCTGCAAAGCACTTGCTGAATTCCAGGGAAAGTCCGGGAGGCATTTGCTGTGCTGGCACACTTTCTCCTTCCTAGACAGAGTGGAAAAGCTTTTCCCTGCCGTGTAGGCGACAAGAGACGCATTAGACTGCGATCCGGAGCTGTCCGAAGGTAAGCGCCTGTTGCCGGCCTCTTTCGGCACAAGCCCCCGCTCCGGAGCGCACCGCGGCCGGCAGGATGCTCTCTGCCGGCGAAGGTGCCGCTTCTCCGGCAAGGAAGCCTCTGCCGCTTCTCCAGCACACGGAGAGCGTGCTAGCTGCTGAAACGTGAAGAAAGAAGCTGCAGAAGACTGGCACTGAGCGTGCAGCTTTCCAGCGGAGAGAAAAAGCTACTTTAACACTCTGCAAGCCTTTCCACTCCCAAAAACATGCACATGGAAGGAGCTGCTGCAAAACCGATGCTGTGCTCGCTGCTGCTCCTCCTGAAGCTCTGGCTGCTAAATCTGAGGCTTTCCTTCCAATTTCAAGCTGCAAAGCACTTGCTGAATTCCAGGGAAAGTCCGGGAGGCATTTGCTGTGCTGGCACACTTTCTCCTTCCTAGACAGAGTGGAAAAGCTTTTCCCTGCCGTGTAGGCGACAAGAGACGCATTAGACGGGCATCCGGAGCTGTCCGAAGGTAAGCGCCTGTTGCCGGCCTCTTTCGGCACAAGCCCCCGCTCCGGAGCGCACCGCGGCCGGCAGGATGCTCTCTGCCGGCGAAGGTGCCGCTTCTCCGGCAAGGAAGCCTCTGCCGCTTCTCCAGCACACGGAGAGCGTGCTAGCTGCTGAAACGTGAAGAAAGAAGCTGCAGAACACTGGCACTGAGCGTGCAGCTTTCCAGCGGAGAGAAAAAGCTACTTTAACACTCTGCAAGCCTTTCCACTCCCAAAAACATGCACTTGGAAGGAGCTGCTGCAAAACCGATGCTGTGCTCGCTGCTGCTCCTCCTGAAGCTCTGGCTGCTAAATCTGAGGCTTTCCTTCCAATTTCAAGCTGCAAAGCACTTGCTGAATTGCAGGGAAAGTCCGGGAGGCTTTTGCTGTGCTGGCACACTTTCTCCTTCCTAGACAGAGTGGAAAAGCTTTTCCCTGCCGTGTAGGCGACAAGAGACGCATTAGACGGCGATCCGGAGCTGTCCGAAGGTAAGCGCCTGTTGCCGGCCTCTTTCGGCACAAGCCCCCGCTCCGGAGCGCACCGCGGCCGGCAGGATGCTCTCTGCCGGCGAAGGTGCCGCTTCTCCGGCAAGGAAGCCTCGGCCGCTTCTCCAGCACACGGAGAGCGTGCTAGCTGCTGAAACGTGAAGAAAGAAGCTGCAGAACACTGGCACTGAGCGTGCAGCTTTCCAGCGGAGAGAAAAAGCTACTTTAACACTCTGCAAGCCTTTCCACTCCCAAAAACATGCACATGGAAGGAGCTGCTGCAAAACCGATGCTGTGCTCGCTGCTGCTCCTCCTGAAGCTCTGGCTGCTAAATCTGAGGCTTTCCTTCCAATTTCAAGCTGCAAAGCACTTGCTGAATTGCAGGGAAAGTCCGGGAGGCATTTGCTGTGCTGGCACACTTTCTCCTTCCTAGACAGAGTGGAAAAGCTTTTCCCTGCCGTGTAGGCGACAAGAGACGCATTAGACGGCGATCCGGAGCTGTCCGAAGGTAAGCGCCTGTTGCCGGCCTCTTTCGGCACAAGCCCCCGCTCCGGAGCGCACCGCGGCCGGCAGGATGCTCTCTGCCGGCGAAGGTGCCGCTTCTCCGGCAAGGAAGCCTCTGCCGCTTCTCCAGCACACGGAGAGCGTGCTAGCTGCTGAAACGTGAAGAAAGAAGCTGCAGAAGACTGGCACTGAGCGTGCAGCTTTCCAGCGGAGAGAAAAAGCTACTTTAACACTCTGCAAGCCTTTCCACTCCCAAAAACATGCACATGGAAGGAGCTGCTGCAAAACCGATGCTGTGCTCGCTGCTGCTCCTCCTGAAGCTCTGGCTGCTAAATCTGAGGCTTTCCTTCCAATTTCAAGCTGCAAAGCACTTGCTGAATTCCAGGGAAAGTCCGGGAGGCATTTGCTGTGCTGGCACACTTTCTCCTTCCTAGACAGAGTGGAAAAGCTTTTCCCTGCCGTGTAGGCGACAAGAGACGCATTAGACGGGCATCCGGAGCTGTCCGAAGGTAAGCGCCTGTTGCCGGCCTCTTTCGGCACAAGCCCCCGCTCCGGAGCGCACCGCGGCCGGCAGGATGCTCTCTGCCGGCGAAGGTGCCGCTTCTCCGGCAAGGAAGCCTCTGCCGCTTCTCCAGCACACGGAGAGCGTGCTAGCTGCTGAAACGTGAAGAAAGAAGCTGCAGAAGACTGGCACTGAGCGTGCAGCTTTCCAGCGGAGAGAAAAAGCTACTTTAACACTCTGCAAGCCTTTCCACTCCCAAAAACATGCACATGGAAGGAGCTGCTGCAAAAGCGATGCTGTGCTCGCTGCTGCTCCTCCTGAAGCTCTGGCTGCTAAATCTGAGGCTTTCCTTCCAATTTCAAGCTGCAAAGCACTTGCTGAATTCCAGGGAAAGTCCGGGAGGCATTTGCTGTGCTGGCACACTTTCTCCTTCCTAGACAGAGTGGAAAAGCTTTTCCCTGCCGTGTAGGCGACAAGAGACGCATTAGACGGCGATCCGGAGCTGTCCGAAGGTAAGCGCCTGTTGCCGGCCTCTTTCGGCACAAGCCCCCGCTCCGGAGCGCACCGCGGCCGGCAGGATGCTCTCTGCCGGCGAAGGTGCCGCTTCTCCGGCAAGGAAGCCTCGGCCGCTTCTCCAGCACACGGAGAGCGTGCTAGCTGCTGAAACGTGAAGAAAGAAGCTGCAGAACACTGGCACTGAGCGTGCAGCTTTCCAGCGGAGAGAAAAAGCTACTTTAACACTCTGCAAGCCTTTCCACTCCCAAAAACATGCACATGGAAGGAGCTGCTGCAAAACCGATGCTGTGCTCGCTGCTGCTCCTCCTGAAGCTCTGGCTGCTAAATCTGAGGCTTTCCTTCCAATTTCAAGCTGCAAAGCACTTGCTGAATTCCAGGGAAAGTCCGGGAGGCATTTGCTGTGCTGGCACACTTTCTCCTTCCTAGACAGAGTGGAAAAGCTTTTCCCTGCCGTGTAGGCGACAAGAGACGCATTAGACGGCGATCCGGAGCTGTCCGAAGGTAAGCGCCTGTTGCCGGCCTCTTTCGGCACAAGCCCCCGCTCCGGAGCGCACCGCGGCCGGCAGGATGCTCTCTGCCGGCGAAGGTGCCGCTTCTCCGGCAAGGAAGCCTCTGCCGCTTCTCCAGCACACGGAGAGCGTGCTAGCTGCTGAAACGTGAAGAAAGAAGCTGCAGAAGACTGGCACTGAGCGTGCAGCTTTCCAGCGGAGAGAAAAAGCTACTTGAACACTCTGCAAGCCTTTCCACTCCCAAAAACATGCACATGGAAGGAGCTGCTGCAAAACCGATGCTGTGCTCGCTGCTGCTCCTCCTGAAGCTCTGGCTGCTAAATCTGAGGCTTTCCTTCCAATTTCAAGCTGCAAAGCACTTGCTGAATTCCAGGGAAAGTCCGGGAGGCATTTGCTGTGCTGGCACACTTTCTCCTTCCTAGACAGAGTGGAAAAGCTTTTCCCTGCCGTGTAGGCGACAAGAGACGCATTAGACGGCGATCCGGAGCTGTCCGAAGGTAAGCGCCTGTTGCCGGCCTCTTTCGGCACAAGCCCCCGCTCCGGAGCGCACCGCGGCCGGCAGGATGCTCTCTGCCGGCGAAGGTGCCGCTTCTCCGGCAAGGAAGCCTCTGCCGCTTCTCCAGCACACGGAGAGCGTGCTAGCTGCTGAAACGTGAAGAAAGAAGCTGCAGAAGACTGGCACTGAGCGTGCAGCTTTCCAGCGGAGAGAAAAAGCTACTTTAACACTCTGCAAGCCTTTCCACTCCCAAAAACATGCACATGGAAGGAGCTGCTGCAAAACCGATGCTGTGCTCGCTGCTGCTCCTCCTGAAGCTCTGGCTGCTAAATCTGAGGCTTTCCTTCCAATTTCAAGCTGCAAAGCACTTGCTGAATTCCAGGGAAAGTCCGGGAGGCATTTGCTGTGCTGGCACACTTTCTCCTTCCTAGACAGAGTGGAAAAGCTTTTCCCTGCCGTGTAGGCGACAAGAGACGCATTAGACGGCGATCCGGAGCTGTCCGAAGGTAAGCGCCTGTTGCCGGCCTCTTTCGGCACAAGCCCCCGCTCCGGAGCGCACCGCGGCCGGCAGGATGCTCTCTGCCGGCGAAGGTGCCGCTTCTCCGGCAAGGAAGCCTCTGCCGCTTCTCCAGCACACGGAGAGCGTGCTAGCTGCTGAAACGTGAAGAAAGAAGCTGCAGAAGACTGGCACTGAGCGTGCAGCTTTCCAGCGGAGAGAAAAAGCTACTTTAACACTCTGCAAGCCTTTCCACTCCCAAAAACATGCACATGGAAGGAGCTGCTGCAAAACCGATGCTGTGCTCGCTGCTGCTCCTCCTGAAGCTCTGGCTGCTAAATCTGAGGCTTTCCTTCCAATTTCAAGCTGCAAAGCACTTGCTGAATTCCAGGGAAAGTCCGGGAGGCATTTGCTGTGCTGGCACACTTTCTCCTTCCTAGACAGAGTGGAAAAGCTTTTCCCTGCCGTGTAGGCGACAAGAGACGCATTAGACTGCGATCCGGAGCTGTCCGAAAGTAAGCGCCTGTTGCCGGCCTCTTTCGGCACAAGCCCCCGCTCCGGAGCGCACCGCGGCCGGCAGGATGCTCTCTGCCGGCGAAGGTGCCGCTTCTCCGGCAAGGAAGCCTCTGCCGCTTCTCCAGCACACGGAGAGCGTGCTAGCTGCTGAAACGTGAAGAAAGAAACTGCAGAAGACTGGCACTGAGCGTGCAGCTTTCCAGCGGAGAGAAAAAGCTACTTTAACACTCTGCAAGCCTTTCCACTCCCAAAAACATGCACATGGAAGGAGCTGCTGCAAAACCGATGCTGTGCTCGCTGCTGCTCCTCCTGAAGCTCTGGCTGCTAAATCTGAGGCTTTCCTTCCAATTTCAAGCTGCAAAGCACTTGCTGAATTCCAGGGAAAGTCCGGGAGGCATTTGCTGTGCTGGCACACTTTCTCCTTCCTAGACAGAGTGGAAAAGCTTTTCCCTGCCGTGTAGGCGACAAGAGACGCATTAGACGGCGATCCGGAGCTGTCCGAAGGTAAGCGCCTGTTGCCGGCCTCTTTCGGCACAAGCCCCCGCTCCGGAGCGCACCGCGGCCGGCAGGATGCTCTCTGCCGGCGAAGGTGCCGCTTCTCCGGCAAGGAAGCCTCTGCCGCTTCTCCAGCACACGGAGAGCGTGCTAGCTGCTGAAACGTGAAGAAAGAAGCTGCAGAAGACTGGCACTGAGCGTGCAGCTTTCCAGCGGAGAGAAAAAGCTACTTTAACACTCTGCAAGCCTTTCCACTCCCAAAAACATGCACATGGAAGGAGCTGCTGCAAAACCGATGCTGTGCTCGCTGCTGCTCCTCCTGAAGCTCTGGCTGCTAAATCTGAGGCTTTCCTTCCAATTTCAAGCTGCAAAGCACTTGCTGAATTCCAGGGAAAGTCCGGGAGGCATTTGCTGTGCTGGCACACTTTCTCCTTCCTAGACAGAGTGGAAAAGCTTTTCCCTGCCGTGTAGGCGACAAGAGACGCATTAGACGGCGATCCGGAGCTGTCCGAAGGTAAGCGCCTGTTGCCGGCCTCTTTCGGCACAAGCCCCCGCTCCGGAGCGCACCGCGGCCGGCAGGATGCTCTCTGCCGGCGAAGGTGCCGCTTCTCCGGCAAGGAAGCCTCTGCCGCTTCTCCAGCACACGGAGAGCGTGCTAGCTGCTGAAACGTGAAGAAAGAAGCTGCAGAAGACTGGCACTGAGCGTGCAGCTTTCCAGCGGAGAGAAAAAGCTACTTTAACACTCTGCAAGCCTTTCCACTCCCAAAAACATGCACATGGAAGGAGCTGCTGCAAAACCGATGCTGTGCTCGCTGCTGCTCCTCCTGAAGCTCTGGCTGCTAAATCTGAGGCTTTCCTTCCAATTTCAAGCTGCAAAGCACTTGCTGAATTGCAGGGAAAGTCCGGGAGGCATTTGCTGTGCTGGCACACTTTCTCCTTCCTAGACAGAGTGGAAAAGCTTTTCCCTGCCGTGTAGGCGACAAGAGACGCATTAGACGGCGATCCGGAGCTGTCCGAAGGTAAGCGCCTGTTGCCGGCCTCTTTCGGCACAAGCCCCCGCTCCGGAGCGCACCGCGGCCGGCAGGATGCTCTCTGCCGGCGAAGGTGCCGCTTCTCCGGCAAGGAAGCCTCTGCCGCTTCTCCAGCACACGGAGAGCGTGCTAGCTGCTGAAACGTGAAGAAAGAAGCTGCAGAAGACTGGCACTGAGCGTGCAGCTTTCCAGCGGAGAGAAAAAGCTACTTTAACACTCTGCAAGCCTTTCCACTCCCAAAAACATGCACATGGAAGGAGCTGCTGCAAAACCGATGCTGTGCTCGCTGCTGCTCCTCCTGAAGCTCTGGCTGCTAAATCTGAGGCTTTCCTTCCAATTTCAAGCTGCAAAGCACTTGCTGAATTCCAGGGAAAGTCCGGGAGGCATTTGCTGTGCTGGCACACTTTCTCCTTCCTAGACAGAGTGGAAAAGCTTTTCCCTGCCGTGTAGGCGACAAGAGACGCATTAGACGGCGATCCGGAGCTGTCCGAAGGTAAGCGCCTGTTGCCGGCCTCTTTCGGCACAAGCCCCCGCTCCGGAGCGCACCGCGGCCGGCAGGATGCTCTCTGCCGGCGAAGGTGCCGCTTCTCCGGCAAGGAAGCCTCTGCCGCTTCTCCAGCACACGGAGAGCGTGCTAGCTGCTGAAACGTGAAGAAAGAAACTGCAGAAGACTGGCACTGAGCGTGCAGCTTTCCAGCGGAGAGAAAAAGCTACTTTAACACTCTGCAAGCCTTTCCACTCCCAAAAACATGCACTTGGAAGGAGCTGCTGCAAAACCGATGCTGTGCTCGCTGCTGCTCCTCCTGAAGCTCTGGCTGCTAAATCTGAGGCTTTCCTTCCAATTTCAAGCTGCAAAGCACTTGCTGAATTCCAGGGAAAGTCCGGGAGGCATTTGCTGTGCTGGCACACTTTCTCCTTCCTAGACAGAGTGGAAAAGCTTTTCCCTGCCGTGTAGGCGACAAGAGACGCATTAGACGGCGATCCGGAGCTGTCCGAAGGTAAGCGCCTGTTGCCGGCCTCTTTCGGCACAAGCCCCCGCTCCGGAGCGCACCGCGGCCGGCAGGATGCTCTCTGCCGGCGAAGGTGCCGCTTCTCCGGCAAGGAAGCCTCTGCCGCTTCTCCAGCACACGGAGAGCGTGCTAGCTGCTGAAACGTGAAGAAAGAAGCTGCAGAAGACTGGCACTGAGCGTGCAGCTTTCCAGCGGAGAGAAAAAGCTACTTTAACACTCTGCAAGCCTTTCCACTCCCAAAAACATGCACATGGAAGGAGCTGCTGCAAAACCGATGCTGTGCTCGCTGCTGCTCCTCCTGAAGCTCTGGCTGCTAAATCTGAGGCTTTCCTTCCAATTTCAAGCTGCAAAGCACTTGCTGAATTCCAGGGAAAGTCCGGGAGGCATTTGCTGTGCTGGCACACTTTCTCCTTCCTAGACAGAGTGGAAAAGCTTTTCCCTGCCGTGTAGGCGACAAGAGACGCATTAGACGGCGATCCGGAGCTGTCCGAAGGTAAGCGCCTGTTGCCGGCCTCTTTCGGCACAAGCCCCCGCTCCGGAGCGCACCGCGGCCGGCAGGATGCTCTCTGCCGGCGAAGGTGCCGCTTCTCCGGCAAGGAAGCCTCGGCCGCTTCTCCAGCACACGGAGAGCGTGCTAGCTGCTGAAACGTGAAGAAAGAAGCTGCAGAACACTGGCACTGAGCGTGCAGCTTTCCAGCGGAGAGAAAAAGCTACTTTAACACTCTGCAAGCCTTTCCACTCCCAAAAACATGCACATGGAAGGAGCTGCTGCAAAACCGATGCTGTGCTCGCTGCTGCTCCTCCTGAAGCTCTGGCTGCTAAATCTGAGGCTTTCCTTCCAATTTCAAGCTGCAAAGCACTTGCTGAATTCCAGGGAAAGTCCGGGAGGCATTTGCTGTGCTGGCACACTTTCTCCTTCCTAGACAGAGTGGAAAAGCTTTTCCCTGCCGTGTAGGCGACAAGAGACGCATTAGACGGCGATCCGGAGCTGTCCGAAGGTAAGCGCCTGTTGCCGGCCTCTTTCGGCACAAGCCCCCGCTCCGGAGCGCACCGCGGCCGGCAGGATGCTCTCTGCCGGCGAAGGTGCCGCTTCTCCGGCAAGGAAGCCTCTGCCGCTTCTCCAGCACACGGAGAGCGTGCTAGCTGCTGAAACGTGAAGAAAGAAGCTGCAGAAGACTGGCACTGAGCGTGCAGCTTTCCAGCGGAGAGAAAAAGCTACTTGAACACTCTGCAAGCCTTTCCACTCCCAAAAACATGCACATGGAAGGAGCTGCTGCAAAACCGATGCTGTGCTCGCTGCTGCTCCTCCTGAAGCTCTGGCTGCTAAATCTGAGGCTTTCCTTCCAATTTCAAGCTGCAAAGCACTTGCTGAATTCCAGGGAAAGTCCGGGAGGCATTTGCTGTGCTGGCACACTTTCTCCTTCCTAGACAGAGTGGAAAAGCTTTTCCCTGCCGTGTAGGCGACAAGAGACGCATTAGACGGCGATCCGGAGCTGTCCGAAGGTAAGCGCCTGTTGCCGGCCTCTTTCGGCACAAGCCCCCGCTCCGGAGCGCACCGCGGCCGGCAGGATGCTCTCTGCCGGCGAAGGTGCCGCTTCTCCGGCAAGGAAGCCTCTGCCGCTTCTCCAGCACACGGAGAGCGTGCTAGCTGCTGAAACGTGAAGAAAGAAGCTGCAGAAGACTGGCACTGAGCGTGCAGCTTTCCAGCGGAGAGAAAAAGCTACTTTAACACTCTGCAAGCCTTTCCACTCCCAAAAACATGCACATGGAAGGAGCTGCTGCAAAACCGATGCTGTGCTCGCTGCTGCTCCTCCTGAAGCTCTGGCTGCTAAATCTGAGGCTTTCCTTCCAATTTCAAGCTGCAAAGCACTTGCTGAATTCCAGGGAAAGTCCGGGAGGCATTTGCTGTGCTGGCACACTTTCTCCTTCCTAGACAGAGTGGAAAAGCTTTTCCCTGCCGTGTAGGCGACAAGAGACGCATTAGACGGCGATCCGGAGCTGTCCGAAGGTAAGCGCCTGTTGCCGGCCTCTTTCGGCACAAGCCCCCGCTCCGGAGCGCACCGCGGCCGGCAGGATGCTCTCTGCCGGCGAAGGTGCCGCTTCTCCGGCAAGGAAGCCTCTGCCGCTTCTCCAGCACACGGAGAGCGTGCTAGCTGCTGAAACGTGAAGAAAGAAGCTGCAGAAGACTGGCACTGAGCGTGCAGCTTTCCAGCGGAGAGAAAAAGCTACTTTAACACTCTGCAAGCCTTTCCACTCCCAAAAACATGCACATGGAAGGAGCTGCTGCAAAACCGATGCTGTGCTCGCTGCTGCTCCTCCTGAAGCTCTGGCTGCTAAATCTGAGGCTTTCCTTCCAATTTCAAGCTGCAAAGCACTTGCTGAATTCCAGGGAAAGTCCGGGAGGCATTTGCTGTGCTGGCACACTTTCTCCTTCCTAGACAGAGTGGAAAAGCTTTTCCCTGCCGTGTAGGCGACAAGAGACGCATTAGACTGCGATCCGGAGCTGTCCGAAAGTAAGCGCCTGTTGCCGGCCTCTTTCGGCACAAGCCCCCGCTCCGGAGCGCACCGCGGCCGGCAGGATGCTCTCTGCCGGCGAAGGTGCCGCTTCTCCGGCAAGGAAGCCTCTGCCGCTTCTCCAGCACACGGAGAGCGTGCTAGCTGCTGAAACGTGAAGAAAGAAGCTGCAGAAGACTGGCACTGAGCGTGCAGCTTTCCAGCGGAGAGAAAAAGCTACTTTAACACTCTGCAAGCCTTTCCACTCCCAAAAACATGCACATGGAAGGAGCTGCTGCAAAACCGATGCTGTGCTCGCTGCTGCTCCTCCTGAAGCTCTGGCTGCTAAATCTGAGGCTTTCCTTCCAATTTCAAGCTGCAAAGCACTTGCTGAATTCCAGGGAAAGTCCGGGAGGCATTTGCTGTGCTGGCACACTTTCTCCTTCCTAGACAGAGTGGAAAAGCTTTTCCCTGCCGTGTAGGCGACAAGAGACGCATTAGACGGCGATCCGGAGCTGTCCGAAGGTAAGCGCCTGTTGCCGGCCTCTTTCGGCACAAGCCCCCGCTCCGGAGCGCACCGCGGCCGGCAGGATGCTCTCTGCCGGCGAAGGTGCCGCTTCTCCGGCAAGGAAGCCTCTGCCGCTTCTCCAGCACACGGAGAGCGTGCTAGCTGCTGAAACGTGAAGAAAGAAGCTGCAGAAGACTGGCACTGAGCGTGCAGCTTTCCAGCGGAGAGAAAAAGCTACTTTAACACTCTGCAAGCCTTTCCACTCCCAAAAACATGCACATGGAAGGAGCTGCTGCAAAACCGATGCTGTGCTCGCTGCTGCTCCTCCTGAAGCTCTGGCTGCTAAATCTGAGGCTTTCCTTCCAATTTCAAGCTGCAAAGCACTTGCTGAATTCCAGGGAAAGTCCGGGAGGCATTTGCTGTGCTGGCACACTTTCTCCTTCCTAGACAGAGTGGAAAAGCTTTTCCCTGCCGTGTAGGCGACAAGAGACGCATTAGACGGCGATCCGGAGCTGTCCGAAGGTAAGCGCCTGTTGCCGGCCTCTTTCGGCACAAGCCCCCGCTCCGGAGCGCACCGCGGCCGGCAGGATGCTCTCTGCCGGCGAAGGTGCCGCTTCTCCGGCAAGGAAGCCTCTGCCGCTTCTCCAGCACACGGAGAGCGTGCTAGCTGCTGAAACGTGAAGAAAGAAGCTGCAGAAGACTGGCACTGAGCGTGCAGCTTTCCAGCGGAGAGAAAAAGCTACTTTAACACTCTGCAAGCCTTTCCACTCCCAAAAACATGCACATGGAAGGAGCTGCTGCAAAACCGATGCTGTGCTCGCTGCTGCTCCTCCTGAAGCTCTGGCTGCTAAATCTGAGGCTTTCCTTCCAATTTCAAGCTGCAAAGCACTTGCTGAATTGCAGGGAAAGTCCGGGAGGCATTTGCTGTGCTGGCACACTTTCTCCTTCCTAGACAGAGTGGAAAAGCTTTTCCCTGCCGTGTAGGCGACAAGAGACGCATTAGACGGCGATCCGGAGCTGTCCGAAGGTAAGCGCCTGTTGCCGGCCTCTTTCGGCACAAGCCCCCGCTCCGGAGCGCACCGCGGCCGGCAGGATGCTCTCTGCCGGCGAAGGTGCCGCTTCTCCGGCAAGGAAGCCTCTGCCGCTTCTCCAGCACACGGAGAGCGTGCTAGCTGCTGAAACGTGAAGAAAGAAGCTGCAGAAGACTGGCACTGAGCGTGCAGCTTTCCAGCGGAGAGAAAAAGCTACTTGAACACTCTGCAAGCCTTTCCACTCCCAAAAACATGCACATGGAAGGAGCTGCTGCAAAACCGATGCTGTGCTCGCTGCTGCTCCTCCTGAAGCTCTGGCTGCTAAATCTGAGGCTTTCCTTCCAATTTCAAGCTGCAAAGCACTTGCTGAATTGCAGGGAAAGTCCGGGAGGCATTTGCTGTGCTGGCACACTTTCTCCTTCCTAGACAGAGTGGAAAAGCTTTTCCCTGCCGTGTAGGCGACAAGAGACGCATTAGACGGCGATCCGGAGCTGTCCGAAGGTAAGCGCCTGTTGCCGGCCTCTTTCGGCACAAGCCCCCGCTCCGGAGCGCACCGCGGCCGGCAGGATGCTCTCTGCCGGCGAAGGTGCCGCTTCTCCGGCAAGGAAGCCTCTGCCGCTTCTCCAGCACACGGAGAGCGTGCTAGCTGCTGAAACGTGAAGAAAGAAGCTGCAGAAGACTGGCACTGAGCGTGCAGCTTTCCAGCGGAGAGAAAAAGCTACTTTAACACTCTGCAAGCCTTTCCACTCCCAAAAACATGCACATGGAAGGAGCTGCTGCAAAACCGATGCTGTGCTCGCTGCTGCTCCTCCTGAAGCTCTGGCTGCTAAATCTGAGGCTTTCCTTCCAATTTCAAGCTGCAAAGCACTTGCTGAATTCCAGGGAAAGTCCGGGAGGCATTTGCTGTGCTGGCACACTTTCTCCTTCCTAGACAGAGTGGAAAAGCTTTTCCCTGCCGTGTAGGCGACAAGAGACGCATTAGACGGCGATCCGGAGCTGTCCGAAGGTAAGCGCCTGTTGCCGGCCTCTTTCGGCACAAGCCCCCGCTCCGGAGCGCACCGCGGCCGGCAGGATGCTCTCTGCCGGCGAAGGTGCCGCTTCTCCGGCAAGGAAGCCTCTGCCGCTTCTCCAGCACACGGAGAGCGTGCTAGCTGCTGAAACGTGAAGAAAGAAACTGCAGAAGACTGGCACTGAGCGTGCAGCTTTCCAGCGGAGAGAAAAAGCTACTTTAACACTCTGCAAGCCTTTCCACTCCCAAAAACATGCACATGGAAGGAGCTGCTGCAAAACCGATGCTGTGCTCGCTGCTGCTCCTCCTGAAGCTCTGGCTGCTAAATCTGAGGCTTTCCTTCCAATTTCAAGCTGCAAAGCACTTGCTGAATTCCAGGGAAAGTCCGGGAGGCATTTGCTGTGCTGGCACACTTTCTCCTTCCTAGACAGAGTGGAAAAGCTTTTCCCTGCCGTGTAGGCGACAAGAGACGCATTAGACGGCGATCCGGAGCTGTCCGAAGGTAAGCGCCTGTTGCCGGCCTCTTTCGGCACAAGCCCCCGCTCCGGAGCGCACCGCGGCCGGCAGGATGCTCTCTGCCGGCGAAGGTGCCGCTTCTCCGGCAAGGAAGCCTCTGCCGCTTCTCCAGCACACGGAGAGCGTGCTAGCTGCTGAAACGTGAAGAAAGAAGCTGCAGAACACTGGCACTGAGCGTGCAGCTTTCCAGCGGAGAGAAAAAGCTACTTGAACACTCTGCAAGCCTTTCCACTCCCAAAAACATGCACATGGAAGGAGCTGCTGCAAAACCGATGCTGTGCTCGCTGCTGCTCCTCCTGAAGCTCTGGCTGCTAAATCTGAGGCTTTCCTTCCAATTTCAAGCTGCAAAGCACTTGCTGAATTCCAGGGAAAGTCCGGGAGGCATTTGCTGTGCTGGCACACTTTCTCCTTCCTAGACAGAGTGGAAAAGCTTTTCCCTGCCGTGTAGGCGACAAGAGACGCATTAGACTGCGATCCGGAGCTGTCCGAAGGTAAGCGCCTGTTGCCGGCCTCTTTCGGCACAAGCCCCCGCTCCGGAGCGCACCGCGGCCGGCAGGATGCTCTCTGCCGGCGAAGGTGCCGCTTCTCCGGCAAGGAAGCCTCTGCCGCTTCTCCAGCACACGGAGAGCGTGCTAGCTGCTGAAACGTGAAGAAAGAAGCTGCAGAAGACTGGCACTGAGCGTGCAGCTTTCCAGCGGAGAGAAAAAGCTACTTTAACACTCTGCAAGCCTTTCCACTCCCAAAAACATGCACATGGAAGGAGCTGCTGCAAAAGCGATGCTGTGCTCGCTGCTGCTCCTCCTGAAGCTCTGGCTGCTAAATCTGAGGCTTTCCTTCCAATTTCAAGCTGCAAAGCACTTGCTGAATTCCAGGGAAAGTCCGGGAGGCATTTGCTGTGCTGGCACACTTTCTCCTTCCTAGACAGAGTGGAAAAGCTTTTCCCTGCCGTGTAGGCGACAAGAGACGCATTAGACGGCGATCCGGAGCTGTCCGAAGGTAAGCGCCTGTTGCCGGCCTCTTTCGGCACAAGCCCCCGCTCCGGAGCGCACCGCGGCCGGCAGGATGCTCTCTGCCGGCGAAGGTGCCGCTTCTCCGGCAAGGAAGCCTCTGCCGCTTCTCCAGCACACGGAGAGCGTGCTAGCTGCTGAAACGTGAAGAAAGAAGCTGCAGAAGACTGGCACTGAGCGTGCAGCTTTCCAGCGGAGAGAAAAAGCTACTTTAACACTCTGCAAGCCTTTCCACTCCCAAAAACATGCACATGGAAGGAGCTGCTGCAAAACCGATGCTGTGCTCGCTGCTGCTCCTCCTGAAGCTCTGGCTGCTAAATCTGAGGCTTTCCTTCCAATTTCAAGCTGCAAAGCACTTGCTGAATTCCAGGGAAAGTCCGGGAGGCATTTGCTGTGCTGGCACACTTTCTCCTTCCTAGACAGAGTGGAAAAGCTTTTCCCTGCCGTGTAGGCGACAAGAGACGCATTAGACGGCGATCCGGAGCTGTCCGAAGGTAAGCGCCTGTTGCCGGCCTCTTTCGGCACAAGCCCCCGCTCCGGAGCGCACCGCGGCCGGCAGGATGCTCTCTGCCGGCGAAGGTGCCGCTTCTCCGGCAAGGAAGCCTCTGCCGCTTCTCCAGCACACGGAGAGCGTGCTAGCTGCTGAAACGTGAAGAAAGAAGCTGCAGAAGACTGGCACTGAGCGTGCAGCTTTCCAGCGGAGAGAAAAAGCTACTTTAACACTCTGCAAGCCTTTCCACTCCCAAAAACATGCACATGGAAGGAGCTGCTGCAAAACCGATGCTGTGCTCGCTGCTGCTCCTCCTGAAGCTCTGGCTGCTAAATCTGAGGCTTTCCTTCCAATTTCAAGCTGCAAAGCACTTGCTGAATTGCAGGGAAAGTCCGGGAGGCATTTGCTGTGCTGGCACACTTTCTCCTTCCTAGACAGAGTGGAAAAGCTTTTCCCTGCCGTGTAGGCGACAAGAGACGCATTAGACGGCGATCCGGAGCTGTCCGAAGGTAAGCGCCTGTTGCCGGCCTCTTTCGGCACAAGCCCCCGCTCCGGAGCGCACCGCGGCCGGCAGGATGCTCTCTGCCGGCGAAGGTGCCGCTTCTCCGGCAAGGAAGCCTCTGCCGCTTCTCCAGCACACGGAGAGCGTGCTAGCTGCTGAAACGTGAAGAAAGAAGCTGCAGAACACTGGCACTCAGCGTGCAGCTTTCCAGCGGAGAGAAAAAGCTACTTTAACACTCTGCAAGCCTTTCCACTCCCAAAAACATGCACATGGAAGGAGCTGCTGCAAAACCGATGCTGTGCTCGCTGCTGCTCCTCCTGAAGCTCTGGCTGCTAAATCTGAGGCTTTCCTTCCAATTTCAAGCTGCAAAGCACTTGCTGAATTCCAGGGAAAGTCCGGGAGGCATTTGCTGTGCTGGCACACTTTCTCCTTCCTAGACAGAGTGGAAAAGCTTTTCCCTGCCGTGTAGGCGACAAGAGACGCATTAGACGGCGATCCGGAGCTGTCCGAAGGTAAGCGCCTGTTGCCGGCCTCTTTCGGCACAAGCCCCCGCTCCGGAGCGCACCGCGGCCGGCAGGATGCTCTCTGCCGGCGAAGGTGCCGCTTCTCCGGCAAGGAAGCCTCTGCCGCTTCTCCAGCACACGGAGAGCGTGCTAGCTGCTGAAACGTGAAGAAAGAAGCTGCAGAACACTGGCACTCAGCGTGCAGCTTTCCAGCGGAGAGAAAAAGCTACTTTAACACTCTGCAAGCCTTTCCACTCCCAAAAACATGCACATGGAAGGAGCTGCTGCAAAACCGATGCTGTGCTCGCTGCTGCTCCTCCTGAAGCTCTGGCTGCTAAATCTGAGGCTTTCCTTCCAATTTCAAGCTGCAAAGCACTTGCTGAATTCCAGGGAAAGTCCGGGAGGCATTTGCTGTGCTGGCACACTTTCTCCTTCCTAGACAGAGTGGAAAAGCTTTTCCCTGCCGTGTAGGCGACAAGAGACGCATTAGACGGCGATCCGGAGCTGTCCGAAGGTAAGCGCCTGTTGCCGGCCTCTTTCGGCACAAGCCCCCGCTCCGGAGCGCACCGCGGCCGGCAGGATGCTCTCTGCCGGCGAAGGTGCCGCTTCTCCGGCAAGGAAGCCTCTGCCGCTTCTCCAGCACACGGAGAGCGTGCTAGCTGCTGAAACGTGAAGAAAGAAGCTGCAGAAGACTGGCACTGAGCGTGCAGCTTTCCAGCGGAGAGAAAAAGCTACTTTAACACTCTGCAAGCCTTTCCACTCCCAAAAACATGCACATGGAAGGAGCTGCTGCAAAACCGATGCTGTGCTCGCTGCTGCTCCTCCTGAAGCTCTGGCTGCTAAATCTGAGGCTTTCCTTCCAATTTCAAGCTGCAAAGCACTTGCTGAATTGCAGGGAAAGTCCGGGAGGCATTTGCTGTGCTGGCACACTTTCTCCTTCCTAGACAGAGTGGAAAAGCTTTTCCCTGCCGTGTAGGCGACAAGAGACGCATTAGACGGCGATCCGGAGCTGTCCGAAGGTAAGCGCCTGTTGCCGGCCTCTTTCGGCACAAGCCCCCGCTCCGGAGCGCACCGCGGCCGGCAGGATGCTCTCTGCCGGCGAAGGTGCCGCTTCTCCGGCAAGGAAGCCTCTGCCGCTTCTCCAGCACACGGAGAGCGTGCTAGCTGCTGAAACGTGAAGAAAGAAGCTGCAGAAGACTGGCACTGAGCGTGCAGCTTTCCAGCGGAGAGAAAAAGCTACTTTAACACTCTGCAAGCCTTTCCACTCCCAAAAACATGCACATGGAAGGAGCTGCTGCAAAACCGATGCTGTGCTCGCTGCTGCTCCTCCTGAAGCTCTGGCTGCTAAATCTGAGGCTTTCCTTCCAATTTCAAGCTGCAAAGCACTTGCTGAATTCCAGGGAAAGTCCGGGAGGCATTTGCTGTGCTGGCACACTTTCTCCTTCCTAGACAGAGTGGAAAAGCTTTTCCCTGCCGTGTAGGCGACAAGAGACGCATTAGACGGCGATCCGGAGCTGTCCGAAGGTAAGCGCCTGTTGCCGGCCTCTTTCGGCACAAGCCCCCGCTCCGGAGCGCACCGCGGCCGGCAGGATGCTCTCTGCCGGCGAAGGTGCCGCTTCTCCGGCAAGGAAGCCTCTGCCGCTTCTCCAGCACACGGAGAGCGTGCTAGCTGCTGAAACGTGAAGAAAGAAGCTGCAGAAGACTGGCACTGAGCGTGCAGCTTTCCAGCGGAGAGAAAAAGCTACTTTAACACTCTGCAAGCCTTTCCACTCCCAAAAACATGCACATGGAAGGAGCTGCTGCAAAACCGATGCTGTGCTCGCTGCTGCTCCTCCTGAAGCTCTGGCTGCTAAATCTGAGGCTTTCCTTCCAATTTCAAGCTGCAAAGCACTTGCTGAATTCCAGGGAAAGTCCGGGAGGCATTTGCTGTGCTGGCACACTTTCTCCTTCCTAGACAGAGTGGAAAAGCTTTTCCCTGCCGTGTAGGCGACAAGAGACGCATTAGACGGCGATCCGGAGCTGTCCGAAGGTAAGCGCCTGTTGCCGGCCTCTTTCGGCACAAGCCCCCGCTCCGGAGCGCACCGCGGCCGGCAGGATGCTCTCTGCCGGCGAAGGTGCCGCTTCTCCGGCAAGGAAGCCTCTGCCGCTTCTCCAGCACACGGAGAGCGTGCTAGCTGCTGAAACGTGAAGAAAGAAGCTGCAGAAGACTGGCACTGAGCGTGCAGCTTTCCAGCGGAGAGAAAAAGCTACTTTAACACTCTGCAAGCCTTTCCACTCCCAAAAACATGCACATGGAAGGAGCTGCTACAAAACCGATGCTGTGCTCGCTGCTGCTCCTCCTGAAGCTCTGGCTGCTAAATCTGAGGCTTTCCTTCCAATTTCAAGCTGCAAAGCACTTGCTGAATTGCAGGGAAAGTCCGGGAGGCATTTGCTGTGCTGGCACACTTTCTCCTTCCTAGACAGAGTGGAAAAGCTTTTCCCTGCCGTGTAGGCGACAAGAGACGCATTAGACGGCGATCCGGAGCTGTCCGAAGGTAAGCGCCTGTTGCCGGCCTCTTTCGGCACAAGCCCCCGCTCCGGAGCGCACCGCGGCCGGCAGGATGCTCTCTGCCGGCGAAGGTGCCGCTTCTCCGGCAAGGAAGCCTCTGCCGCTTCTCCAGCACACGGAGAGCGTGCTAGCTGCTGAAACGTGAAGAAAGAAGCTGCAGAAGACTGGCACTCAGCGTGCAGCTTTCCAGCGGAGAGAAAAAGCTACTTTAACACTCTGCAAGCCTCTCCACTCCCAAAAACATGCACATGGAAGGAGCTGCTGCAAAACCGATGCTGTGCTCGCTGCTGCTCCTCCTGAAGCTCTGGCTGCTAAATCTGAGGCTTTCCTTCCAATTTCAAGCTGCAAAGCACTTGCTGAATTCCAGGGAAAGTCCGGGAGGCATTTGCTGTGCTGGCACACTTTCTCCTTCCTAGACAGAGTGGAAAAGCTTTTCCCTGCCGTGTAGGCGACAAGAGACGCATTAGACGGCGATCCGGAGCTGTCCGAAGGTAAGCGCCTGTTGCCGGCCTCTTTCGGCACAAGCCCCCGCTCCGGAGCGCACCGCGGCCGGCAGGATGCTCTCTGCCGGCGAAGGTGCCGCTTCTCCGGCAAGGAAGCCTCTGCCGCTTCTCCAGCACACGGAGAGCGAGCTAGCTGCTGAAACGTGAAGAAAGAAGCTGCAGAAGACTGGCACTGAGCGTGCAGCTTTCCAGCGGAGAGAAAAAGCTACTTTAACACTCTGCAAGCCTTTCCACTCCCAAAAACATGCACATGGAAGGAGCTGCTGCAAAAGCGATGCTGTGCTCGCTGCTGCTCCTCCTGAAGCTCTGGCTGCTAAATCTGAGGCTTTCCTTCCAATTTCAAGCTGCAAAGCACTTGCTGAATTCCAGGGAAAGTCCGCGAGGCATTTGCTGTGCTGGCACACTTTCTCCTTCCTAGACAGAGTGGAAAAGCTTTTCCCTGCCGTGTAGGCGACAAGAGACGCATTAGACTGCGATCCGGAGGTGTCCGAAAGTAAGCGCCTGTTGCCGGCCTCTTTCGGCACAAGCCCCCGCTCCGGAGCGCACCGCGGCCGGCAGGATGCTCTCTGCCGGCGAAGGTGCCGCTTCTCCGGCAAGGAAGCCTCTGCCGCTTCTCCAGCACACGGAGAGCGTGCTAGCTGCTGAAACGTGAAGAAAGAAACTGCAGAAGACTGGCACTGAGCGTGCAGCTTTCCAGCGGAGAGAAAAAGCTACTTTAACACTCTGCAAGCCTTTCCACTCCCAAAAACATGCACATGGAAGGAGCTGCTGCAAAACCGATGCTGTGCTCGCTGCTGCTCCTCCTGAAGCTCTGGCTGCTAAATCTGAGGCTTTCCTTCCAATTTCAAGCTGCAAAGCACTTGCTGAATTCCAGGGAAAGTCCGGGAGGCATTTGCTGTGCTGGCACACTTTCTCCTTCCTAGACAGAGTGGAAAAGCTTTTCCCTGCCGTGTAGGCGACAAGAGACGCATTAGACGGCGATCCGGAGCTGTCCGAAGGTAAGCGCCTGTTGCCGGCCTCTTTCGGCACAAGCCCCCGCTCCGGAGCGCACCGCGGCCGGCAGGATGCTCTCTGCCGGCGAAGGTGCCGCTTCTCCGGCAAGGAAGCCTCTGCCGCTTCTCCAGCACACGGAGAGCGTGCTAGCTGCTGAAACGTGAAGAAAGAAGCTGCAGAACACTGGCACTCAGCGTGCAGCTTTCCAGCGGAGAGAAAAAGCTACTTTAACACTCTGCAAGCCTTTCCACTCCCAAAAACATGCACATGGAAGGAGCTGCTGCAAAACCGATGCTGTGCTCGCTGCTGCTCCTCCTGAAGCTCTGGCTGCTAAATCTGAGGCTTTCCTTCCAATTTCAAGCTGCAAAGCACTTGCTGAATTCCAGGGAAAGTCCGGGAGGCATTTGCTGTGCTGGCACACTTTCTCCTTCCTAGACAGAGTGGAAAAGCTTTTCCCTGCCGTGTAGGCGACAAGAGACGCATTAGACGGCGATCCGGAGCTGTCCGAAGGTAAGCGCCTGTTGCCGGCCTCTTTCGGCACAAGCCCCCGCTCCGGAGCGCACCGCGGCCGGCAGGATGCTCTCTGCCGGCGAAGGTGCCGCTTCTCCGGCAAGGAAGCCTCTGCCGCTTCTCCAGCACACGGAGAGCGTGCTAGCTGCTGAAACGTGAAGAAAGAAGCTGCAGAAGACTGGCACTGAGCGTGCAGCTTTCCAGCGGAGAGAAAAAGCTACTTTAACACTCTGCAAGCCTTTCCACTCCCAAAAACATGCACATGGAAGGAGCTGCTGCAAAACCGATGCTGTGCTCGCTGCTGCTCCTCCTGAAGCTCTGGCTGCTAAATCTGAGGCTTTCCTTCCAATTTCAAGCTGCAAAGCACTTGCTGAATTGCAGGGAAAGTCCGGGAGGCATTTGCTGTGCTGGCACACTTTCTCCTTCCTAGACAGAGTGGAAAAGCTTTTCCCTGCCGTGTAGGCGACAAGAGACGCATTAGACGGCGATCCGGAGCTGTCCGAAGGTAAGCGCCTGTTGCCGGCCTCTTTCGGCACAAGCCCCCGCTCCGGAGCGCACCGCGGCCGGCAGGATGCTCTCTGCCGGCGAAGGTGCCGCTTCTCCGGCAAGGAAGCCTCTGCCGCTTCTCCAGCACACGGAGAGCGTGCTAGCTGCTGAAACGTGAAGAAAGAAGCTGCAGAACACTGGCACTGAGCGTGCAGCTTTCCAGCGGAGAGAAAAAGCTACTTTAACACTCTGCAAGCCTTTCCACTCCCAAAAACATGCACTTGGAAGGAGCTGCTGCAAAACCGATGCTGTGCTCGCTGCTGCTCCTCCTGAAGCTCTGGCTGCTAAATCTGAGGCTTTCCTTCCAATTTCAAGCTGCAAAGCACTTGCTGAATTCCAGGGAAAGTCCGGGAGGCATTTGCTGTGCTGGCACACTTTCTCCTTCCTAGACAGAGTGGAAAAGCTTTTCCCTGCCGTGTAGGCGACAAGAGACGCATTAGACGGCGATCCGGAGCTGTCCGAAGGTAAGCGCCTGTTGCCGGCCTCTTTCGGCACAAGCCCCCGCTCCGGAGCGCACCGCGGCCGGCAGGATGCTCTCTGCCGGCGAAGGTGCCGCTTCTCCGGCAAGGAAGCCTCTGCCGCTTCTCCAGCACACGGAGAGCGTGCTAGCTGCTGAAACGTGAAGAAAGAAGCTGCAGAAGACTGGCACTGAGCGTGCAGCTTTCCAGCGGAGAGAAAAAGCTACTTTAACACTCTGCAAGCCTTTCCACTCCCAAAAACATGCACATGGAAGGAGCTGCTGCAAAACCGATGCTGTGCTCGCTGCTGCTCCTCCTGAAGCTCTGGCTGCTAAATCTGAGGCTTTCCTTCCAATTTCAAGCTGCAAAGCACTTGCTGAATTCCAGGGAAAGTCCGGGAGGCATTTGCTGTGCTGGCACACTTTCTCCTTCCTAGACAGAGTGGAAAAGCTTTTCCCTGCCGTGTAGGCGACAAGAGACGCATTAGACGGCGATCCGGAGCTGTCCGAAGGTAAGCGCCTGTTGCCGGCCTCTTTCGGCACAAGCCCCCGCTCCGGAGCGCACCGCGGCCGGCAGGATGCTCTCTGCCGGCGAAGGTGCCGCTTCTCCGGCAAGGAAGCCTCTGCCGCTTCTCCAGCACACGGAGAGCGTGCTAGCTGCTGAAACGTGAAGAAAGAAGCTGCAGAACACTGGCACTGAGCGTGCAGCTTTCCAGCGGAGAGAAAAAGCTACTTTAACACTCTGCAAGCCTTTCCACTCCCAAAAACATGCACATGGAAGGAGCTGCTACAAAACCGATGCTGTGCTCGCTGCTGCTCCTCCTGAAGCTCTGGCTGCTAAATCTGAGGCTTTCCTTCCAATTTCAAGCTGCAAAGCACTTGCTGAATTGCAGGGAAAGTCCGGGAGGCATTTGCTGTGCTGGCACACTTTCTCCTTCCTAGACAGAGTGGAAAAGCTTTTCCCTGCCGTGTAGGCGACAAGAGACGCATTAGACGGCGATCCGGAGCTGTCCGAAGGTAAGCGCCTGTTGCCGGCCTCTTTCGGCACAAGCCCCCGCTCCGGAGCGCACCGCGGCCGGCAGGATGCTCTCTGCCGGCGAAGGTGCCGCTTCTCCGGCAAGGAAGCCTCTGCCGCTTCTCCAGCACACGGAGAGCGTGCTAGCTGCTGAAACGTGAAGAAAGAAGCTGCAGAAGACTGGCACTGAGCGTGCAGCTTTCCAGCGGAGAGAAAAAGCTACTTTAACACTCTGCAAGCCTTTCCACTCCCAAAAACATGCACATGGAAGGAGCTGCTGCAAAACCGATGCTGTGCTCGCTGCTGCTCCTCCTGAAGCTCTGGCTGCTAAATCTGAGGCTTTCCTTCCAATTTCAAGCTGCAAAGCACTTGCTGAATTGCAGGGAAAGTCCGGGAGGCATTTGCTGTGCTGGCACACTTTCTCCTTCCTAGACAGAGTGGAAAAGCTTTTCCCTGCCGTGTAGGCGACAAGAGGCGCATTAGACGGGCATCCGGAGCTGTCCGAAGGTAAGCGCCTGTTGCCGGCCTCTTTCGGCACAAGCCCCCGCTCCGGAGCGCACCGCGGCCGGCAGGATGCTCTCTGCCGGCGAAGGTGCCGCTTCTCCGGCAAGGAAGCCTCTGCCGCTTCTCCAGCACACGGAGAGCGTGCTAGCTGCTGAAACGTGAAGAAAGAAGCTGCAGAACACTGGCACTGAGCGTGCAGCTTTCCAGCGGAGAGAAAAAGCTACTTTAACACTCTGCAAGCCTTTCCACTCCCAAAAACATGCACATGGAAGGAGCTGCTGCAAAACCGATGCTGTGCTCGCTGCTGCTCCTCCTGAAGCTCTGGCTGCTAAATCTGAGGCTTTCCTTCCAATTTCAAGCTGCAAAGCACTTGCTGAATTCCAGGGAAAGTCCGGGAGGCATTTGCTGTGCTGGCACACTTTCTCCTTCCTAGACAGAGTGGAAAAGCTTTTCCCTGCCGTGTAGGCGACAAGAGACGCATTAGACGGCGATCCGGAGCTGTCCGAAGGTAAGCGCCTGTTGCCGGCCTCTTTCGGCACAAGCCCCCGCTCCGGAGCGCACCGCGGCCGGCAGGATGCTCTCTGCCGGCGAAGGTGCCGCTTCTCCGGCAAGGAAGCCTCTGCCGCTTCTCCAGCACACGGAGAGCGTGCTAGCTGCTGAAACGTGAAGAAAGAAGCTGCAGAAGACTGGCACTGAGCGTGCAGCTTTCCAGCGGAGAGAAAAAGCTACTTGAACACTCTGCAAGCCTTTCCACTCCCAAAAACATGCACATGGAAGGAGCTGCTGCAAAACCGATGCTGTGCTCGCTGCTGCTCCTCCTGAAGCTCTGGCTGCTAAATCTGAGGCTTTCCTTCCAATTTCAAGCTGCAAAGCACTTGCTGAATTCCAGGGAAAGTCCGGGAGGCATTTGCTGTGCTGGCACACTTTCTCCTTCCTAGACAGAGTGGAAAAGCTTTTCCCTGCCGTGTAGGCGACAAGAGACGCATTAGACGGCGATCCGGAGCTGTCCGAAGGTAAGCGCCTGTTGCCGGCCTCTTTCGGCACAAGCCCCCGCTCCGGAGCGCACCGCGGCCGGCAGGATGCTCTCTGCCGGCGAAGGTGCCGCTTCTCCGGCAAGGAAGCCTCTGCCGCTTCTCCAGCACACGGAGAGCGTGCTAGCTGCTGAAACGTGAAGAAAGAAGCTGCAGAAGACTGGCACTGAGCGTGCAGCTTTCCAGCGGAGAGAAAAAGCTACTTTAACACTCTGCAAGCCTTTCCACTCCCAAAAACATGCACATGGAAGGAGCTGCTGCAAAACCGATGCTGTGCTCGCTGCTGCTCCTCCTGAAGCTCTGGCTGCTAAATCTGAGGCTTTCCTTCCAATTTCAAGCTGCAAAGCACTTGCTGAATTCCAGGGAAAGTCCGGGAGGCATTTGCTGTGCTGGCACACTTTCTCCTTCCTAGACAGAGTGGAAAAGCTTTTCCCTGCCGTGTAGGCGACAAGAGACGCATTAGACGGCGATCCGGAGCTGTCCGAAGGTAAGCGCCTGTTGCCGGCCTCTTTCGGCACAAGCCCCCGCTCCGGAGCGCACCGCGGCCGGCAGGATGCTCTCTGCCGGCGAAGGTGCCGCTTCTCCGGCAAGGAAGCCTCTGCCGCTTCTCCAGCACACGGAGAGCGTGCTAGCTGCTGAAACGTGAAGAAAGAAACTGCAGAAGACTGGCACTGAGCGTGCAGCTTTCCAGCGGAGAGAAAAAGCTACTTTAACACTCTGCAAGCCTTTCCACTCCCAAAAACATGCACTTGGAAGGAGCTGCTGCAAAACCGATGCTGTGCTCGCTGCTGCTCCTCCTGAAGCTCTGGCTGCTAAATCTGAGGCTTTCCTTCCAATTTCAAGCTGCAAAGCACTTGCTGAATTCCAGGGAAAGTCCGGGAGGCATTTGCTGTGCTGGCACACTTTCTCCTTCCTAGACAGAGTGGAAAAGCTTTTCCCTGCCGTGTAGGCGACAAGAGACGCATTAGACGGCGATCCGGAGCTGTCCGAAGGTAAGCGCCTGTTGCCGGCCTCTTTCGGCACAAGCCCCCGCTCCGGAGCGCACCGCGGCCGGCAGGATGCTCTCTGCCGGCGAATGTGCCGCTTCTCCGGCAAGGAAGCCTCTGCCGCTTCTCCAGCACACGGAGAGCGTGCTAGCTGCTGAAACGTGAAGAAAGAAGCTGCAGAACACTGGCACTGAGCGTGCAGCTTTCCAGCGGAGAGAAAAAGCTACTTTAACACTCTGCAAGCCTTTCAACTCCCAAAAACATGCACATGGAAGAAGCTGCTGCAAAACCGATGCTGTGCTCGCTGCTGCTCCTCCTGAAGCTCTGGCTGCTAAATCTGAGGCTTTCCTTCCAATTTCAAGCTGCAAAGCACTTGCTGAATTCCAGGGAAAGTCCGGGAGGCATTTGCTGTGCTGGCACACTTTCTCCTTCCTAGACAGAGTGGAAAAGCTTTTCCCTGCCGTGTAGGCGACAAGAGACGCATTAGACTGCGATCCGGAGCTGTCCGAAGGTAAGCGCCTGTTGCCGGCCTCTTTCGGCACAAGCCCCCGCTCCGGAGCGCACCGCGGCCGGCAGGATGCTCTCTGCCGGCGAAGGTGCCGCTTCTCCGGCAAGGAAGCCTCTGCCGCTTCTCCAGCACACGGAGAGCGTGCTAGCTGCTGAAACGTGAAGAAAGAAGCTGCAGAAGACTGGCACTGAGCGTGCAGCTTTCCAGCGGAGAGAAAAAGCTACTTTAACACTCTGCAAGCCTCTCCACTCCCAAAAACATGCACATGGAAGGAGCTGCTGCAAAACCGATGCTGTGCTCGCTGCTGCTCCTCCTGAAGCTCTGGCTGCTAAATCTGAGGCTTTCCTTCCAATTTCAAGCTGCAAAGCACTTGCTGAATTCCAGGGAAAGTCCGGGAGGCATTTGCTGTGCTGGCACACTTTCTCCTTCCTAGACAGAGTGGAAAAGCTTTTCCCTGCCGTGTAGGCGACAAGAGACGCATTAGACGGCGATCCGGAGCTGTCCGAAGGTAAGCGCCTGTTGCCGGCCTCTTTCGGCACAAGCCCCCGCTCCGGAGCGCACCGCGGCCGGCAGGATGCTCTCTGCCGGCGAAGGTGCCGCTTCTCCGGCAAGGAAGCCTCTGCCGCTTCTCCAGCACACGGAGAGCGAGCTAGCTGCTGAAACGTGAAGAAAGAAGCTGCAGAAGACTGGCACTGAGCGTGCAGCTTTCCAGCGGAGAGAAAAAGCTACTTTAACACTCTGCAAGCCTTTCCACTCCCAAAAACATGCACATGGAAGGAGCTGCTGCAAAACCGATGCTGTGCTCGCTGCTGCTCCTCCTGAAGCTCTGGCTGCTAAATCTGAGGCTTTCCTTCCAATTTCAAGCTGCAAAGCACTTGCTGAATTCCAGGGAAAGTCCGGGAGGCATTTGCTGTGCTGGCACACTTTCTCCTTCCTAGACAGAGTGGAAAAGCTTTTCCCTGCCGTGTAGGCGACAAGAGACGCATTAGACTGCGATCCGGAGCTGTCCGAAGGTAAGCGCCTGTTGCCGGCCTCTTTCGGCACAAGCCCCCGCTCCGGAGCGCACCGCGGCCGGCAGGATGCTCTCTGCCGGCGAAGGTGCCGCTTCTCCGGCAAGGAAGCCTCTGCCGCTTCTCCAGCACACGGAGAGCGTGCTAGCTGCTGAAACGTGAAGAAAGAAGCTGCAGAAGACTGGCACTGAGCGTGCAGCTTTCCAGCGGAGAGAAAAAGCTACTTTAACACTCTGCAAGCCTTTCCACTCCCAAAAACATGCACATGGAAGGAGCTGCTGCAAAACCGATGCTGTGCTCGCTGCTGCTCCTCCTGAAGCTCTGGCTGCTAAATCTGAGGCTTTCCTTCCAATTTCAAGCTGCAAAGCACTTGCTGAATTCCAGGGAAAGTCCGGGAGGCATTTGCTGTGCTGGCACACTTTCTCCTTCCTAGACAGAGTGGAAAAGCTTTTCCCTGCCGTGTAGGCGACAAGAGACGCATTAGACGGCGATCCGGAGCTGTCCGAAGGTAAGCGCCTGTTGCCGGCCTCTTTCGGCACAAGCCCCCGCTCCGGAGAGCACCGCGGCCGGCAGGATGCTCTCTGCCGGCGAAGGTGCCGCTTCTCCGGCAAGGAAGCCTCTGCCGCTTTTCCAGCACACGGAGAGCGTGCTAGCTGCTGAAACGTGAAGAAAGAAGCTGCAGAAGACTGGCACTGAGCGTGCAGCTTTCCAGCGGAGAGAAAAAGCTACTTTAACACTCTGCAAGCCTTTCCACTCCCAAAAACATGCACATGGAAGGAGCTGCTGCAAAACCGATGCTGTGCTCGCTGCTGCTCCTCCTGAAGCTCTGGCTGCTAAATCTGAGGCTTTCCTTCCAATTTCAAGCTGCAAAGCACTTGCTGAATTCCAGGGAAAGTCCGGGAGGCATTTGCTGTGCTGGCACACTTTCTCCTTCCTAGACAGAGTGGAAAACCTTTTCCCTGCCGTGTAGGCGACAAGAGACGCATTAGACGGGCATCCGGAGCTGTCCGAAGGTAAGCGCCTGTTGCCGGCCTCTTTCGGCACAAGCCCCCGCTCCGGAGCGCACCGCGGCCGGCAGGATGCTCTCTGCCGGCGAAGGTGCCGCTTCTCCGGCAAGGAAGCCTCTGCCGCTTTTCCAGCACACGGAGAGCGTGCTAGCTGCTGAAACGTGAAGAAAGAAGCTGCAGAAGACTGGCACTGAGCGTGCAGCTTTCCAGCGGAGAGAAAAAGCTACTTTAACACTCTGCAAGCCTTTCCACTCCCAAAAACATGCACATGGAAGGAGCTGCTGCAAAACCGATGCTGTGCTCGCTGCTGCTCCTCCTGAAGCTCTGGCTGCTAAATCTGAGGCTTTCCTTCCAATTTCAAGCTGCAAAGCACTTGCTGAATTCCAGGGAAAGTCCGGGAGGCATTTGCTGTGCTGGCACACTTTCTCCTTCCTAGACAGAGTGGAAAAGCTTTTCCCTGCCGTGTAGGCGACAAGAGACGCATTAGACGGCGATCCGGAGCTGTCCGAAGGTAAGCGCCTGTTGCCGGCCTCTTTCGGCACAAGCCCCCGCTCCGGAGCGCACCGCGGCCGGCAGGATGCTCTCTGCCGGCGAATGTGCCGCTTCTCCGGCAAGGAAGCCTCTGCCGCTTCTCCAGCACACGGAGAGCGTGCTAGCTGCTGAAACGTGAAGAAAGAAGCTGCAGAAGACTGGCACTGAGCGTGCAGCTTTCCAGCGGAGAGAAAAAGCTACTTTAACACTCTGCAAGCCTTTCAACTCCCAAAAACATGCACATGGAAGAAGCTGCTGCAAAACCGATGCTGTGCTCGCTGCTGCTCCTCCTGAAGCTCTGGCTGCTAAATCTGAGGCTTTCCTTCCAATTTCAAGCTGCAAAGCACTTGCTGAATTCCAGGGAAAGTCCGGGAGGCATTTGCTGTGCTGGCACACTTTCTCCTTCCTAGACAGAGTGGAAAAGCTTTTCCCTGCCGTGTAGGCGACAAGAGACGCATTAGACTGCGATCCGGAGCTGTCCGAAGGTAAGCGCCTGTTGCCGGCCTCTTTCGGCACAAGCCCCCGCTCCGGAGCGCACCGCGGCCGGCAGGATGCTCTCTGCCGGCGAAGGTGCCGCTTCTCCGGCAAGGAAGCCTCTGCCGCTTCTCCAGCACACGGAGAGCGTGCTAGCTGCTGAAACGTGAAGAAAGAAGCTGCAGAAGACTGGCACTCAGCGTGCAGCTTTCCAGCGGAGAGAAAAAGCTACTTTAACACTCTGCAAGCCTCTCCACTCCCAAAAACATGCACATGGAAGGAGCTGCTGCAAAACCGATGCTGTGCTCGCTGCTGCTCCTCCTGAAGCTCTGGCTGCTAAATCTGAGGCTTTCCTTCCAATTTCAAGCTGCAAAGCACTTGCTGAATTCCAGGGAAAGTCCGGGAGGCATTTGCTGTGCTGGCACACTTTCTCCTTCCTAGACAGAGTGGAAAAGCTTTTCCCTGCCGTGTAGGCGACAAGAGACGCATTAGACGGCGATCCGGAGCTGTCCGAAGGTAAGCGCCTGTTGCCGGCCTCTTTCGGCACAAGCCCCCGCTCCGGAGCGCACCGCGGCCGGCAGGATGCTCTCTGCCGGCGAAGGTGCCGCTTCTCCGGCAAGGAAGCCTCTGCCGCTTCTCCAGCACACGGAGAGCGAGCTAGCTGCTGAAACGTGAAGAAAGAAGCTGCAGAAGACTGGCACTGAGCGTGCAGCTTTCCAGCGGAGAGAAAAAGCTACTTTAACACTCTGCAAGCCTTTCCACTCCCAAAAACATGCACATGGAAGGAGCTGCTGCAAAACCGATGCTGTGCTCGCTGCTGCTCCTCCTGAAGCTCTGGCTGCTAAATCTGAGGCTTTCCTTCCAATTTCAAGCTGCAAAGCACTTGCTGAATTGCAGGGAAAGTCCGGGAGGCATTTGCTGTGCTGGCACACTTTCTCCTTCCTAGACAGAGTGGAAAAGCTTTTCCCTGCCGTGTAGGCGACAAGAGACGCATTAGACTGCGATCCGGAGCTGTCCGAAGGTAAGCGCCTGTTGCCGGCCTCTTTCGGCACAAGCCCCCGCTCCGGAGCGCACCGCGGCCGGCAGGATGCTCTCTGCCGGCGAAGGTGCCGCTTCTCCGGCAAGGAAGCCTCTGCCGCTTCTCCAGCACACGGAGAGCGTGCTAGCTGCTGAAACGTGAAGAAAGAAGCTGCAGAAGACTGGCACTGAGCGTGCAGCTTTCCAGCGGAGAGAAAAAGCTACTTTAACACTCTGCAAGCCTTTCCACTCCCAAAAACATGCACATGGAAGGAGCTGCTGCAAAACCGATGCTGTGCTCGCTGCTGCTCCTCCTGAAGCTCTGGCTGCTAAATCTGAGGCTTTCCTTCCAATTTCAAGCTGCAAAGCACTTGCTGAATTCCAGGGAAAGTCCGGGAGGCATTTGCTGTGCTGGCACACTTTCTCCTTCCTAGACAGAGTGGAAAAGCTTTTCCCTGCCGTGTAGGCGACAAGAGACGCATTAGACTGCGATCCGGAGCTGTCCGAAGGTAAGCGCCTGTTGCCGGCCTCTTTCGGCACAAGCCCCCGCTCCGGAGCGCACCGCGGCCGGCAGGATGCTCTCTGCCGGCGAAGGTGCCGCTTCTCCGGCAAGGAAGCCTCTGCCGCTTCTCCAGCACACGGAGAGCGTGCTAGCTGCTGAAACGTGAAGAAAGAAGCTGCAGAAGACTGGCACTGAGCGTGCAGCTTTCCAGCGGAGAGAAAAAGCTACTTTAACACTCTGCAAGCCTTTCCACTCCCAAAAACATGCACTTGGAAGGAGCTGCTGCAAAACCGATGCTGTGCTCGCTGCTGCTCCTCCTGAAGCTCTGGCTGCTAAATCTGAGGCTTTCCTTCCAATTTCAAGCTGCAAAGCACTTGCTGAATTCCAGGGAAAGTCCGGGAGGCATTTGCTGTGCTGGCACACTTTCTCCTTCCTAGACAGAGTGGAAAAGCTTTTCCCTGCCGTGTAGGCGACAAGAGACGCATTAGACGGCGATCCGGAGCTGTCCGAAGGTAAGCGCCTGTTGCCGGCCTCTTTCGGCACAAGCCCCCGCTCCGGAGCGCACCGCGGCCGGCAGGATGCTCTCTGCCGGCGAAGGTGCCGCTTCTCCGGCAAGGAAGCCTCTGCCGCTTCTCCAGCACACGGAGAGCGTGCTAGCTGCTGAAACGTGAAGAAAGAAGCTGCAGAAGACTGGCACTGAGCGTGCAGCTTTCCAGCGGAGAGAAAAAGCTACTTTAACACTCTGCAAGCCTTTCCACTCCCAAAAACATGCACATGGAAGGAGCTGCTGCAAAACCGATGCTGTGCTCGCTGCTGCTCCTCCTGAAGCTCTGGCTGCTAAATCTGAGGCTTTCCTTCCAATTTCAAGCTGCAAAGCACTTGCTGAATTCCAGGGAAAGTCCGGGAGGCATTTGCTGTGCTGGCACACTTTCTCCTTCCTAGACAGAGTGGAAAACCTTTTCCCTGCCGTGTAGGCGACAAGAGACGCATTAGACGGGCATCCGGAGCTGTCCGAAGGTAAGCGCCTGTTGCCGGCCTCTTTCGGCACAAGCCCCCGCTCCGGAGCGCACCGCGGCCGGCAGGATGCTCTCTGCCGGCGAAGGTGCCGCTTCTCCGGCAAGGAAGCCTCTGCCGCTTCTCCAGCACACGGAGAGCGTGCTAGCTGCTGAAACGTGAAGAAAGAAGCTGCAGAAGACTGGCACTGAGCGTGCAGCTTTCCAGCGGAGAGAAAAAGCTACTTTAACACTCTGCAAGCCTTTCCACTCCCAAAAACATGCACATGGAAGGAGCTGCTGCAAAACCGATGCTGTGCTCGCTGCTGCTCCTCCTGAAGCTCTGGCTGCTAAATCTGAGGCTTTCCTTCCAATTTCAAGCTGCAAAGCACTTGCTGAATTGCAGGGAAAGTCCGGGAGGCATTTGCTGTGCTGGCACACTTTCTCCTTCCTAGACAGAGTGGAAAAGCTTTT
Organism: Fringilla coelebs; assembly: GCF_963513975.1. Classification (NCBI taxonomy): domain Eukaryota; kingdom Metazoa; phylum Chordata; class Aves; order Passeriformes; family Fringillidae; genus Fringilla; species Fringilla coelebs. The sequence goes on along the minus strand of NW_028167277.1, from coordinate 237,463 downwards.
CCCTGCCGTGTAGGCGACAAGAGACGCATTAGACTGCGATCCGGAGCTGTCCGAAGGTAAGCGCCTGTTGCCGGCCTCTTTCGGCACAAGCCCCCGCTCCGGAGCGCACCGCGGCCGGCAGGATGCTCTCTGCCGGCGAAGGTGCCGCTTCTCCGGCAAGGAAGCCTCTGCCGCTTCTCCAGCACACGGAGAGCGTGCTAGCTGCTGAAACGTGAAGAAAGAAACTGCAGAAGACTGGCACTGAGCGTGCAGCTTTCCAGCGGAGAGAAAAAGCTACTTTAACACTCTGCAAGCCTTTCCACTCCCAAAAACATGCACTTGGAAGGAGCTGCTGCAAAACCGATGCTGTGCTCGCTGCTGCTCCTCCTGAAGCTCTGGCTGCTAAATCTGAGGCTTTCCTTCCAATTTCAAGCTGCAAAGCACTTGCTGAATTGCAGGGAAAGTCCGGGAGGCATTTGCTGTGCTGGCACACTTTCTCCTTCCTAGACAGAGTGGAAAAGCTTTTCCCTGCCGTGTAGGCGACAAGAGACGCATTAGACGGCGATCCGGAGCTGTCCGAAGGTAAGCGCCTGTTGCCGGCCTCTTTCGGCACAAGCCCCCGCTCCGGAGCGCACCGCGGCCGGCAGGATGCTCTCTGCCGGCGAAGGTGCCGCTTCTCCGGCAAGGAAGCCTCTGCCGCTTCTCCAGCACACGGAGAGCGTGCTAGCTGCTGAAACGTGAAGAAAGAAGCTGCAGAAGACTGGCACTGAGCGTGCAGCTTTCCAGCGGAGAGAAAAAGCTACTTTAACACTCTGCAAGCCTTTCCACTCCCAAAAACATGCACATGGAAGGAGCTGCTGCAAAACCGATGCTGTGCTCGCTGCTGCTCCTCCTGAAGCTCTGGCTGCTAAATCTGAGGCTTTCCTTCCAATTTCAAGCTGCAAAGCACTTGCTGAATTCCAGGGAAAGTCCGGGAGGCATTTGCTGTGCTGGCACACTTTCTCCTTCCTAGACAGAGTGGAAAAGCTTTTCCCTGCCGTGTAGGCGACAAGAGACGCATTAGACGGCGATCCGGAGCTGTCCGAAGGTAAGCGCCTGTTGCCGGCCTCTTTCGGCACAAGCCCCCGCTCCGGAGCGCACCGCGGCCGGCAGGATGCTCTCTGCCGGCGAAGGTGCCGCTTCTCCGGCAAGGAAGCCTCTGCCGCTTCTCCAGCACACGGAGAGCGTGCTAGCTGCTGAAACGTGAAGAAAGAAGCTGCAGAAGACTGGCACTGAGCGTGCAGCTTTCCAGCGGAGAGAAAAAGCTACTTTAACACTCTGCAAGCCTTTCCACTCCCAAAAACATGCACATGGAAGGAGCTGCTGCAAAACCGATGCTGTGCTCGCTGCTGCTCCTCCTGAAGCTCTGGCTGCTAAATCTGAGGCTTTCCTTCCAATTTCAAGCTGCAAAGCACTTGCTGAATTCCAGGGAAAGTCCGGGAGGCATTTGCTGTGCTGGCACACTTTCTCCTTCCTAGACAGAGTGGAAAAGCTTTTCCCTGCCGTGTAGGCGACAAGAGACGCATTAGACGGCGATCCGGAGCTGTCCGAAGGTAAGCGCCTGTTGCCGGCCTCTTTCGGCACAAGCCCCCGCTCCGGAGCGCACCGCGGCCGGCAGGATGCTCTCTGCCGGCGAAGGTGCCGCTTCTCCGGCAAGGAAGCCTCTGCCGCTTCTCCAGCACACGGAGAGCGTGCTAGCTGCTGAAACGTGAAGAAAGAAGCTGCAGAAGACTGGCACTGAGCGTGCAGCTTTCCAGCGGAGAGAAAAAGCTACTTTAACACTCTGCAAGCCTTTCCACTCCCAAAAACATGCACATGGAAGGAGCTGCTGCAAAACCGATGCTGTGCTCGCTGCTGCTCCTCCTGAAGCTCTGGCTGCTAAATCTGAGGCTTTCCTTCCAATTTCAAGCTGCAAAGCACTTGCTGAATTCCAGGGAAAGTCCGGGAGGCATTTGCTGTGCTGGCACACTTTCTCCTTCCTAGACAGAGTGGAAAAGCTTTTCCCTGCCGTGTAGGCGACAAGAGGCGCATTAGACGGCGATCCGGAGCTGTCCGAAGGTAAGCGCCTGTTGCCGGCCTCTTTCGGCACAAGCCCCCGCTCCGGAGCGCACCGCGGCCGGCAGGATGCTCTCTGCCGGCGAAGGTGCCGCTTCTCCGGCAAGGAAGCCTCTGCCGCTTCTCCAGCACACGGAGAGCGTGCTAGCTGCTGAAACGTGAAGAAAGAAGCTGCAGAAGACTGGCACTGAGCGTGCAGCTTTCCAGCGGAGAGAAAAAGCTACTTGAACACTCTGCAAGCCTCTCCACTCCCAAAAACATGCACATGGAAGGAGCTGCTGCAAAACCGATGCTGTGCTCGCTGCTGCTCCTCCTGAAGCTCTGGCTGCTAAATCTGAGGCTTTCCTTCCAATTTCAAGCTGCAAAGCACTTGCTGAATTCCAGGGAAAGTCCGGGAGGCATTTGCTGTGCTGGCACACTTTCTCCTTCCTAGACAGAGTGGAAAAGCTTTTCCCTGCCGTGTAGGCGACAAGAGACGCATTAGACGGCGATCCGGAGCTGTCCGAAGGTAAGCGCCTGTTGCCGGCCTCTTTCGGCACAAGCCCCCGCTCCGGAGCGCACCGCGGCCGGCAGGATGCTCTCTGCCGGCGAAGGTGCCGCTTCTCCGGCAAGGAAGCCTCTGCCGCTTCTCCAGCACACGGAGAGCGTGCTAGCTGCTGAAACGTGAAGAAAGAAGCTGCAGAAGACTGGCACTGAGCGTGCAGCTTTCCAGCGGAGAGAAAAAGCTACTTTAACACTCTGCAAGCCTTTCCACTCCCAAAAACATGCACATGGAAGGAGCTGCTGCAAAACCGATGCTGTGCTCGCTGCTGCTACTCCTGAAGCTCTGGCTGCTAAATCTGAGGCTTTCCTTCCAATTTCAAGCTGCAAAGCACTTGCTGAATTCCAGGGAAAGTCCGGGAGGCATTTGCTGTGCTGGCACACTTTCTCCTTCCTAGACAGAGTGGAAAAGCTTTTCCCTGCCGTGTAGGCGACAAGAGACGCATTAGACGGCGATCCGGAGCTGTCCGAAGGTAAGCGCCTGTTGCCGGCCTCTTTCGGCACAAGCCCCCGCTCCGGAGCGCACCGCGGCCGGCAGGATGCTCTCTGCCGGCGAAGGTGCCGCTTCTCCGGCAAGGAAGCCTCTGCCGCTTCTCCAGCACACGGAGAGCGTGCTAGCTGCTGAAACGTGAAGAAAGAAGCTGCAGAAGACTGGCACTGAGCGTGCAGCTTTCCAGCGGAGAGAAAAAGCTACTTTAACACTCTGCAAGCCTTTCCACTCCCAAAAACATGCACATGGAAGGAGCTGCTGCAAAACCGATGCTGTGCTCGCTGCTGCTCCTCCTGAAGCTCTGGCTGCTAAATCTGAGGCTTTCCTTCCAATTTCAAGCTGCAAAGCACTTGCTGAATTCCAGGGAAAGTCCGGGAGGCATTTGCTGTGCTGGCACACTTTCTCCTTCCTAGACAGAGTGGAAAAGCTTTTCCCTGCCGTGTAGGCGACAAGAGACGCATTAGACGGCGATCCGGAGCTGTCCGAAGGTAAGCGCCTGTTGCCGGCCTCTTTCGGCACAAGCCCCCGCTCCGGAGCGCACCGCGGCCGGCAGGATGCTCTCTGCCGGCGAAGGTGCCGCTTCTCCGGCAAGGAAGCCTCTGCAGCTTCTCCAGCACACGGAGAGCGTGCTAGCTGCTGAAACGTGAAGAAAGAAGCTGCAGAACACTGGCACTGAGCGTGCAGCTTTCCAGCGGAGAGAAAAAGCTACTTAAACACTCTGCAAGCCTTTCCACTCCCAAAAACATGCACATGGAAGGAGCTGCTGCAAAACCGATGCTGTGCTCGCTGCTGCTCCTCCTGAAGCTCTGGCTGCTAAATCTGAGGCTTTCCTTCCAATTTCAAGCTGCAAAGCACTTGCTGAATTCCAGGGAAAGTCCGGGAGGCATTTGCTGTGCTGGCACACTTTCTCCTTCCTAGACAGAGTGGAAAAGCTTTTCCCTGCCGTGTAGGCGACAAGAGACGCATTAGACGGCGATCCGGAGCTGTCCGAAGGTAAGCGCCTGTTGCCGGCCTCTTTCGGCACAAGCCCCCGCTCCGGAGCGCACCGCGGCCGGCAGGATGCTCTCTGCCGGCGAAGGTGCCGCTTCTCCGGCAAGGAAGCCTCTGCCGCTTCTCCAGCACACGGAGAGCGAGCTAGCTGCTGAAACGTGAAGAAAGAAGCTGCAGAAGACTGGCACTGAGCGTGCAGCTTTCCAGCGGAGAGAAAAAGCTACTTTAACACTCTGCAAGCCTTTCCACTCCCAAAAACATGCACATGGAAGGAGCTGCTGCAAAACCGATGCTGTGCTCGCTGCTGCTCCTCCTGAAGCTCTGGCTGCTAAATCTGAGGCTTTCCTTCCAATTTCAAGCTGCAAAGCACTTGCTGAATTCCAGGGAAAGTCCGGGAGGCATTTGCTGTGCTGGCACACTTTCTCCTTCCTAGACAGAGTGGAAAAGCTTTTCCCTGCCGTGTAGGCGACAAGAGACGCATTAGACTGCGATCCGGAGCTGTCCGAAGGTAAGCGCCTGTTGCCGGCCTCTTTCGGCACAAGCCCCCGCTCCGGAGCGCACCGCGGCCGGCAGGATGCTCTCTGCCGGCGAAGGTGCCGCTTCTCCGGCAAGGAAGCCTCTGCCGCTTCTCCAGCACACGGAGAGCGTGCTAGCTGCTGAAACGTGAAGAAAGAAGCTGCAGAAGACTGGCACTGAGCGTGCAGCTTTCCAGCGGAGAGAAAAAGCTACTTTAACACTCTGCAAGCCTTTCCACTCCCAAAAACATGCACATGGAAGGAGCTGCTGCAAAACCGATGCTGTGCTCGCTGCTGCTCCTCCTGAAGCTCTGGCTGCTAAATCTGAGGCTTTCCTTCCAATTTCAAGCTGCAAAGCACTTGCTGAATTCCAGGGAAAGTCCGGGAGGCATTTGCTGTGCTGGCACACTTTCTCCTTCCTAGACAGAGTGGAAAAGCTTTTCCCTGCCGTGTAGGCGACAAGAGACGCATTAGACGGCGATCCGGAGCTGTCCGAAGGTAAGCGCCTGTTGCCGGCCTCTTTCGGCACAAGCCCCCGCTCCGGAGCGCACCGCGGCCGGCAGGATGCTCTCTGCCGGCGAAGGTGCCGCTTCTCCGGCAAGGAAGCCTCTGCCGCTTTTCCAGCACACGGAGAGCGTGCTAGCTGCTGAAACGTGAAGAAAGAAGCTGCAGAAGACTGGCACTGAGCGTGCAGCTTTCCAGCGGAGAGAAAAAGCTACTTTAACACTCTGCAAGCCTTTCCACTCCCAAAAACATGCACATGGAAGGAGCTGCTGCAAAACCGATGCTGTGCTCGCTGCTGCTCCTCCTGAAGCTCTGGCTGCTAAATCTGAGGCTTTCCTTCCAATTTCAAGCTGCAAAGCACTTGCTGAATTCCAGGGAAAGTCCGGGAGGCATTTGCTGTGCTGGCACACTTTCTCCTTCCTAGACAGAGTGGAAAACCTTTTCCCTGCCGTGTAGGCGACAAGAGACGCATTAGACGGGCATCCGGAGCTGTCCGAAGGTAAGCGCCTGTTGCCGGCCTCTTTCGGCACAAGCCCCCGCTCCGGAGCGCACCGCGGCCGGCAGGATGCTCTCTGCCGGCGAAGGTGCCGCTTCTCCGGCAAGGAAGCCTCTGCCGCTTTTCCAGCACACGGAGAGCGTGCTAGCTGCTGAAACGTGAAGAAAGAAGCTGCAGAAGACTGGCACTGAGCGTGCAGCTTTCCAGCGGAGAGAAAAAGCTACTTTAACACTCTGCAAGCCTTTCCACTCCCAAAAACATGCACATGGAAGGAGCTGCTGCAAAACCGATGCTGTGCTCGCTGCTGCTCCTCCTGAAGCTCTGGCTGCTAAATCTGAGGCTTTCCTTCCAATTTCAAGCTGCAAAGCACTTGCTGAATTGCAGGGAAAGTCCGGGAGGCATTTGCTGTGCTGGCACACTTTCTCCTTCCTAGACAGAGTGGAAAAGCTTTTCCCTGCCGTGTAGGCGACAAGAGACGCATTAGACTGCGATCCGGAGCTGTCCGAAGGTAAGCGCCTGTTGCCGGCCTCTTTCGGCACAAGCCCCCGCTCCGGAGCGCACCGCGGCCGGCAGGATGCTCTCTGCCGGCGAAGGTGCCGCTTCTCCGGCAAGGAAGCCTCTGCCGCTTCTCCAGCACACGGAGAGCGTGCTAGCTGCTGAAACGTGAAGAAAGAAACTGCAGAAGACTGGCACTGAGCGTGCAGCTTTCCAGCGGAGAGAAAAAGCTACTTTAACACTCTGCAAGCCTTTCCACTCCCAAAAACATGCACTTGGAAGGAGCTGCTGCAAAACCGATGCTGTGCTCGCTGCTGCTCCTCCTGAAGCTCTGGCTGCTAAATCTGAGGCTTTCCTTCCAATTTCAAGCTGCAAAGCACTTGCTGAATTCCAGGGAAAGTCCGGGAGGCATTTGCTGTGCTGGCACACTTTCTCCTTCCTAGACAGAGTGGAAAAGCTTTTCCCTGCCGTGTAGGCGACAAGAGACGCATTAGACGGCGATCCGGAGCTGTCCGAAGGTAAGCGCCTGTTGCCGGCCTCTTTCGGCACAAGCCCCCGCTCCGGAGCGCACCGCGGCCGGCAGGATGCTCTCTGCCGGCGAATGTGCCGCTTCTCCGGCAAGGAAGCCTCTGCCGCTTCTCCAGCACACGGAGAGCGTGCTAGCTGCTGAAACGTGAAGAAAGAAGCTGCAGAAGACTGGCACTGAGCGTGCAGCTTTCCAGCGGAGAGAAAAAGCTACTTTAACACTCTGCAAGCCTTTCAACTCCCAAAAACATGCACATGGAAGAAGCTGCTGCAAAACCGATGCTGTGCTCGCTGCTGCTCCTCCTGAAGCTCTGGCTGCTAAATCTGAGGCTTTCCTTCCAATTTCAAGCTGCAAAGCACTTGCTGAATTCCAGGGAAAGTCCGGGAGGCATTTGCTGTGCTGGCACACTTTCTCCTTCCTAGACAGAGTGGAAAAGCTTTTCCCTGCCGTGTAGGCGACAAGAGACTCATTAGACTGCGATCCGGAGCTGTCCGAAGGTAAGCGCCTGTTGCCGGCCTCTTTCGGCACAAGCCCCCGCTCCGGAGCGCACCGCGGCCGGCAGGATGCTCTCTGCCGGCGAAGGTGCCGCTTCTCCGGCAAGGAAGCCTCTGCCGCTTCTCCAGCACACGGAGAGCGTGCTAGCTGCTGAAACGTGAAGAAAGAAGCTGCAGAAGACTGGCACTCAGCGTGCAGCTTTCCAGCGGAGAGAAAAAGCTACTTTAACACTCTGCAAGCCTCTCCACTCCCAAAAACATGCACATGGAAGGAGCTGCTGCAAAACCGATGCTGTGCTCGCTGCTGCTCCTCCTGAAGCTCTGGCTGCTAAATCTGAGGCTTTCCTTCCAATTTCAAGCTGCAAAGCACTTGCTGAATTCCAGGGAAAGTCCGGGAGGCATTTGCTGTGCTGGCACACTTTCTCCTTCCTAGACAGAGTGGAAAAGCTTTTCCCTGCCGTGTAGGCGACAAGAGACGCATTAGACGGCGATCCGGAGCTGTCCGAAGGTAAGCGCCTGTTGCCGGCCTCTTTCGGCACAAGCCCCCGCTCCGGAGCGCACCGCGGCCGGCAGGATGCTCTCTGCCGGCGAAGGTGCCGCTTCTCCGGCAAGGAAGCCTCTGCCGCTTCTCCAGCACACGGAGAGCGAGCTAGCTGCTGAAACGTGAAGAAAGAAGCTGCAGAAGACTGGCACTGAGCGTGCAGCTTTCCAGCGGAGAGAAAAAGCTACTTTAACACTCTGCAAGCCTTTCCACTCCCAAAAACATGCACATGGAAGGAGCTGCTGCAAAACCGATGCTGTGCTCGCTGCTGCTCCTCCTGAAGCTCTGGCTGCTAAATCTGAGGCTTTCCTTCCAATTTCAAGCTGCAAAGCACTTGCTGAATTCCAGGGAAAGTCCGGGAGGCATTTGCTGTGCTGGCACACTTTCTCCTTCCTAGACAGAGTGGAAAAGCTTTTCCCTGCCGTGTAGGCGACAAGAGACGCATTAGACTGCGATCCGGAGCTGTCCGAAGGTAAGCGCCTGTTGCCGGCCTCTTTCGGCACAAGCCCCCGCTCCGGAGCGCACCGCGGCCGGCAGGATGCTCTCTGCCGGCGAAGGTGCCGCTTCTCCGGCAAGGAAGCCTCTGCCGCTTCTCCAGCACACGGAGAGCGTGCTAGCTGCTGAAACGTGAAGAAAGAAGCTGCAGAAGACTGGCACTGAGCGTGCAGCTTTCCAGCGGAGAGAAAAAGCTACTTTAACACTCTGCAAGCCTTTCCACTCCCAAAAACATGCACATGGAAGGAGCTGCTGCAAAACCGATGCTGTGCTCGCTGCTGCTCCTCCTGAAGCTCTGGCTGCTAAATCTGAGGCTTTCCTTCCAATTTCAAGCTGCAAAGCACTTGCTGAATTCCAGGGAAAGTCCGGGAGGCATTTGCTGTGCTGGCACACTTTCTCCTTCCTAGACAGAGTGGAAAAGCTTTTCCCTGCCGTGTAGGCGACAAGAGACGCATTAGACTGCGATCCGGAGCTGTCCGAAGGTAAGCGCCTGTTGCCGGCCTCTTTCGGCACAAGCCCCCGCTCCGGAGCGCACCGCGGCCGGCAGGATGCTCTCTGCCGGCGAAGGTGCCGCTTCTCCGGCAAGGAAGCCTCTGCCGCTTCTCCAGCACACGGAGAGCGTGCTAGCTGCTGAAACGTGAAGAAAGAAGCTGCAGAAGACTGGCACTGAGCGTGCAGCTTTCCAGCGGAGAGAAAAAGCTACTTTAACACTCTGCAAGCCTTTCCACTCCCAAAAACATGCACTTGGAAGGAGCTGCTGCAAAACCGATGCTGTGCTCGCTGCTGCTCCTCCTGAAGCTCTGGCTGCTAAATCTGAGGCTTTCCTTCCAATTTCAAGCTGCAAAGCACTTGCTGAATTGCAGGGAAAGTCCGGGAGGCATTTGCTGTGCTGGCACACTTTCTCCTTCCTAGACAGAGTGGAAAAGCTTTTCCCTGCCGTGTAGGCGACAAGAGACGCATTAGACGGCGATCCGGAGCTGTCCGAAGGTAAGCGCCTGTTGCCGGCCTCTTTCGGCACAAGCCCCCGCTCCGGAGCGCACCGCGGCCGGCAGGATGCTCTCTGCCGGCGAAGGTGCCGCTTCTCCGGCAAGGAAGCCTCTGCCGCTTCTCCAGCACACGGAGAGCGTGCTAGCTGCTGAAACGTGAAGAAAGAAGCTGCAGAAGACTGGCACTGAGCGTGCAGCTTTCCAGCGGAGAGAAAAAGCTACTTTAACACTCTGCAAGCCTTTCCACTCCCAAAAACATGCACATGGAAGGAGCTGCTGCAAAACCGATGCTGTGCTCGCTGCTGCTCCTCCTGAAGCTCTGGCTGCTAAATCTGAGGCTTTCCTTCCAATTTCAAGCTGCAAAGCACTTGCTGAATTCCAGGGAAAGTCCGGGAGGCATTTGCTGTGCTGGCACACTTTCTCCTTCCTAGACAGAGTGGAAAAGCTTTTCCCTGCCGTGTAGGCGACAAGAGACGCATTAGACGGGCATCCGGAGCTGTCCGAAGGTAAGCGCCTGTTGCCGGCCTCTTTCGGCACAAGCCCCCGCTCCGGAGCGCACCGCGGCCGGCAGGATGCTCTCTGCCGGCGAAGGTGCCGCTTCTCCGGCAAGGAAGCCTCTGCCGCTTCTCCAGCACACGGAGAGCGTGCTAGCTGCTGAAACGTGAAGAAAGAAGCTGCAGAAGACTGGCACTGAGCGTGCAGCTTTCCAGCGGAGAGAAAAAGCTACTTTAACACTCTGCAAGCCTTTCCACTCCCAAAAACATGCACATGGAAGGAGCTGCTGCAAAACCGATGCTGTGCTCGCTGCTGCTCCTCCTGAAGCTCTGGCTGCTAAATCTGAGGCTTTCCTTCCAATTTCAAGCTGCAAAGCACTTGCTGAATTGCAGGGAAAGTCCGGGAGGCATTTGCTGTGCTGGCACACTTTCTCCTTCCTAGACAGAGTGGAAAAGCTTTTCCCTGCCGTGTAGGCGACAAGAGACGCATTAGACTGCGATCCGGAGCTGTCCGAAGGTAAGCGCCTGTTGCCGGCCTCTTTCGGCACAAGCCCCCGCTCCGGAGCGCACCGCGGCCGGCAGGATGCTCTCTGCCGGCGAAGGTGCCGCTTCTCCGGCAAGGAAGCCTCTGCCGCTTCTCCAGCACACGGAGAGCGTGCTAGCTGCTGAAACGTGAAGAAAGAAGCTGCAGAAGACTGGCACTGAGCGTGCAGCTTTCCAGCGGAGAGAAAAAGCTACTTTAACACTCTGCAAGCCTTTCCACTCCCAAAAACATGCACATGGAAGGAGCTGCTGCAAAACCGATGCTGTGCTCGCTGCTGCTCCTCCTGAAGCTCTGGCTGCTAAATCTGAGGCTTTCCTTCCAATTTCAAGCTGCAAAGCACTTGCTGAATTCCAGGGAAAGTCCGGGAGGCATTTGCTGTGCTGGCACACTTTCTCCTTCCTAGACAGAGTGGAAAAGCTTTTCCCTGCCGTGTAGGCGACAAGAGACGCATTAGACGGCGATCCGGAGCTGTCCGAAGGTAAGCGCCTGTTGCCGGCCTCTTTCGGCACAAGCCCCCGCTCCGGAGCGCACCGCGGCCGGCAGGATGCTCTCTGCCGGCGAAGGTGCCGCTTCTCCGGCAAGGAAGCCTCTGCCGCTTCTCGAGCACACGGAGAGCGTGCTAGCTGCTGAAACGTGAAGAAAGAAGCTGCAGAAGACTGGCACTGAGCGTGCAGCTTTCCAGCGGAGAGAAAAAGCTACTTTAACACTCTGCAAGCCTTTCCACTCCCAAAAACATGCACATGGAAGGAGCTGCTGCAAAACCGATGCTGTGCTCGCTGCTGCTCCTCCTGAAGCTCTGGCTGCTAAATCTGAGGCTTTCCTTCCAATTTCAAGCTGCAAAGCACTTGCTGAATTCCAGGGAAAGTCCGGGAGGCATTTGCTGTGCTGGCACACTTTCTCCTTCCTAGACAGAGTGGAAAAGCTTTTCCCTGCCGTGTAGGCGACAAGAGACGCATTAGACGGCGATCCGGAGCTGTCCGAAGGTAAGCGCCTGTTGCCGGCCTCTTTCGGCACAAGCCCCCGCTCCGGAGCGCACCGCGGCCGGCAGGATGCTCTCTGCCGGCGAAGGTGCCGCTTCTCCGGCAAGGAAGCCTCTGCCGCTTCTCCAGCACACGGAGAGCGTGCTAGCTGCTGAAACGTGAAGAAAGAAGCTGCAGAAGACTGGCACTGAGCGTGCAGCTTTCCAGCGGAGAGAAAAAGCTACTTTAACACTCTGCAAGCCTCTCCACTCCCAAAAACATGCACATGGAAGGAGCTGCTGCAAAACCGATGCTGTGCTCGCTGCTGCTCCTCCTGAAGCTCTGGCTGCTAAATCTGAGGCTTTCCTTCCAATTTCAAGCTGCAAAGCACTTGCTGAATTCCAGGGAAAGTCCGGGAGGCATTTGCTGTGCTGGCACACTTTCTCCTTCCTAGACAGAGTGGAAAAGCTTTTCCCTGCCGTGTAGGCGACAAGAGACGCATTAGACGGCGATCCGGAGCTGTCCGAAGGTAAGCGCCTGTTGCCGGCCTCTTTCGGCACAAGCCCCCGCTCCGGAGCGCACCGCGGCCGGCAGGATGCTCTCTGCCGGCGAAGGTGCCGCTTCTCCGGCAAGGAAGCCTCTGCCGCTTCTCCAGCACACGGAGAGCGTGCTAGCTGCTGAAACGTGAAGAAAGAAGCTGCAGAAGACTGGCACTGAGCGTGCAGCTTTCCAGCGGAGAGAAAAAGCTACTTTAACACTCTGCAAGCCTTTCCACTCCCAAAAACATGCACATGGAAGGAGCTGCTGCAAAACCGATGCTGTGCTCGCTGCTGCTACTCCTGAAGCTCTGGCTGCTAAATCTGAGGCTTTCCTTCCAATTTCAAGCTGCAAAGCACTTGCTGAATTCCAGGGAAAGTCCGGGAGGCATTTGCTGTGCTGGCACACTTTCTCCTTCCTAGACAGAGTGGAAAAGCTTTTCCCTGCCGTGTAGGCGACAAGAGACGCATTAGACGGCGATCCGGAGCTGTCCGAAGGTAAGCGCCTGTTGCCGGCCTCTTTCGGCACAAGCCCCCGCTCCGGAGCGCACCGCGGCCGGCAGGATGCTCTCTGCCGGCGAAGGTGCCGCTTCTCCGGCAAGGAAGCCTCTGCCGCTTCTCCAGCACACGGAGAGCGTGCTAGCTGCTGAAACGTGAAGAAAGAAGCTGCAGAAGACTGGCACTGAGCGTGCAGCTTTCCAGCGGAGAGAAAAAGCTACTTTAACACTCTGCAAGCCTTTCCACTCCCAAAAACATGCACATGGAAGGAGCTGCTGCAAAACCGATGCTGTGCTCGCTGCTGCTCCTCCTGAAGCTCTGGCTGCTAAATCTGAGGCTTTCCTTCCAATTTCAAGCTGCAAAGCACTTGCTGAATTGCAGGGAAAGTCCGGGAGGCATTTGCTGTGCTGGCACACTTTCTCCTTCCTAGACAGAGTGGAAAAGCTTTTCCCTGCCGTGTAGGCGACAAGAGACGCATTAGACGGCGATCCGGAGCTGTCCGAAGGTAAGCGCCTGTTGCCGGCCTCTTTCGGCACAAGCCCCCGCTCCGGAGCGCACCGCGGCCGGCAGGATGCTCTCTGCCGGCGAAGGTGCCGCTTCTCCGGCAAGGAAGCCTCTGCAGCTTCTCCAGCACACGGAGAGCGTGCTAGCTGCTGAAACGTGAAGAAAGAAGCTGCAGAACACTGGCACTGAGCGTGCAGCTTTCCAGCGGAGAGAAAAAGCTACTTTAACACTCTGCAAGCCTTTCCACTCCCAAAAACATGCACATGGAAGAAGCTGCTGCAAAACCGATGCTGTGCTCGCTGCTGCTCCTCCTGAAGCTCTGGCTGCTAAATCTGAGGCTTTCCTTCCAATTTCAAGCTGCAAAGCACTTGCTGAATTCCAGGGAAAGTCCGGGAGGCATTTGCTGTGCTGGCACACTTTCTCCTTCCTAGACAGAGTGGAAAAGCTTTTCCCTGCCGTGTAGGCGACAAGAGACTCATTAGACTGCGATCCGGAGCTGTCCGAAGGTAAGCGCCTGTTGCCGGCCTCTTTCGGCACAAGCCCCCGCTCCGGAGCGCACCGCGGCCGGCAGGATGCTCTCTGCCGGCGAAGGTGCCGCTTCTCCGGCAAGGAAGCCTCTGCCGCTTCTCCAGCACACGGAGAGCGTGCTAGCTGCTGAAACGTGAAGAAAGAAGCTGCAGAAGACTGGCACTCAGCGTGCAGCTTTCCAGCGGAGAGAAAAAGCTACTTTAACACTCTGCAAGCCTCTCCACTCCCAAAAATATGCACATGGAAGGAGCTGCTGCAAAACCGATGCTGTGCTCGCTGCTGCTCCTCCTGAAGCTCTGGCTGCTAAATCTGAGGCTTTCCTTCCAATTTCAAGCTGCAAAGCACTTGCTGAATTCCAGGGAAAGTCCGGGAGGCATTTGCTGTGCTGGCACACTTTCTCCTTCCTAGACAGAGTGGAAAAGCTTTTCCCTGCCGTGTAGGCGACAAGAGACGCATTAGACGGCGATCCGGAGCTGTCCGAAGGTAAGCGCCTGTTGCCGGCCTCTTTCGGCACAAGCCCCCGCTCCGGAGCGCACCGCGGCCGGCAGGATGCTCTCTGCCGGCGAAGGTGCCGCTTCTCCGGCAAGGAAGCCTCTGCCGCTTCTCCAGCACACGGAGAGCGAGCTAGCTGCTGAAACGTGAAGAAAGAAGCTGCAGAAGACTGGCACTGAGCGTGCAGCTTTCCAGCGGAGAGAAAAAGCTACTTTAACACTCTGCAAGCCTTTCCACTCCCAAAAACATGCACATGGAAGGAGCTGCTGCAAAACCGATGCTGTGCTCGCTGCTGCTCCTCCTGAAGCTCTGGCTGCTAAATCTGAGGCTTTCCTTCCAATTTCAAGCTGCAAAGCACTTGCTGAATTCCAGGGAAAGTCCGGGAGGCATTTGCTGTGCTGGCACACTTTCTCCTTCCTAGACAGAGTGGAAAAGCTTTTCCCTGCCGTGTAGGCGACAAGAGACGCATTAGACTGCGATCCGGAGCTGTCCGAAGGTAAGCGCCTGTTGCCGGCCTCTTTCGGCACAAGCCCCCGCTCCGGAGCGCACCGCGGCCGGCAGGATGCTCTCTGCCGGCGAAGGTGCCGCTTCTCCGGCAAGGAAGCCTCTGCCGCTTCTCCAGCACACGGAGAGCGTGCTAGCTGCTGAAACGTGAAGAAAGAAGCTGCAGAAGACTGGCACTGAGCGTGCAGCTTTCCAGCGGAGAGAAAAAGCTACTTTAACACTCTGCAAGCCTTTCCACTCCCAAAAACATGCACATGGAAGGAGCTGCTGCAAAACCGATGCTGTGCTCGCTGCTGCTCCTCCTGAAGCTCTGGCTGCTAAATCTGAGGCTTTCCTTCCAATTTCAAGCTGCAAAGCACTTGCTGAATTGCAGGGAAAGTCCGGGAGGCATTTGCTGTGCTGGCACACTTTCTCCTTCCTAGACAGAGTGGAAAAGCTTTTCCCTGCCGTGTAGGCGACAAGAGACGCATTAGACTGCGATCCGGAGCTGTCCGAAGGTAAGCGCCTGTTGCCGGCCTCTTTCGGCACAAGCCCCCGCTCCGGAGCGCACCGCGGCCGGCAGGATGCTCTCTGCCGGCGAAGGTGCCGCTTCTCCGGCAAGGAAGCCTCTGCCGCTTCTCCAGCACACGGAGAGCGTGCTAGCTGCTGAAACGTGAAGAAAGAAGCTGCAGAAGACTGGCACTGAGCGTGCAGCTTTCCAGCGGAGAGAAAAAGCTACTTTAACACTCTGCAAGCCTTTCCACTCCCAAAAACATGCACTTGGAAGGAGCTGCTGCAAAACCGATGCTGTGCTCGCTGCTGCTCCTCCTGAAGCTCTGGCTGCTAAATCTGAGGCTTTCCTTCCAATTTCAAGCTGCAAAGCACTTGCTGAATTGCAGGGAAAGTCCGGGAGGCATTTGCTGTGCTGGCACACTTTCTCCTTCCTAGACAGAGTGGAAAAGCTTTTCCCTGCCGTGTAGGCGACAAGAGACGCATTAGACGGCGATCCGGAGCTGTCCGAAGGTAAGCGCCTGTTGCCGGCCTCTTTCGGCACAAGCCCCCGCTCCGGAGCGCACCGCGGCCGGCAGGATGCTCTCTGCCGGCGAAGGTGCCGCTTCTCCGGCAAGGAAGCCTCTGCCGCTTCTCCAGCACACGGAGAGCGTGCTAGCTGCTGAAACGTGAAGAAAGAAGCTGCAGAAGACTGGCACTGAGCGTGCAGCTTTCCAGCGGAGAGAAAAAGCTACTTTAACACTCTGCAAGCCTTTCCACTCCCAAAAACATGCACATGGAAGGAGCTGCTGCAAAACCGATGCTGTGCTCGCTGCTGCTCCTCCTGAAGCTCTGGCTGCTAAATCTGAGGCTTTCCTTCCAATTTCAAGCTGCAAAGCACTTGCTGAATTCCAGGGAAAGTCCGGGAGGCATTTGCTGTGCTGGCACACTTTCTCCTTCCTAGACAGAGTGGAAAAGCTTTTCCCTGCCGTGTAGGCGACAAGAGACGCATTAGACGGGCATCCGGAGCTGTCCGAAGGTAAGCGCCTGTTGCCGGCCTCTTTCGGCACAAGCCCCCGCTCCGGAGCGCACCGCGGCCGGCAGGATGCTCTCTGCCGGCGAAGGTGCCGCTTCTCCGGCAAGGAAGCCTCTGCCGCTTCTCCAGCACACGGAGAGCGTGCTAGCTGCTGAAACGTGAAGAAAGAAGCTGCAGAAGACTGGCACTGAGCGTGCAGCTTTCCAGCGGAGAGAAAAAGCTACTTTAACACTCTGCAAGCCTTTCCACTCCCAAAAACATGCACATGGAAGGAGCTGCTGCAAAACCGATGCTGTGCTCGCTGCTGCTCCTCCTGAAGCTCTGGCTGCTAAATCTGAGGCTTTCCTTCCAATTTCAAGCTGCAAAGCACTTGCTGAATTGCAGGGAAAGTCCGGGAGGCATTTGCTGTGCTGGCACACTTTCTCCTTCCTAGACAGAGTGGAAAAGCTTTTCCCTGCCGTGTAGGCGACAAGAGACGCATTAGACTGCGATCCGGAGCTGTCCGAAGGTAAGCGCCTGTTGCCGGCCTCTTTCGGCACAAGCCCCCGCTCCGGAGCGCACCGCGGCCGGCAGGATGCTCTCTGCCGGCGAAGGTGCCGCTTCTCCGGCAAGGAAGCCTCTGCCGCTTCTCCAGCACACGGAGAGCGTGCTAGCTGCTGAAACGTGAAGAAAGAAGCTGCAGAAGACTGGCACTGAGCGTGCAGCTTTCCAGCGGAGAGAAAAAGCTACTTTAACACTCTGCAAGCCTTTCCACTCCCAAAAACATGCACATGGAAGGAGCTGCTGCAAAACCGATGCTGTGCTCGCTGCTGCTCCTCCTGAAGCTCTGGCTGCTAAATCTGAGGCTTTCCTTCCAATTTCAAGCTGCAAAGCACTTGCTGAATTCCAGGGAAAGTCCGGGAGGCATTTGCTGTGCTGGCACACTTTCTCCTTCCTAGACAGAGTGGAAAAGCTTTTCCCTGCCGTGTAGGCGACAAGAGACGCATTAGACGGCGATCCGGAGCTGTCCGAAGGTAAGCGCCTGTTGCCGGCCTCTTTCGGCACAAGCCCCCGCTCCGGAGCGCACCGCGGCCGGCAGGATGCTCTCTGCCGGCGAAGGTGCCGCTTCTCCGGCAAGGAAGCCTCTGCCGCTTCTCGAGCACACGGAGAGCGTGCTAGCTGCTGAAACGTGAAGAAAGAAGCTGCAGAAGACTGGCACTGAGCGTGCAGCTTTCCAGCGGAGAGAAAAAGCTACTTTAACACTCTGCAAGCCTTTCCACTCCCAAAAACATGCACATGGAAGGAGCTGCTGCAAAACCGATGCTGTGCTCGCTGCTGCTCCTCCTGAAGCTCTGGCTGCTAAATCTGAGGCTTTCCTTCCAATTTCAAGCTGCAAAGCACTTGCTGAATTCCAGGGAAAGTCCGGGAGGCATTTGCTGTGCTGGCACACTTTCTCCTTCCTAGACAGAGTGGAAAAGCTTTTCCCTGCCGTGTAGGCGACAAGAGACGCATTAGACGGCGATCCGGAGCTGTCCGAAGGTAAGCGCCTGTTGCCGGCCTCTTTCGGCACAAGCCCCCGCTCCGGAGCGCACCGCGGCCGGCAGGATGCTCTCTGCCGGCGAAGGTGCCGCTTCTCCGGCAAGGAAGCCTCTGCCGCTTCTCCAGCACACGGAGAGCGTGCTAGCTGCTGAAACGTGAAGAAAGAAGCTGCAGAAGACTGGCACTGAGCGTGCAGCTTTCCAGCGGAGAGAAAAAGCTACTTTAACACTCTGCAAGCCTCTCCACTCCCAAAAACATGCACATGGAAGGAGCTGCTGCAAAACCGATGCTGTGCTCGCTGCTGCTCCTCCTGAAGCTCTGGCTGCTAAATCTGAGGCTTTCCTTCCAATTTCAAGCTGCAAAGCACTTGCTGAATTCCAGGGAAAGTCCGGGAGGCATTTGCTGTGCTGGCACACTTTCTCCTTCCTAGACAGAGTGGAAAAGCTTTTCCCTGCCGTGTAGGCGACAAGAGACGCATTAGACGGCGATCCGGAGCTGTCCGAAGGTAAGCGCCTGTTGCCGGCCTCTTTCGGCACAAGCCCCCGCTCCGGAGCGCACCGCGGCCGGCAGGATGCTCTCTGCCGGCGAAGGTGCCGCTTCTCCGGCAAGGAAGCCTCTGCCGCTTCTCCAGCACACGGAGAGCGTGCTAGCTGCTGAAACGTGAAGAAAGAAGCTGCAGAAGACTGGCACTGAGCGTGCAGCTTTCCAGCGGAGAGAAAAAGCTACTTTAACACTCTGCAAGCCTTTCCACTCCCAAAAACATGCACATGGAAGGAGCTGCTGCAAAACCGATGCTGTGCTCGCTGCTGCTACTCCTGAAGCTCTGGCTGCTAAATCTGAGGCTTTCCTTCCAATTTCAAGCTGCAAAGCACTTGCTGAATTCCAGGGAAAGTCCGGGAGGCATTTGCTGTGCTGGCACACTTTCTCCTTCCTAGACAGAGTGGAAAAGCTTTTCCCTGCCGTGTAGGCGACAAGAGACGCATTAGACGGCGATCCGGAGCTGTCCGAAGGTAAGCGCCTGTTGCCGGCCTCTTTCGGCACAAGCCCCCGCTCCGGAGCGCACCGCGGCCGGCAGGATGCTCTCTGCCGGCGAAGGTGCCGCTTCTCCGGCAAGGAAGCCTCTGCCGCTTCTCCAGCACACGGAGAGCGTGCTAGCTGCTGAAACGTGAAGAAAGAAGCTGCAGAAGACTGGCACTGAGCGTGCAGCTTTCCAGCGGAGAGAAAAAGCTACTTTAACACTCTGCAAGCCTTTCCACTCCCAAAAACATGCACATGGAAGGAGCTGCTGCAAAACCGATGCTGTGCTCGCTGCTGCTCCTCCTGAAGCTCTGGCTGCTAAATCTGAGGCTTTCCTTCCAATTTCAAGCTGCAAAGCACTTGCTGAATTGCAGGGAAAGTCCGGGAGGCATTTGCTGTGCTGGCACACTTTCTCCTTCCTAGACAGAGTGGAAAAGCTTTTCCCTGCCGTGTAGGCGACAAGAGACGCATTAGACGGCGATCCGGAGCTGTCCGAAGGTAAGCGCCTGTTGCCGGCCTCTTTCGGCACAAGCCCCCGCTCCGGAGCGCACCGCGGCCGGCAGGATGCTCTCTGCCGGCGAAGGTGCCGCTTCTCCGGCAAGGAAGCCTCTGCAGCTTCTCCAGCACACGGAGAGCGTGCTAGCTGCTGAAACGTGAAGAAAGAAGCTGCAGAACACTGGCACTGAGCGTGCAGCTTTCCAGCGGAGAGAAAAAGCTACTTAAACACTCTGCAAGCCTTTCCACTCCCAAAAACATGCACATGGAAGGAGCTGCTGCAAAAGCGATGCTGTGCTCGCTGCTGCTCCTCCTGAAGCTCTGGCTGCTAAATCTGAGGCTTTCCTTCCAATTTCAAGCTGCAAAGCACTTGCTGAATTCCAGGGAAAGTCCGGGAGGCATTTGCTGTGCTGGCACACTTTCTCCTTCCTAGACAGAGTGGAAAAGCTTTTCCCTGCCGTGTAGGCGACAAGAGACGCATTAGACGGCGATCCGGAGCTGTCCGAAGGTAAGCGCCTGTTGCCGGCCTCTTTCGGCACAAGCCCCCGCTCCGGAGCGCACCGCGGCCGGCAGGATGCTCTCTGCCGGCGAAGGTGCCGCTTCTCCGGCAAGGAAGCCTCTGCCGCTTCTCCAGCACACGGAGAGCGTGCTAGCTGCTGAAACGTGAAGAAAGAAGCTGCAGAAGACTGGCACTGAGCGTGCAGCTTTCCAGCGGAGAGAAAAAGCTACTTTAACACTCTGCAAGCCTTTCCACTCCCAAAAACATGCACATGGAAGGAGCTGCTGCAAAACCGATGCTGTGCTCGCTGCTGCTCCTCCTGAAGCTCTGGCTGCTAAATCTGAGGCTTTCCTTCCAATTTCAAGCTGCAAAGCACTTGCTGAATTGCAGGGAAAGTCCGGGAGGCATTTGCTGTGCTGGCACACTTTCTCCTTCCTAGACAGAGTGGAAAAGCTTTTCCCTGCCGTGTAGGCGACAAGAGACGCATTAGACGGCGATCCGGAGCTGTCCGAAGGTAAGCGCCTGTTGCCGGCCTCTTTCGGCACAAGCCCCCGCTCCGGAGCGCACCGCGGCCGGCAGGATGCTCTCTGCCGGCGAAGGTGCCGCTTCTCCGGCAAGGAAGCCTCTGCCGCTTCTCCAGCACACGGAGAGCGTGCTAGCTGCTGAAACGTGAAGAAAGAAGCTGCAGAACACTGGCACTGAGCGTGCAGCTTTCCAGCGGAGAGAAAAAGCTACTTTAACACTCTGCAAGCCTTTCCACTCCCAAAAACATGCACATGGAAGGAGCTGCTGCAAAACCGATGCTGTGCTCGCTGCTGCTCCTCCTGAAGCTCTGGCTGCTAAATCTGAGGCTTTCCTTCCAATTTCAAGCTGCAAAGCACTTGCTGAATTGCAGGGAAAGTCCGGGAGGCATTTGCTGTGCTGGCACACTTT
Source organism: Fringilla coelebs (assembly GCF_963513975.1). Classification (NCBI taxonomy): domain Eukaryota; kingdom Metazoa; phylum Chordata; class Aves; order Passeriformes; family Fringillidae; genus Fringilla; species Fringilla coelebs. The sequence continues at coordinate 217,293 of NW_028167277.1, read as the reverse complement.
CTCCTTCCTAGACAGAGTGGAAAAGCTTTTCCCTGCCGTGTAGGCGACAAGAGACGCATTAGACGGCGATCCGGAGCTGTCCGAAGGTAAGCGCCTGTTGCCGGCCTCTTTCGGCACAAGCCCCCGCTCCGGAGCGCACCGCGGCCGGCAGGATGCTCTCTGCCGGCGAAGGTGCCGCTTCTCCGGCAAGGAAGCCTCTGCCGCTTCTCCAGCACACGGAGAGCGTGCTAGCTGCTGAAACGTGAAGAAAGAAGCTGCAGAAGACTGGCACTGAGCGTGCAGCTTTCCAGCGGAGAGAAAAAGCTACTTAAACACTCTGCAAGCCTTTCCACTCCCAAAAACATGCACATGGAAGGAGCTGCTGCAAAACCGATGCTGTGCTCGCTGCTGCTCCTCCTGAAGCTCTGGCTGCTAAATCTGAGGCTTTCCTTCCAATTTCAAGCTGCAAAGCACTTGCTGAATTCCAGGGAAAGTCCGGGAGGCATTTGCTGTGCTGGCACACTTTCTCCTTCCTAGACAGAGTGGAAAAGCTTTTCCCTGCCGTGTAGGCGACAAGAGGCGCATTAGACGGCGATCCGGAGCTGTCCGAAGGTAAGCGCCTGTTGCCGGCCTCTTTCGGCACAAGCCCCCGCTCCGGAGCGCACCGCGGCCGGCAGGATGCTCTCTGCCGGCGAAGGTGCCGCTTCTCCGGCAAGGAAGCCTCTGCCGCTTCTCCAGCACACGGAGAGCGTGCTAGCTGCTGAAACGTGAAGAAAGAAGCTGCAGAACACTGGCACTGAGCGTGCAGCTTTCCAGCGGAGAGAAAAAGCTACTTTAACACTCTACAAGCCTCTCCACTCCCAAAAACATGCACATGGAAGGAGCTGCTGCAAAACCGATGCTATGCTCGCTGCTGCTCCTCCTGAAGCTCTGGCTGCTAAATCTGAGGCTTTCCTTCCAATTTCAAGCTGCAAAGCACTTGCTGAATTCCAGGGAAAGTCCGGGAGGCATTTGCTGTGCTGGCACACTTTCTCCTTCCTAGACAGAGTGGAAAAGCTTTTCCCTGCCGTGTAGGCGACAAGAGACGCATTAGACGGCGATCCGGAGCTGTCCGAAGGTAAGCGCCTGTTGCCGGCCTCTTTCGGCACAAGCCCCCGCTCCGGAGCGCACCGCGGCCGGCAGGATGCTCTCTGCCGGCGAAGGTGCCGCTTCTCCGGCAAGGAAGCCTCTGCCGCTTCTCCAGCACACGGAGAGCGTGCTAGCTGCTGAAACGTGAAGAAAGAAGCTGCAGAAGACTGGCACTGAGCGTGCAGCTTTCCAGCGGAGAGAAAAAGCTACTTTAACACTCTGCAAGCCTTTCCACTCCCAAAAACATGCACATGGAAGGAGCTGCTGCAAAACCGATGCTGTGCTCGCTGCTGCTCCTCCTGAAGCTCTGGCTGCTAAATCTGAGGCTTTCCTTCCAATTTCAAGCTGCAAAGCACTTGCTGAATTCCAGGGAAAGTCCGGGAGGCATTTGCTGTGCTGGCACACTTTCTCCTTCCTAGACAGAGTGGAAAAGCTTTTCCCTGCCGTGTAGGCGACAAGAGACGCATTAGACGGCGATCCGGAGCTGTCCGAAGGTAAGCGCCTGTTGCCGGCCTCTTTCGGCACAAGCCCCCGCTCCGGAGCGCACCGCGGCCGGCAGGATGCTCTCTGCCGGCGAAGGTGCCGCTTCTCCGGCAAGGAAGCCTCTGCCGCTTCTCCAGCACACGGAGAGCGTGCTAGCTGCTGAAACGTGAAGAAAGAAGCTGCAGAAGACTGGCACTGAGCGTGCAGCTTTCCAGCGGAGAGAAAAAGCTACTTTAACACTCTGCAAGCCTTTCCACTCCCAAAAACATGCACATGGAAGGAGCTGCTGCAAAACCGATGCTGTGCTCGCTGCTGCTCCTCCTGAAGCTCTGGCTGCTAAATCTGAGGCTTTCCTTCCAATTTCAAGCTGCAAAGCACTTGCTGAATTCCAGGGAAAGTCCGGGAGGCATTTGCTGTGCTGGCACACTTTCTCCTTCCTAGACAGAGTGGAAAAGCTTTTCCCTGCCGTGTAGGCGACAAGAGACGCATTAGACGGCGATCCGGAGCTGTCCGAAGGTAAGCGCCTGTTGCCGGCCTCTTTCGGCACAAGCCCCCGCTCCGGAGCGCACCGCGGCCGGCAGGATGCTCTCTGCCGGCGAAGGTGCCGCTTCTCCGGCAAGGAAGCCTCTGCCGCTTCTCCAGCACACGGAGAGCGTGCTAGCTGCTGAAACGTGAAGAAAGAAGCTGCAGAAGACTGGCACTGAGCGTGCAGCTTTCCAGCGGAGAGAAAAAGCTACTTTAACACTCTGCAAGCCTTTCCACTCCCAAAAACATGCACATGGAAGGAGCTGCTGCAAAACCGATGCTGTGCTCGCTGCTGCTCCTCCTGAAGCTCTGGCTGCTAAATCTGAGGCTTTCCTTCCAATTTCAAGCTGCAAAGCACTTGCTGAATTCCAGGGAAAGTCCGGGAGGCATTTGCTGTGCTGGCACACTTTCTCCTTCCTAGACAGAGTGGAAAAGCTTTTCCCTGCCGTGTAGGCGACAAGAGACGCATTAGACGGCGATCCGGAGCTGTCCGAAGGTAAGCGCCTGTTGCCGGCCTCTTTCGGCACAAGCCCCCGCTCCGGAGCGCACCGCGGCCGGCAGGATGCTCTCTGCCGGCGAAGGTGCCGCTTCTCCGGCAAGGAAGCCTCTGCCGCTTCTCCAGCACACGGAGAGCGTGCTAGCTGCTGAAACGTGAAGAAAGAAGCTGCAGAAGACTGGCACTGAGCGTGCAGCTTTCCAGCGGAGAGAAAAAGCTACTTTAACACTCTGCAAGCCTTTCCACTCCCAAAAACATGCACATGGAAGGAGCTGCTGCAAAACCGATGCTGTGCTCGCTGCTGCTACTCCTGAAGCTCTGGCTGCTAAATCTGAGGCTTTCCTTCCAATTTCAAGCTGCAAAGCACTTGCTGAATTCCAGGGAAAGTCCGGGAGGCATTTGCTGTGCTGGCACACTTTCTCCTTCCTAGACAGAGTGGAAAAGCTTTTCCCTGCCGTGTAGGCGACAAGAGACGCATTAGACGGCGATCCGGAGCTGTCCGAAGGTAAGCGCCTGTTGCCGGCCTCTTTCGGCACAAGCCCCCGCTCCGGAGCGCACCGCGGCCGGCAGGATGCTCTCTGCCGGCGAAGGTGCCGCTTCTCCGGCAAGGAAGCCTCTGCCGCTTCTCCAGCACACGGAGAGCGTGCTAGCTGCTGAAACGTGAAGAAAGAAGCTGCAGAAGACTGGCACTGAGCGTGCAGCTTTCCAGCGGAGAGAAAAAGCTACTTTAACACTCTGCAAGCCTTTCCACTCCCAAAAACATGCACATGGAAGGAGCTGCTGCAAAACCGATGCTGTGCTCGCTGCTGCTCCTCCTGAAGCTCTGGCTGCTAAATCTGAGGCTTTCCTTCCAATTTCAAGCTGCAAAGCACTTGCTGAATTGCAGGGAAAGTCCGGGAGGCATTTGCTGTGCTGGCACACTTTCTCCTTCCTAGACAGAGTGGAAAAGCTTTTCCCTGCCGTGTAGGCGACAAGAGACGCATTAGACGGCGATCCGGAGCTGTCCGAAGGTAAGCGCCTGTTGCCGGCCTCTTTCGGCACAAGCCCCCGCTCCGGAGCGCACCGCGGCCGGCAGGATGCTCTCTGCCGGCGAAGGTGCCGCTTCTCCGGCAAGGAAGCCTCTGCAGCTTCTCCAGCACACGGAGAGCGTGCTAGCTGCTGAAACGTGAAGAAAGAAGCTGCAGAACACTGGCACTGAGCGTGCAGCTTTCCAGCGGAGAGAAAAAGCTACTTAAACACTCTGCAAGCCTTTCCACTCCCAAAAACATGCACATGGAAGGAGCTGCTGCAAAAGCGATGCTGTGCTCGCTGCTGCTCCTCCTGAAGCTCTGGCTGCTAAATCTGAGGCTTTCCTTCCAATTTCAAGCTGCAAAGCACTTGCTGAATTCCAGGGAAAGTCCGGGAGGCATTTGCTGTGCTGGCACACTTTCTCCTTCCTAGACAGAGTGGAAAAGCTTTTCCCTGCCGTGTAGGCGACAAGAGACGCATTAGACGGCGATCCGGAGCTGTCCGAAGGTAAGCGCCTGTTGCCGGCCTCTTTCGGCACAAGCCCCCGCTCCGGAGCGCACCGCGGCCGGCAGGATGCTCTCTGCCGGCGAAGGTGCCGCTTCTCCGGCAAGGAAGCCTCTGCCGCTTCTCCAGCACACGGAGAGCGTGCTAGCTGCTGAAACGTGAAGAAAGAAGCTGCAGAAGACTGGCACTGAGCGTGCAGCTTTCCAGCGGAGAGAAAAAGCTACTTTAACACTCTGCAAGCCTTTCCACTCCCAAAAACATGCACATGGAAGGAGCTGCTGCAAAACCGATGCTGTGCTCGCTGCTGCTCCTCCTGAAGCTCTGGCTGCTAAATCTGAGGCTTTCCTTCCAATTTCAAGCTGCAAAGCACTTGCTGAATTCCAGGGAAAGTCCGGGAGGCATTTGCTGTGCTGGCACACTTTCTCCTTCCTAGACAGAGTGGAAAAGCTTTTCCCTGCCGTGTAGGCGACAAGAGACGCATTAGACGGCGATCCGGAGCTGTCCGAAGGTAAGCGCCTGTTGCCGGCCTCTTTCGGCACAAGCCCCCGCTCCGGAGCGCACCGCGGCCGGCAGGATGCTCTCTGCCGGCGAAGGTGCCGCTTCTCCGGCAAGGAAGCCTCTGCCGCTTCTCCAGCACACGGAGAGCGTGCTAGCTGCTGAAACGTGAAGAAAGAAGCTGCAGAACACTGGCACTGAGCGTGCAGCTTTCCAGCGGAGAGAAAAAGCTACTTTAACACTCTGCAAGCCTTTCCACTCCCAAAAACATGCACATGGAAGGAGCTGCTGCAAAACCGATGCTGTGCTCGCTGCTGCTCCTCCTGAAGCTCTGGCTGCTAAATCTGAGGCTTTCCTTCCAATTTCAAGCTGCAAAGCACTTGCTGAATTGCAGGGAAAGTCCGGGAGGCATTTGCTGTGCTGGCACACTTTCTCCTTCCTAGACAGAGTGGAAAAGCTTTTCCCTGCCGTGTAGGCGACAAGAGACGCATTAGACGGCGATCCGGAGCTGTCCGAAGGTAAGCGCCTGTTGCCGGCCTCTTTCGGCACAAGCCCCCGCTCCGGAGCGCACCGCGGCCGGCAGGATGCTCTCTGCCGGCGAAGGTGCCGCTTCTCCGGCAAGGAAGCCTCTGCCGCTTCTCCAGCACACGGAGAGCGTGCTAGCTGCTGAAACGTGAAGAAAGAAGCTGCAGAAGACTGGCACTGAGCGTGCAGCTTTCCAGCGGAGAGAAAAAGCTACTTAAACACTCTGCAAGCCTTTCCACTCCCAAAAACATGCACATGGAAGGAGCTGCTGCAAAACCGATGCTGTGCTCGCTGCTGCTCCTCCTGAAGCTCTGGCTGCTAAATCTGAGGCTTTCCTTCCAATTTCAAGCTGCAAAGCACTTGCTGAATTCCAGGGAAAGTCCGGGAGGCATTTGCTGTGCTGGCACACTTTCTCCTTCCTAGACAGAGTGGAAAAGCTTTTCCCTGCCGTGTAGGCGACAAGAGGCGCATTAGACGGGCATCCGGAGCTGTCCGAAGGTAAGCGCCTGTTGCCGGCCTCTTTCGGCACAAGCCCCCGCTCCGGAGCGCACCGCGGCCGGCAGGATGCTCTCTGCCGGCGAAGGTGCCGCTTCTCCGGCAAGGAAGCCTCTGCCGCTTCTCCAGCACACGGAGAGCGTGCTAGCTGCTGAAACGTGAAGAAAGAAGCTGCAGAACACTGGCACTGAGCGTGCAGCTTTCCAGCGGAGAGAAAAAGCTACTTTAACACTCTACAAGCCTCTCCACTCCCAAAAACATGCACATGGAAGGAGCTGCTGCAAAACCGATGCTATGCTCGCTGCTGCTCCTCCTGAAGCTCTGGCTGCTAAATCTGAGGCTTTCCTTCCAATTTCAAGCTGCAAAGCACTTGCTGAATTCCAGGGAAAGTCCGGGAGGCATTTGCTGTGCTGGCACACTTTCTCCTTCCTAGACAGAGTGGAAAAGCTTTTCCCTGCCGTGTAGGCGACAAGAGACGCATTAGACGGCGATCCGGAGCTGTCCGAAGGTAAGCGCCTGTTGCCGGCCTCTTTCGGCACAAGCCCCCGCTCCGGAGCGCACCGCGGCCGGCAGGATGCTCTCTGCCGGCGAAGGTGCCGCTTCTCCGGCAAGGAAGCCTCTGCCGCTTCTCCAGCACACGGAGAGCGTGCTAGCTGCTGAAACGTGAAGAAAGAAGCTGCAGAAGACTGGCACTGAGCGTGCAGCTTTCCAGCGGAGAGAAAAAGCTACTTTAACACTCTGCAAGCCTTTCCACTCCCAAAAACATGCACATGGAAGGAGCTGCTGCAAAACCGATGCTGTGCTCGCTGCTGCTCCTCCTGAAGCTCTGGCTGCTAAATCTGAGGCTTTCCTTCCAATTTCAAGCTGCAAAGCACTTGCTGAATTCCAGGGAAAGTCCGGGAGGCATTTGCTGTGCTGGCACACTTTCTCCTTCCTAGACAGAGTGGAAAAGCTTTTCCCTGCCGTGTAGGCGACAAGAGACGCATTAGACGGCGATCCGGAGCTGTCCGAAGGTAAGCGCCTGTTGCCGGCCTCTTTCGGCACAAGCCCCCGCTCCGGAGCGCACCGCGGCCGGCAGGATGCTCTCTGCCGGCGAAGGTGCCGCTTCTCCGGCAAGGAAGCCTCTGCCGCTTCTCCAGCACACGGAGAGCGTGCTAGCTGCTGAAACGTGAAGAAAGAAGCTGCAGAAGACTGGCACTGAGCGTGCAGCTTTCCAGCGGAGAGAAAAAGCTACTTTAACACTCTGCAAGCCTTTCCACTCCCAAAAACATGCACATGGAAGGAGCTGCTGCAAAACCGATGCTGTGCTCGCTGCTGCTCCTCCTGAAGCTCTGGCTGCTAAATCTGAGGCTTTCCTTCCAATTTCAAGCTGCAAAGCACTTGCTGAATTCCAGGGAAAGTCCGGGAGGCATTTGCTGTGCTGGCACACTTTCTCCTTCCTAGACAGAGTGGAAAAGCTTTTCCCTGCCGTGTAGGCGACAAGAGACGCATTAGACGGCGATCCGGAGCTGTCCGAAGGTAAGCGCCTGTTGCCGGCCTCTTTCGGCACAAGCCCCCGCTCCGGAGCGCACCGCGGCCGGCAGGATGCTCTCTGCCGGCGAAGGTGCCGCTTCTCCGGCAAGGAAGCCTCTGCCGCTTCTCCAGCACACGGAGAGCGTGCTAGCTGCTGAAACGTGAAGAAAGAAGCTGCAGAAGACTGGCACTGAGCGTGCAGCTTTCCAGCGGAGAGAAAAAGCTACTTTAACACTCTGCAAGCCTTTCCACTCCCAAAAACATGCACATGGAAGGAGCTGCTGCAAAACCGATGCTGTGCTCGCTGCTGCTCCTCCTGAAGCTCTGGCTGCTAAATCTGAGGCTTTCCTTCCAATTTCAAGCTGCAAAGCACTTGCTGAATTCCAGGGAAAGTCCGGGATGCATTTGCTGTGCTGGCACACTTTCTCCTTCCTAGACAGAGTGGAAAAGCTTTTCCCTGCCGTGTAGGCGACAAGAGACGCATTAGACGGCGATCCGGAGCTGTCCGAAGGTAAGCGCCTGTTGCCGGCCTCTTTCGGCACAAGCCCCCGCTCCGGAGCGCACCGCGGCCGGCAGGATGCTCTCTGCCGGCGAAGGTGCCGCTTCTCCGGCAAGGAAGCCTCTGCCGCTTCTCCAGCACACGGAGAGCGTGCTAGCTGCTGAAACGTGAAGAAAGAAGCTGCAGAAGACTGGCACTGAGCGTGCAGCTTTCCAGCGGAGAGAAAAAGCTACTTTAACACTCTGCAAGCCTTTCCACTCCCAAAAACATGCACATGGAAGGAGCTGCTGCAAAACCGATGCTGTGCTCGCTGCTGCTCCTCCTGAAGCTCTGGCTGCTAAATCTGAGGCTTTCCTTCCAATTTCAAGCTGCAAAGCACTTGCTGAATTCCAGGGAAAGTCCGGGAGGCATTTGCTGTGCTGGCACACTTTCTCCTTCCTAGACAGAGTGGAAAAGCTTTTCCCTGCCGTGTAGGCGACAAGAGACGCATTAGACGGCGATCCGGAGCTGTCCGAAGGTAAGCGCCTGTTGCCGGCCTCTTTCGGCACAAGCCCCCGCTCCGGAGCGCACCGCGGCCGGCAGGATGCTCTCTGCCGGCGAAGGTGCCGCTTCTCCGGCAAGGAAGCCTCTGCCGCTTCTCCAGCACACGGAGAGCGTGCTAGCTGCTGAAACGTGAAGAAAGAAGCTGCAGAAGACTGGCACTGAGCGTGCAGCTTTCCAGCGGAGAGAAAAAGCTACTTTAACACTCTGCAAGCCTCTCCACTCCCAAAAACATGCACATGGAAGGAGCTGCTGCAAAACCGATGCTGTGCTCGCTGCTGCTCCTCCTGAAGCTCTGGCTGCTAAATCTGAGGCTTTCCTTCCAATTTCAAGCTGCAAAGCACTTGCTGAATTCCAGGGAAAGTCCGGGAGGCATTTGCTGTGCTGGCACACTTTCTCCTTCCTAGACAGAGTGGAAAAGCTTTTCCCTGCCGTGTAGGCGACAAGAGACGCATTAGACGGCGATCCGGAGCTGTCCGAAGGTAAGCGCCTGTTGCCGGCCTCTTTCGGCACAAGCCCCCGCTCCGGAGCGCACCGCGGCCGGCAGGATGCTCTCTGCCGGCGAAGGTGCCGCTTCTCCGGCAAGGAAGCCTCTGCCGCTTCTCCAGCACACGGAGAGCGTGCTAGCTGCTGAAACGTGAAGAAAGAAGCTGCAGAAGACTGGCACTGAGCGTGCAGCTTTCCAGCGGAGAGAAAAAGCTACTTTAACACTCTGCAAGCCTTTCCACTCCCAAAAACATGCACATGGAAGGAGCTGCTGCAAAACCGATGCTGTGCTCGCTGCTGCTACTCCTGAAGCTCTGGCTGCTAAATCTGAGGCTTTCCTTCCAATTTCAAGCTGCAAAGCACTTGCTGAATTCCAGGGAAAGTCCGGGAGGCATTTGCTGTGCTGGCACACTTTCTCCTTCCTAGACAGAGTGGAAAAGCTTTTCCCTGCCGTGTAGGCGACAAGAGACGCATTAGACGGCGATCCGGAGCTGTCCGAAGGTAAGCGCCTGTTGCCGGCCTCTTTCGGCACAAGCCCCCGCTCCGGAGCGCACCGCGGCCGGCAGGATGCTCTCTGCCGGCGAAGGTGCCGCTTCTCCGGCAAGGAAGCCTCTGCCGCTTCTCCAGCACACGGAGAGCGTGCTAGCTGCTGAAACGTGAAGAAAGAAGCTGCAGAACACTGGCACTGAGCGTGCAGCTTTCCAGCGGAGAGAAAAAGCTACTTTAACACTCTGCAAGCCTTTCCACTCCCAAAAACATGCACATGGAAGGAGCTGCTGCAAAACCGATGCTGTGCTCGCTGCTGCTCCTCCTGAAGCTCTGGCTGCTAAATCTGAGGCTTTCCTTCCAATTTCAAGCTGCAAAGCACTTGCTGAATTCCAGGGAAAGTCCGGGAGGCATTTGCTGTGCTGGCACACTTTCTCCTTCCTAGACAGAGTGGAAAAGCTTTTCCCTGCCGTGTAGGCGACAAGAGACGCATTAGACGGCGATCCGGAGCTGTCCGAAGGTAAGCGCCTGTTGCCGGCCTCTTTCGGCACAAGCCCCCGCTCCGGAGCGCACCGCGGCCGGCAGGATGCTCTCTGCCGGCGAAGGTGCCGCTTCTCCGGCAAGGAAGCCTCTGCAGCTTCTCCAGCACACGGAGAGCGTGCTAGCTGCTGAAACGTGAAGAAAGAAGCTGCAGAACACTGGCACTGAGCGTGCAGCTTTCCAGCGGAGAGAAAAAGCTACTTAAACACTCTGCAAGCCTTTCCACTCCCAAAAACATGCACATGGAAGGAGCTGCTGCAAAAGCGATGCTGTGCTCGCTGCTGCTCCTCCTGAAGCTCTGGCTGCTAAATCTGAGGCTTTCCTTCCAATTTCAAGCTGCAAAGCACTTGCTGAATTCCAGGGAAAGTCCGGGAGGCATTTGCTGTGCTGGCACACTTTCTCCTTCCTAGACAGAGTGGAAAAGCTTTTCCCTGCCGTGTAGGCGACAAGAGACGCATTAGACGGCGATCCGGAGCTGTCCGAAGGTAAGCGCCTGTTGCCGGCCTCTTTCGGCACAAGCCCCCGCTCCGGAGCGCACCGCGGCCGGCAGGATGCTCTCTGCCGGCGAAGGTGCCGCTTCTCCGGCAAGGAAGCCTCTGCCGCTTCTCCAGCACACGGAGAGCGTGCTAGCTGCTGAAACGTGAAGAAAGAAGCTGCAGAAGACTGGCACTGAGCGTGCAGCTTTCCAGCGGAGAGAAAAAGCTACTTTAACACTCTGCAAGCCTTTCCACTCCCAAAAACATGCACATGGAAGGAGCTGCTGCAAAACCGATGCTGTGCTCGCTGCTGCTCCTCCTGAAGCTCTGGCTGCTAAATCTGAGGCTTTCCTTCCAATTTCAAGCTGCAAAGCACTTGCTGAATTCCAGGGAAAGTCCGGGAGGCATTTGCTGTGCTGGCACACTTTCTCCTTCCTAGACAGAGTGGAAAAGCTTTTCCCTGCCGTGTAGGCGACAAGAGACGCATTAGACGGCGATCCGGAGCTGTCCGAAGGTAAGCGCCTGTTGCCGGCCTCTTTCGGCACAAGCCCCCGCTCCGGAGCGCACCGCGGCCGGCAGGATGCTCTCTGCCGGCGAAGGTGCCGCTTCTCCGGCAAGGAAGCCTCTGCCGCTTCTCCAGCACACGGAGAGCGTGCTAGCTGCTGAAACGTGAAGAAAGAAGCTGCAGAACACTGGCACTGAGCGTGCAGCTTTCCAGCGGAGAGAAAAAGCTACTTTAACACTCTGCAAGCCTTTCCACTCCCAAAAACATGCACATGGAAGGAGCTGCTGCAAAACCGATGCTGTGCTCGCTGCTGCTCCTCCTGAAGCTCTGGCTGCTAAATCTGAGGCTTTCCTTCCAATTTCAAGCTGCAAAGCACTTGCTGAATTGCAGGGAAAGTCCGGGAGGCATTTGCTGTGCTGGCACACTTTCTCCTTCCTAGACAGAGTGGAAAAGCTTTTCCCTGCCGTGTAGGCGACAAGAGACGCATTAGACGGCGATCCGGAGCTGTCCGAAGGTAAGCGCCTGTTGCCGGCCTCTTTCGGCACAAGCCCCCGCTCCGGAGCGCACCGCGGCCGGCAGGATGCTCTCTGCCGGCGAAGGTGCCGCTTCTCCGGCAAGGAAGCCTCTGCCGCTTCTCCAGCACACGGAGAGCGTGCTAGCTGCTGAAACGTGAAGAAAGAAGCTGCAGAAGACTGGCACTGAGCGTGCAGCTTTCCAGCGGAGAGAAAAAGCTACTTTAACACTCTGCAAGCCTTTCCACTCCCAAAAACATGCACATGGAAGGAGCTGCTGCAAAACCGATGCTGTGCTCGCTGCTGCTCCTCCTGAAGCTCTGGCTGCTAAATCTGAGGCTTTCCTTCCAATTTCAAGCTGCAAAGCACTTGCTGAATTCCAGGGAAAGTCCGGGAGGCATTTGCTGTGCTGGCACACTTTCTCCTTCCTAGACAGAGTGGAAAAGCTTTTCCCTGCCGTGTAGGCGACAAGAGGCGCATTAGACGGGCATCCGGAGCTGTCCGAAGGTAAGCGCCTGTTGCCGGCCTCTTTCGGCACAAGCCCCCGCTCCGGAGCGCACCGCGGCCGGCAGGATGCTCTCTGCCGGCGAAGGTGCCGCTTCTCCGGCAAGGAAGCCTCTGCCGCTTCTCCAGCACACGGAGAGCGTGCTAGCTGCTGAAACGTGAAGAAAGAAGCTGCAGAACACTGGCACTGAGCGTGCAGCTTTCCAGCGGAGAGAAAAAGCTACTTTAACACTCTACAAGCCTCTCCACTCCCAAAAACATGCACATGGAAGGAGCTGCTGCAAAACCGATGCTATGCTCGCTGCTGCTCCTCCTGAAGCTCTGGCTGCTAAATCTGAGGCTTTCCTTCCAATTTCAAGCTGCAAAGCACTTGCTGAATTCCAGGGAAAGTCCGGGAGGCATTTGCTGTGCTGGCACACTTTCTCCTTCCTAGACAGAGTGGAAAAGCTTTTCCCTGCCGTGTAGGCGACAAGAGACGCATTAGACGGCGATCCGGAGCTGTCCGAAGGTAAGCGCCTGTTGCCGGCCTCTTTCGGCACAAGCCCCCGCTCCGGAGCGCACCGCGGCCGGCAGGATGCTCTCTGCCGGCGAAGGTGCCGCTTCTCCGGCAAGGAAGCCTCTGCCGCTTCTCCAGCACACGGAGAGCGTGCTAGCTGCTGAAACGTGAAGAAAGAAGCTGCAGAAGACTGGCACTGAGCGTGCAGCTTTCCAGCGGAGAGAAAAAGCTACTTTAACACTCTGCAAGCCTTTCCACTCCCAAAAACATGCACATGGAAGGAGCTGCTGCAAAACCGATGCTGTGCTCGCTGCTGCTCCTCCTGAAGCTCTGGCTGCTAAATCTGAGGCTTTCCTTCCAATTTCAAGCTGCAAAGCACTTGCTGAATTCCAGGGAAAGTCCGGGAGGCATTTGCTGTGCTGGCACACTTTCTCCTTCCTAGACAGAGTGGAAAAGCTTTTCCCTGCCGTGTAGGCGACAAGAGACGCATTAGACGGCGATCCGGAGCTGTCCGAAGGTAAGCGCCTGTTGCCGGCCTCTTTCGGCACAAGCCCCCGCTCCGGAGCGCACCGCGGCCGGCAGGATGCTCTCTGCCGGCGAAGGTGCCGCTTCTCCGGCAAGGAAGCCTCTGCCGCTTCTCCAGCACACGGAGAGCGTGCTAGCTGCTGAAACGTGAAGAAAGAAGCTGCAGAAGACTGGCACTGAGCGTGCAGCTTTCCAGCGGAGAGAAAAAGCTACTTTAACACTCTGCAAGCCTTTCCACTCCCAAAAACATGCACATGGAAGGAGCTGCTGCAAAACCGATGCTGTGCTCGCTGCTGCTCCTCCTGAAGCTCTGGCTGCTAAATCTGAGGCTTTCCTTCCAATTTCAAGCTGCAAAGCACTTGCTGAATTCCAGGGAAAGTCCGGGAGGCATTTGCTGTGCTGGCACACTTTCTCCTTCCTAGACAGAGTGGAAAAGCTTTTCCCTGCCGTGTAGGCGACAAGAGACGCATTAGACGGCGATCCGGAGCTGTCCGAAGGTAAGCGCCTGTTGCCGGCCTCTTTCGGCACAAGCCCCCGCTCCGGAGCGCACCGCGGCCGGCAGGATGCTCTCTGCCGGCGAAGGTGCCGCTTCTCCGGCAAGGAAGCCTCTGCCGCTTCTCCAGCACACGGAGAGCGTGCTAGCTGCTGAAACGTGAAGAAAGAAGCTGCAGAAGACTGGCACTGAGCGTGCAGCTTTCCAGCGGAGAGAAAAAGCTACTTTAACACTCTGCAAGCCTTTCCACTCCCAAAAACATGCACATGGAAGGAGCTGCTGCAAAACCGATGCTGTGCTCGCTGCTGCTCCTCCTGAAGCTCTGGCTGCTAAATCTGAGGCTTTCCTTCCAATTTCAAGCTGCAAAGCACTTGCTGAATTCCAGGGAAAGTCCGGGAGGCATTTGCTGTGCTGGCACACTTTCTCCTTCCTAGACAGAGTGGAAAAGCTTTTCCCTGCCGTGTAGGCGACAAGAGACGCATTAGACGGCGATCCGGAGCTGTCCGAAGGTAAGCGCCTGTTGCCGGCCTCTTTCGGCACAAGCCCCCGCTCCGGAGCGCACCGCGGCCGGCAGGATGCTCTCTGCCGGCGAAGGTGCCGCTTCTCCGGCAAGGAAGCCTCTGCCGCTTCTCCAGCACACGGAGAGCGTGCTAGCTGCTGAAACGTGAAGAAAGAAGCTGCAGAAGACTGGCACTGAGCGTGCAGCTTTCCAGCGGAGAGAAAAAGCTACTTTAACACTCTGCAAGCCTTTCCACTCCCAAAAACATGCACATGGAAGGAGCTGCTGCAAAACCGATGCTGTGCTCGCTGCTGCTACTCCTGAAGCTCTGGCTGCTAAATCTGAGGCTTTCCTTCCAATTTCAAGCTGCAAAGCACTTGCTGAATTCCAGGGAAAGTCCGGGAGGCATTTGCTGTGCTGGCACACTTTCTCCTTCCTAGACAGAGTGGAAAAGCTTTTCCCTGCCGTGTAGGCGACAAGAGACGCATTAGACGGCGATCCGGAGCTGTCCGAAGGTAAGCGCCTGTTGCCGGCCTCTTTCGGCACAAGCCCCCGCTCCGGAGCGCACCGCGGCCGGCAGGATGCTCTCTGCCGGCGAAGGTGCCGCTTCTCCGGCAAGGAAGCCTCTGCCGCTTCTCCAGCACACGGAGAGCGTGCTAGCTGCTGAAACGTGAAGAAAGAAGCTGCAGAAGACTGGCACTGAGCGTGCAGCTTTCCAGCGGAGAGAAAAAGCTACTTTAACACTCTGCAAGCCTTTCCACTCCCAAAAACATGCACATGGAAGGAGCTGCTGCAAAACCGATGCTGTGCTCGCTGCTGCTCCTCCTGAAGCTCTGGCTGCTAAATCTGAGGCTTTCCTTCCAATTTCAAGCTGCAAAGCACTTGCTGAATTCCAGGGAAAGTCCGGGAGGCATTTGCTGTGCTGGCACACTTTCTCCTTCCTAGACAGAGTGGAAAAGCTTTTCCCTGCCGTGTAGGCGACAAGAGACGCATTAGACGGCGATCCGGAGCTGTCCGAAGGTAAGCGCCTGTTGCCGGCCTCTTTCGGCACAAGCCCCCGCTCCGGAGCGCACCGCGGCCGGCAGGATGCTCTCTGCCGGCGAAGGTGCCGCTTCTCCGGCAAGGAAGCCTCTGCAGCTTCTCCAGCACACGGAGAGCGTGCTAGCTGCTGAAACGTGAAGAAAGAAGCTGCAGAACACTGGCACTGAGCGTGCAGCTTTCCAGCGGAGAGAAAAAGCTACTTAAACACTCTGCAAGCCTTTCCACTCCCAAAAACATGCACATGGAAGGAGCTGCTGCAAAAGCGATGCTGTGCTCGCTGCTGCTCCTCCTGAAGCTCTGGCTGCTAAATCTGAGGCTTTCCTTCCAATTTCAAGCTGCAAAGCACTTGCTGAATTCCAGGGAAAGTCCGGGAGGCATTTGCTGTGCTGGCACACTTTCTCCTTCCTAGACAGAGTGGAAAAGCTTTTCCCTGCCGTGTAGGCGACAAGAGACGCATTAGACGGCGATCCGGAGCTGTCCGAAGGTAAGCGCCTGTTGCCGGCCTCTTTCGGCACAAGCCCCCGCTCCGGAGCGCACCGCGGCCGGCAGGATGCTCTCTGCCGGCGAAGGTGCCGCTTCTCCGGCAAGGAAGCCTCTGCCGCTTCTCCAGCACACGGAGAGCGTGCTAGCTGCTGAAACGTGAAGAAAGAAGCTGCAGAAGACTGGCACTGAGCGTGCAGCTTTCCAGCGGAGAGAAAAAGCTACTTTAACACTCTGCAAGCCTTTCCACTCCCAAAAACATGCACATGGAAGGAGCTGCTGCAAAACCGATGCTGTGCTCGCTGCTGCTCCTCCTGAAGCTCTGGCTGCTAAATCTGAGGCTTTCCTTCCAATTTCAAGCTGCAAAGCACTTGCTGAATTCCAGGGAAAGTCCGGGAGGCATTTGCTGTGCTGGCACACTTTCTCCTTCCTAGACAGAGTGGAAAAGCTTTTCCCTGCCGTGTAGGCGACAAGAGACGCATTAGACGGCGATCCGGAGCTGTCCGAAGGTAAGCGCCTGTTGCCGGCCTCTTTCGGCACAAGCCCCCGCTCCGGAGCGCACCGCGGCCGGCAGGATGCTCTCTGCCGGCGAAGGTGCCGCTTCTCCGGCAAGGAAGCCTCTGCCGCTTCTCCAGCACACGGAGAGCGTGCTAGCTGCTGAAACGTGAAGAAAGAAGCTGCAGAACACTGGCACTGAGCGTGCAGCTTTCCAGCGGAGAGAAAAAGCTACTTTAACACTCTGCAAGCCTTTCCACTCCCAAAAACATGCACATGGAAGGAGCTGCTGCAAAACCGATGCTGTGCTCGCTGCTGCTCCTCCTGAAGCTCTGGCTGCTAAATCTGAGGCTTTCCTTCCAATTTCAAGCTGCAAAGCACTTGCTGAATTGCAGGGAAAGTCCGGGAGGCATTTGCTGTGCTGGCACACTTTCTCCTTCCTAGACAGAGTGGAAAAGCTTTTCCCTGCCGTGTAGGCGACAAGAGACGCATTAGACGGCGATCCGGAGCTGTCCGAAGGTAAGCGCCTGTTGCCGGCCTCTTTCGGCACAAGCCCCCGCTCCGGAGCGCACCGCGGCCGGCAGGATGCTCTCTGCCGGCGAAGGTGCCGCTTCTCCGGCAAGGAAGCCTCTGCCGCTTCTCCAGCACACGGAGAGCGTGCTAGCTGCTGAAACGTGAAGAAAGAAGCTGCAGAAGACTGGCACTGAGCGTGCAGCTTTCCAGCGGAGAGAAAAAGCTACTTAAACACTCTGCAAGCCTTTCCACTCCCAAAAACATGCACATGGAAGGAGCTGCTGCAAAACCGATGCTGTGCTCGCTGCTGCTCCTCCTGAAGCTCTGGCTGCTAAATCTGAGGCTTTCCTTCCAATTTCAAGCTGCAAAGCACTTGCTGAATTCCAGGGAAAGTCCGGGAGGCATTTGCTGTGCTGGCACACTTTCTCCTTCCTAGACAGAGTGGAAAAGCTTTTCCCTGCCGTGTAGGCGACAAGAGGCGCATTAGACGGGCATCCGGAGCTGTCCGAAGGTAAGCGCCTGTTGCCGGCCTCTTTCGGCACAAGCCCCCGCTCCGGAGCGCACCGCGGCCGGCAGGATGCTCTCTGCCGGCGAAGGTGCCGCTTCTCCGGCAAGGAAGCCTCTGCCGCTTCTCCAGCACACGGAGAGCGTGCTAGCTGCTGAAACGTGAAGAAAGAAGCTGCAGAACACTGGCACTGAGCGTGCAGCTTTCCAGCGGAGAGAAAAAGCTACTTTAACACTCTACAAGCCTCTCCACTCCCAAAAACATGCACATGGAAGGAGCTGCTGCAAAACCGATGCTATGCTCGCTGCTGCTCCTCCTGAAGCTCTGGCTGCTAAATCTGAGGCTTTCCTTCCAATTTCAAGCTGCAAAGCACTTGCTGAATTCCAGGGAAAGTCCGGGAGGCATTTGCTGTGCTGGCACACTTTCTCCTTCCTAGACAGAGTGGAAAAGCTTTTCCCTGCCGTGTAGGCGACAAGAGACGCATTAGACGGCGATCCGGAGCTGTCCGAAGGTAAGCGCCTGTTGCCGGCCTCTTTCGGCACAAGCCCCCGCTCCGGAGCGCACCGCGGCCGGCAGGATGCTCTCTGCCGGCGAAGGTGCCGCTTCTCCGGCAAGGAAGCCTCTGCCGCTTCTCCAGCACACGGAGAGCGTGCTAGCTGCTGAAACGTGAAGAAAGAAGCTGCAGAAGACTGGCACTGAGCGTGCAGCTTTCCAGCGGAGAGAAAAAGCTACTTTAACACTCTGCAAGCCTTTCCACTCCCAAAAACATGCACATGGAAGGAGCTGCTGCAAAACCGATGCTGTGCTCGCTGCTGCTCCTCCTGAAGCTCTGGCTGCTAAATCTGAGGCTTTCCTTCCAATTTCAAGCTGCAAAGCACTTGCTGAATTCCAGGGAAAGTCCGGGAGGCATTTGCTGTGCTGGCACACTTTCTCCTTCCTAGACAGAGTGGAAAAGCTTTTCCCTGCCGTGTAGGCGACAAGAGACGCATTAGACGGCGATCCGGAGCTGTCCGAAGGTAAGCGCCTGTTGCCGGCCTCTTTCGGCACAAGCCCCCGCTCCGGAGCGCACCGCGGCCGGCAGGATGCTCTCTGCCGGCGAAGGTGCCGCTTCTCCGGCAAGGAAGCCTCTGCCGCTTCTCCAGCACACGGAGAGCGTGCTAGCTGCTGAAACGTGAAGAAAGAAGCTGCAGAAGACTGGCACTGAGCGTGCAGCTTTCCAGCGGAGAGAAAAAGCTACTTTAACACTCTGCAAGCCTTTCCACTCCCAAAAACATGCACATGGAAGGAGCTGCTGCAAAACCGATGCTGTGCTCGCTGCTGCTCCTCCTGAAGCTCTGGCTGCTAAATCTGAGGCTTTCCTTCCAATTTCAAGCTGCAAAGCACTTGCTGAATTCCAGGGAAAGTCCGGGAGGCATTTGCTGTGCTGGCACACTTTCTCCTTCCTAGACAGAGTGGAAAAGCTTTTCCCTGCCGTGTAGGCGACAAGAGACGCATTAGACGGCGATCCGGAGCTGTCCGAAGGTAAGCGCCTGTTGCCGGCCTCTTTCGGCACAAGCCCCCGCTCCGGAGCGCACCGCGGCCGGCAGGATGCTCTCTGCCGGCGAAGGTGCCGCTTCTCCGGCAAGGAAGCCTCTGCCGCTTCTCCAGCACACGGAGAGCGTGCTAGCTGCTGAAACGTGAAGAAAGAAGCTGCAGAAGACTGGCACTGAGCGTGCAGCTTTCCAGCGGAGAGAAAAAGCTACTTTAACACTCTGCAAGCCTTTCCACTCCCAAAAACATGCACATGGAAGGAGCTGCTGCAAAACCGATGCTGTGCTCGCTGCTGCTCCTCCTGAAGCTCTGGCTGCTAAATCTGAGGCTTTCCTTCCAATTTCAAGCTGCAAAGCACTTGCTGAATTCCAGGGAAAGTCCGGGAGGCATTTGCTGTGCTGGCACACTTTCTCCTTCCTAGACAGAGTGGAAAAGCTTTTCCCTGCCGTGTAGGCGACAAGAGACGCATTAGACGGCGATCCGGAGCTGTCCGAAGGTAAGCGCCTGTTGCCGGCCTCTTTCGGCACAAGCCCCCGCTCCGGAGCGCACCGCGGCCGGCAGGATGCTCTCTGCCGGCGAAGGTGCCGCTTCTCCGGCAAGGAAGCCTCTGCCGCTTCTCCAGCACACGGAGAGCGTGCTAGCTGCTGAAACGTGAAGAAAGAAGCTGCAGAAGACTGGCACTGAGCGTGCAGCTTTCCAGCGGAGAGAAAAAGCTACTTTAACACTCTGCAAGCCTTTCCACTCCCAAAAACATGCACATGGAAGGAGCTGCTGCAAAACCGATGCTGTGCTCGCTGCTGCTACTCCTGAAGCTCTGGCTGCTAAATCTGAGGCTTTCCTTCCAATTTCAAGCTGCAAAGCACTTGCTGAATTCCAGGGAAAGTCCGGGAGGCATTTGCTGTGCTGGCACACTTTCTCCTTCCTAGACAGAGTGGAAAAGCTTTTCCCTGCCGTGTAGGCGACAAGAGACGCATTAGACGGCGATCCGGAGCTGTCCGAAGGTAAGCGCCTGTTGCCGGCCTCTTTCGGCACAAGCCCCCGCTCCGGAGCGCACCGCGGCCGGCAGGATGCTCTCTGCCGGCGAAGGTGCCGCTTCTCCGGCAAGGAAGCCTCTGCCGCTTCTCCAGCACACGGAGAGCGTGCTAGCTGCTGAAACGTGAAGAAAGAAGCTGCAGAAGACTGGCACTGAGCGTGCAGCTTTCCAGCGGAGAGAAAAAGCTACTTTAACACTCTGCAAGCCTTTCCACTCCCAAAAACATGCACATGGAAGGAGCTGCTGCAAAACCGATGCTGTGCTCGCTGCTGCTCCTCCTGAAGCTCTGGCTGCTAAATCTGAGGCTTTCCTTCCAATTTCAAGCTGCAAAGCACTTGCTGAATTCCAGGGAAAGTCCGGGAGGCATTTGCTGTGCTGGCACACTTTCTCCTTCCTAGACAGAGTGGAAAAGCTTTTCCCTGCCGTGTAGGCGACAAGAGACGCATTAGACGGCGATCCGGAGCTGTCCGAAGGTAAGCGCCTGTTGCCGGCCTCTTTCGGCACAAGCCCCCGCTCCGGAGCGCACCGCGGCCGGCAGGATGCTCTCTGCCGGCGAAGGTGCCGCTTCTCCGGCAAGGAAGCCTCTGCAGCTTCTTCAGCACACGGAGAGCGTGCTAGCTGCTGAAACGTGAAGAAAGAAGCTGCAGAACACTGGCACTGAGCGTGCAGCTTTCCAGCGGAGAGAAAAAGCTACTTTAACACTCTGCAAGCCTTTCCACTCCCAAAAACATGCACATGGAAGGAGCTGCTGCAAAAGCGATGCTGTGCTCGCTGCTGCTCCTCCTGAAGCTCTGGCTGCTAAATCTGAGGCTTTCCTTCCAATTTCAAGCTGCAAAGCACTTGCTGAATTGCAGGGAAAGTCCGGGAGGCATTTGCTGTGCTGGCACACTTTCTCCTTCCTAGACAGAGTGGAAAAGCTTTTCCCTGCCGTGTAGGCGACAAGAGACGCATTAGACGGCGATCCGGAGCTGTCCGAAGGTAAGCGCCTGTTGCCGGCCTCTTTCGGCACAAGCCCCCGCTCCGGAGCGCACCGCGGCCGGCAGGATGCTCTCTGCCGGCGAAGGTGCCGCTTCTCCGGCAAGGAAGCCTCTGCCGCTTCTCCAGCACACGGAGAGCGTGCTAGCTGCTGAAACGTGAAGAAAGAAGCTGCAGAAGACTGGCACTGAGCGTGCAGCTTTCCAGCGGAGAGAAAAAGCTACTTTAACACTCTGCAAGCCTTTCCACTCCCAAAAACATGCACATGGAAGGAGCTGCTGCAAAACCGATGCTGTGCTCGCTGCTGCTCCTCCTGAAGCTCTGGCTGCTAAATCTGAGGCTTTCCTTCCAATTTCAAGCTGCAAAGCACTTGCTGAATTGCAGGGAAAGTCCGGGAGGCATTTGCTGTGCTGGCACACTTTCTCCTTCCTAGACAGAGTGGAAAAGCTTTTCCCTGCCGTGTAGGCGACAAGAGACGCATTAGACGGCGATCCGGAGCTGTCCGAAGGTAAGCGCCTGTTGCCGGCCTCTTTCGGCACAAGCCCCCGCTCCGGAGCGCACCGCGGCCGGCAGGATGCTCTCTGCCGGCGAAGGTGCCGCTTCTCCGGCAAGGAAGCCTCTGCCGCTTCTCCAGCACACGGAGAGCGTGCTAGCTGCTGAAACGTGAAGAAAGAAGCTGCAGAAGACTGGCACTGAGCGTGCAGCTTTCCAGCGGAGAGAAAAAGCTACTTTAACACTCTGCAAGCCTTTCCACTCCCAAAAACATGCACATGGAAGGAGCTGCTGCAAAACCGATGCTGTGCTCGCTGCTGCTCCTCCTGAAGCTCTGGCTGCTAAATCTGAGGCTTTCCTTCCAATTTCAAGCTGCAAAGCACTTGCTGAATTCCAGGGAAAGTCCGGGAGGCATTTGCTGTGCTGGCACACTTTCTCCTTCCTAGACAGAGTGGAAAAGCTTTTCCCTGCCGTGTAGGCGACAAGAGACGCATTAGACGGCGATCCGGAGCTGTCCGAAGGTAAGCGCCTGTTGCCGGCCTCTTTCGGCACAAGCCCCCGCTCCGGAGCGCACCGCGGCCGGCAGGATGCTCTCTGCCGGCGAAGGTGCCGCTTCTCCGGCAAGGAAGCCTCTGCCGCTTCTCCAGCACACGGAGAGCGTGCTAGCTGCTGAAACGTGAAGAAAGAAGCTGCAGAAGACTGGCACTGAGCGTGCAGCTTTCCAGCGGAGAGAAAAAGCTACTTTAACACTCTGCAAGCCTTTCCACTCCCAAAAACATGCACATGGAAGGAGCTGCTGCAAAACCGATGCTGTGCTCGCTGCTGCTACTCCTGAAGCTCTGGCTGCTAAATCTGAGGCTTTCCTTCCAATTTCAAGCTGCAAAGCACTTGCTGAATTCCAGGGAAAGTCCGGGAGGCATTTGCTGTGCTGGCACACTTTCTCCTTCCTAGACAGAGTGGAAAAGCTTTTCCCTGCCGTGTAGGCGACAAGAGACGCATTAGACGGCGATCCGGAGCTGTCCGAAGGTAAGCGCCTGTTGCCGGCCTCTTTCGGCACAAGCCCCCGCTCCGGAGCGCACCGCGGCCGGCAGGATGCTCTCTGCCGGCGAAGGTGCCGCTTCTCCGGCAAGGAAGCCTCTGCCGCTTCTCCAGCACACGGAGAGCGTGCTAGCTGCTGAAACGTGAAGAAAGAAGCTGCAGAAGACTGGCACTGAGCGTGCAGCTTTCCAGCGGAGAGAAAAAGCTACTTTAACACTCTGCAAGCCTTTCCACTCCCAAAAACATGCACATGGAAGGAGCTGCTGCAAAACCGATGCTGTGCTCGCTGCTGCTCCTCCTGAAGCTCTGGCTGCTAAATCTGAGGCTTTCCTTCCAATTTCAAGCTGCAAAGCACTTGCTGAATTCCAGGGAAAGTCCGGGAGGCATTTGCTGTGCTGGCACACTTTCTCCTTCCTAGACAGAGTGGAAAAGCTTTTCCCTGCCGTGTAGGCGACAAGAGACGCATTAGACGGCGATCCGGAGCTGTCCGAAGGTAAGCGCCTGTTGCCGGCCTCTTTCGGCACAAGCCCCCGCTCCGGAGCGCACCGCGGCCGGCAGGATGCTCTCTGCCGGCGAAGGTGCCGCTTCTCCGGCAAGGAAGCCTCTGCCGCTTCTCCAGCACACGGAGAGCGTGCTAGCTGCTGAAACGTGAAGAAAGAAGCTGCAGAAGACTGGCACTGAGCGTGCAGCTTTCCAGCGGAGAGAAAAAGCTACTTTAACACTCTGCAAGCCTCTCCACTCCCAAAAACATGCACATGGAAGGAGCTGCTGCAAAACCGATGCTGTGCTCGCTGCTGCTCCTCCTGAAGCTCTGGCTGCTAAATCTGAGGCTTTCCTTCCAATTTCAAGCTGCAAAGCACTTGCTGAATTCCAGGGAAAGTCCGGGAGGCATTTGCTGTGCTGGCACACTTTCTCCTTCCTAGACAGAGTGGAAAAGCTTTTCCCTGCCGTGTAGGCGACAAGAGACGCATTAGACGGCGATCCGGAGCTGTCCGAAGGTAAGCGCCTGTTGCCGGCCTCTTTCGGCACAAGCCCCCGCTCCGGAGCGCACCGCGGCCGGCAGGATGCTCTCTGCCGGCGAAGGTGCCGCTTCTCCGGCAAGGAAGCCTCTGCCGCTTCTCCAGCACACGGAGAGCGTGCTAGCTGCTGAAACGTGAAGAAAGAAGCTGCAGAAGACTGGCACTGAGCGTGCAGCTTTCCAGCGGAGAGAAAAAGCTACTTTAACACTCTGCAAGCCTTTCCACTCCCAAAAACATGCACATGGAAGGAGCTGCTGCAAAACCGATGCTGTGCTCGCTGCTGCTCCTCCTGAAGCTCTGGCTGCTAAATCTGAGGCTTTCCTTCCAATTTCAAGCTGCAAAGCACTTGCTGAATTCCAGGGAAAGTCCGGGAGGCATTTGCTGTGCTGGCACACTTTCTCCTTCCTAGACAGAGTGGAAAAGCTTTTCCCTGCCGTGTAGGCGACAAGAGACGCATTAGACGGCGATCCGGAGCTGTCCGAAGGTAAGCGCCTGTTGCCGGCCTCTTTCGGCACAAGCCCCCGCTCCGGAGCGCACCGCGGCCGGCAGGATGCTCTCTGCCGGCGAAGGTGCCGCTTCTCCGGCAAGGAAGCCTCTGCCGCTTCTCCAGCACACGGAGAGCGTGCTAGCTGCTGAAACGTGAAGAAAGAAGCTGCAGAAGACTGGCACTGAGCGTGCAGCTTTCCAGCGGAGAGAAAAAGCTACTTAAACACTCTGCAAGCCTTTCCACTCCCAAAAACATGCACATGGAAGGAGCTGCTGCAAAACCGATGCTGTGCTCGCTGCTGCTCCTCCTGAAGCTCTGGCTGCTAAATCTGAGGCTTTCCTTCCAATTTCAAGCTGCAAAGCACTTGCTGAATTCCAGGGAAAGTCCGGGAGGCATTTGCTGTGCTGGCACACTTTCTCCTTCCTAGACAGAGTGGAAAAGCTTTTCCCTGCCGTGTAGGCGACAAGAGACGCATTAGACGGCGATCCGGAGCTGTCCGAAGGTAAGCGCCTGTTGCCGGCCTCTTTCGGCACAAGCCCCCGCTCCGGAGCGCACCGCGGCCGGCAGGATGCTCTCTGCCGGCGAAGGTGCCGCTTCTCCGGCAAGGAAGCCTCTGCAGCTTCTCCAGCACACGGAGAGCGTGCTAGCTGCTGAAACGTGAAGAAAGAAGCTGCAGAACACTGGCACTGAGCGTGCAGCTTTCCAGCGGAGAGAAAAAGCTACTTAAACACTCTGCAAGCCTTTCCACTCCCAAAAACATGCACATGGAAGGAGCTGCTGCAAAAGCGATGCTGTGCTCGCTGCTGCTCCTCCTGAAGCTCTGGCTGCTAAATCTGAGGCTTTCCTTCCAATTTCAAGCTGCAAAGCACTTGCTGAATTCCAGGGAAAGTCCGGGAGGCATTTGCTGTGCTGGCACACTTTCTCCTTCCTAGACAGAGTGGAAAAGCTTTTCCCTGCCGTGTAGGCGACAAGAGACGCATTAGACGGCGATCCGGAGCTGTCCGAAGGTAAGCGCCTGTTGCCGGCCTCTTTCGGCACAAGCCCCCGCTCCGGAGCGCACCGCGGCCGGCAGGATGCTCTCTGCCGGCGAAGGTGCCGCTTCTCCGGCAAGGAAGCCTCTGCCGCTTCTCCAGCACACGGAGAGCGTGCTAGCTGCTGAAACGTGAAGAAAGAAGCTGCAGAAGACTGGCACTGAGCGTGCAGCTTTCCAGCGGAGAGAAAAAGCTACTTTAACACTCTGCAAGCCTTTCCACTCCCAAAAACATGCACATGGAAGGAGCTGCTGCAAAACCGATGCTGTGCTCGCTGCTGCTCCTCCTGAAGCTCTGGCTGCTAAATCTGAGGCTTTCCTTCCAATTTCAAGCTGCAAAGCACTTGCTGAATTGCAGGGAAAGTCCGGGAGGCATTTGCTGTGCTGGCACACTTTCTCCTTCCTAGACAGAGTGGAAAAGCTTTTCCCTGCCGTGTAGGCGACAAGAGACGCATTAGACGGCGATCCGGAGCTGTCCGAAGGTAAGCGCCTGTTGCCGGCCTCTTTCGGCACAAGCCCCCGCTCCGGAGCGCACCGCGGCCGGCAGGATGCTCTCTGCCGGCGAAGGTGCCGCTTCTCCGGCAAGGAAGCCTCTGCCGCTTCTCCAGCACACGGAGAGCGTGCTAGCTGCTGAAACGTGAAGAAAGAAGCTGCAGAAGACTGGCACTGAGCGTGCAGCTTTCCAGCGGAGAGAAAAAGCTACTTTAACACTCTGCAAGCCTTTCCACTCCCAAAAACATGCACATGGAAGGAGCTGCTGCAAAACCGATGCTGTGCTCGCTGCTGCTCCTCCTGAAGCTCTGGCTGCTAAATCTGAGGCTTTCCTTCCAATTTCAAGCTGCAAAGCACTTGCTGAATTGCAGGGAAAGTCCGGGAGGCATTTGCTGTGCTGGCACACTTTCTCCTTCCTAGACAGAGTGGAAAAGCTTTTCCCTGCCGTGTAGGCGACAAGAGACGCATTAGACGGCGATCCGGAGCTGTCCGAAGGTAAGCGCCTGTTGCCGGCCTCTTTCGGCACAAGCCCCCGCTCCGGAGCGCACCGCGGCCGGCAGGATGCTCTCTGCCGGCGAAGGTGCCGCTTCTCCGGCAAGGAAGCCTCTGCCGCTTCTCCAGCACACGGAGAGCGTGCTAGCTGCTGAAACGTGAAGAAAGAAGCTGCAGAAGACTGGCACTGAGCGTGCAGCTTTCCAGCGGAGAGAAAAAGCTACTTTAACACTCTGCAAGCCTTTCCACTCCCAAAAACATGCACATGGAAGGAGCTGCTGCAAAACCGATGCTGTGCTCGCTGCTGCTCCTCCTGAAGCTCTGGCTGCTAAATCTGAGGCTTTCCTTCCAATTTCAAGCTGCAAAGCACTTGCTGAATTCCAGGGAAAGTCCGGGAGGCATTTGCTGTGCTGGCACACTTTCTCCTTCCTAGACAGAGTGGAAAAGCTTTTCCCTGCCGTGTAGGCGACAAGAGACGCATTAGACGGCGATCCGGAGCTGTCCGAAGGTAAGCGCCTGTTGCCGGCCTCTTTCGGCACAAGCCCCCGCTCCGGAGCGCACCGCGGCCGGCAGGATGCTCTCTGCCGGCGAAGGTGCCGCTTCTCCGGCAAGGAAGCCTCTGCCGCTTCTCCAGCACACGGAGAGCGTGCTAGCTGCTGAAACGTGAAGAAAGAAGCTGCAGAAGACTGGCACTGAGCGTGCAGCTTTCCAGCGGAGAGAAAAAGCTACTTTAACACTCTGCAAGCCTTTCCACTCCCAAAAACATGCACATGGAAGGAGCTGCTGCAAAACCGATGCTGTGCTCGCTGCTGCTACTCCTGAAGCTCTGGCTGCTAAATCTGAGGCTTTCCTTCCAATTTCAAGCTGCAAAGCACTTGCTGAATTGCAGGGAAAGTCCGGGAGGCATTTGCTGTGCTGGCACACTTTCTCCTTCCTAGACAGAGTGGAAAAGCTTTTCCCTGCCGTGTAGGCGACAAGAGACGCATTAGACGGCGATCCGGAGCTGTCCGAAGGTAAGCGCCTGTTGCCGGCCTCTTTCGGCACAAGCCCCCGCTCCGGAGCGCACCGCGGCCGGCAGGATGCTCTCTGCCGGCGAAGGTGCCGCTTCTCCGGCAAGGAAGCCTCTGCCGCTTCTCCAGCACACGGAGAGCGTGCTAGCTGCTGAAACGTGAAGAAAGAAGCTGCAGAAGACTGGCACTGAGCGTGCAGCTTTCCAGCGGAGAGAAAAAGCTACTTTAACACTCTGCAAGCCTTTCCACTCCCAAAAACATGCACATGGAAGGAGCTGCTGCAAAACCGATGCTGTGCTCGCTGCTGCTCCTCCTGAAGCTCTGGCTGCTAAATCTGAGGCTTTCCTTCCAATTTCAAGCTGCAAAGCACTTGCTGAATTCCAGGGAAAGTCCGGGAGGCATTTGCTGTGCTGGCACACTTTCTCCTTCCTAGACAGAGTGGAAAAGCTTTTCCCTGCCGTGTAGGCGACAAGAGACGCATTAGACGGCGATCCGGAGCTGTCCGAAGGTAAGCGCCTGTTGCCGGCCTCTTTCGGCACAAGCCCCCGCTCCGGAGCGCACCGCGGCCGGCAGGATGCTCTCTGCCGGCGAAGGTGCCGCTTCTCCGGCAAGGAAGCCTCTGCCGCTTCTCCAGCACACGGAGAGCGTGCTAGCTGCTGAAACGTGAAGAAAGAAGCTGCAGAAGACTGGCACTGAGCGTGCAGCTTTCCAGCGGAGAGAAAAAGCTACTTTAACACTCTGCAAGCCTTTCCACTCCCAAAAACATGCACATGGAAGGAGCTGCTGCAAAACCGATGCTGTGCTCGCTGCTGCTACTCCTGAAGCTCTGGCTGCTAAATCTGAGGCTTTCCTTCCAATTTCAAGCTGCAAAGCACTTGCTGAATTCCAGGGAAAGTCCGGGAGGCATTTGCTGTGCTGGCACACTTTCTCCTTCCTAGACAGAGTGGAAAAGCTTTTCCCTGCCGTGTAGGCGACAAGAGACGCATTAGACGGCGATCCGGAGCTGTCCGAAGGTAAGCGCCTGTTGCCGGCCTCTTTCGGCACAAGCCCCCGCTCCGGAGCGCACCGCGGCCGGCAGGATGCTCTCTGCCGGCGAAGGTGCCGCTTCTCCGGCAAGGAAGCCTCTGCCGCTTCTCCAGCACACGGAGAGCGTGCTAGCTGCTGAAACGTGAAGAAAGAAGCTGCAGAAGACTGGCACTGAGCGTGCAGCTTTCCAGCGGAGAGAAAAAGCTACTTAAACACTCTGCAAGCCTTTCCACTCCCAAAAACATGCACATGGAAGGAGCTGCTGCAAAACCGATGCTGTGCTCGCTGCTGCTCCTCCTGAAGCTCTGGCTGCTAAATCTGAGGCTTTCCTTCCAATTTCAAGCTGCAAAGCACTTGCTGAATTCCAGGGAAAGTCCGGGAGGCATTTGCTGTGCTGGCACACTTTCTCCTTCCTAGACAGAGTGGAAAAGCTTTTCCCTGCCGTGTAGGCGACAAGAGACGCATTAGACGGCGATCCGGAGCTGTCCGAAGGTAAGCGCCTGTTGCCGGCCTCTTTCGGCACAAGCCCCCGCTCCGGAGCGCACCGCGGCCGGCAGGATGCTCTCTGCCGGCGAAGGTGCCGCTTCTCCGGCAAGGAAGCCTCTGCAGCTTCTCCAGCACACGGAGAGCGTGCTAGCTGCTGAAACGTGAAGAAAGAAGCTGCAGAACACTGGCACTGAGCGTGCAGCTTTCCAGCGGAGAGAAAAAGCTACTTAAACACTCTGCAAGCCTTTCCACTCCCAAAAACATGCACATGGAAGGAGCTGCTGCAAAAGCGATGCTGTGCTCGCTGCTGCTCCTCCTGAAGCTCTGGCTGCTAAATCTGAGGCTTTCCTTCCAATTTCAAGCTGCAAAGCACTTGCTGAATTCCAGGGAAAGTCCGGGAGGCATTTGCTGTGCTGGCACACTTTCTCCTTCCTAGACAGAGTGGAAAAGCTTTTCCCTGCCGTGTAGGCGACAAGAGACGCATTAGACGGCGATCCGGAGCTGTCCGAAGGTAAGCGCCTGTTGCCGGCCTCTTTCGGCACAAGCCCCCGCTCCGGAGCGCACCGCGGCCGGCAGGATGCTCTCTGCCGGCGAAGGTGCCGCTTCTCCGGCAAGGAAGCCTCTGCCGCTTCTCCAGCACACGGAGAGCGTGCTAGCTGCTGAAACGTGAAGAAAGAAGCTGCAGAAGACTGGCACTGAGCGTGCAGCTTTCCAGCGGAGAGAAAAAGCTACTTTAACACTCTGCAAGCCTTTCCACTCCCAAAAACATGCACATGGAAGGAGCTGCTGCAAAACCGATGCTGTGCTCGCTGCTGCTCCTCCTGAAGCTCTGGCTGCTAAATCTGAGGCTTTCCTTCCAATTTCAAGCTGCAAAGCACTTGCTGAATTGCAGGGAAAGTCCGGGAGGCATTTGCTGTGCTGGCACACTTTCTCCTTCCTAGACAGAGTGGAAAAGCTTTTCCCTGCCGTGTAGGCGACAAGAGACGCATTAGACGGCGATCCGGAGCTGTCCGAAGGTAAGCGCCTGTTGCCGGCCTCTTTCGGCACAAGCCCCCGCTCCGGAGCGCACCGCGGCCGGCAGGATGCTCTCTGCCGGCGAAGGTGCCGCTTCTCCGGCAAGGAAGCCTCTGCCGCTTCTCCAGCACACGGAGAGCGTGCTAGCTGCTGAAACGTGAAGAAAGAAGCTGCAGAAGACTGGCACTGAGCGTGCAGCTTTCCAGCGGAGAGAAAAAGCTACTTTAACACTCTGCAAGCCTTTCCACTCCCAAAAACATGCACATGGAAGGAGCTGCTGCAAAACCGATGCTGTGCTCGCTGCTGCTCCTCCTGAAGCTCTGGCTGCTAAATCTGAGGCTTTCCTTCCAATTTCAAGCTGCAAAGCACTTGCTGAATTGCAGGGAAAGTCCGGGAGGCATTTGCTGTGCTGGCACACTTTCTCCTTCCTAGACAGAGTGGAAAAGCTTTTCCCTGCCGTGTAGGCGACAAGAGACGCATTAGACGGCGATCCGGAGCTGTCCGAAGGTAAGCGCCTGTTGCCGGCCTCTTTCGGCACAAGCCCCCGCTCCGGAGCGCACCGCGGCCGGCAGGATGCTCTCTGCCGGCGAAGGTGCCGCTTCTCCGGCAAGGAAGCCTCTGCCGCTTCTCCAGCACACGGAGAGCGTGCTAGCTGCTGAAACGTGAAGAAAGAAGCTGCAGAAGACTGGCACTGAGCGTGCAGCTTTCCAGCGGAGAGAAAAAGCTACTTTAACACTCTGCAAGCCTTTCCACTCCCAAAAACATGCACATGGAAGGAGCTGCTGCAAAACCGATGCTGTGCTCGCTGCTGCTCCTCCTGAAGCTCTGGCTGCTAAATCTGAGGCTTTCCTTCCAATTTCAAGCTGCAAAGCACTTGCTGAATTCCAGGGAAAGTCCGGGAGGCATTTGCTGTGCTGGCACACTTTCTCCTTCCTAGACAGAGTGGAAAAGCTTTTCCCTGCCGTGTAGGCGACAAGAGACGCATTAGACGGCGATCCGGAGCTGTCCGAAGGTAAGCGCCTGTTGCCGGCCTCTTTCGGCACAAGCCCCCGCTCCGGAGCGCACCGCGGCCGGCAGGATGCTCTCTGCCGGCGAAGGTGCCGCTTCTCCGGCAAGGAAGCCTCTGCCGCTTCTCCAGCACACGGAGAGCGTGCTAGCTGCTGAAACGTGAAGAAAGAAGCTGCAGAAGACTGGCACTGAGCGTGCAGCTTTCCAGCGGAGAGAAAAAGCTACTTTAACACTCTGCAAGCCTTTCCACTCCCAAAAACATGCACATGGAAGGAGCTGCTGCAAAACCGATGCTGTGCTCGCTGCTGCTCCTCCTGAAGCTCTGGCTGCTAAATCTGAGGCTTTCCTTCCAATTTCAAGCTGCAAAGCACTTGCTGAATTCCAGGGAAAGTCCGGGAGGCATTTGCTGTGCTGGCACACTTTCTCCTTCCTAGACAGAGTGGAAAAGCTTTTCCCTGCCGTGTAGGCGACAAGAGACGCATTAGACGGCGATCCGGAGCTGTCCGAAGGTAAGCGCCTGTTGCCGGCCTCTTTCGGCACAAGCCCCCGCTCCGGAGCGCACCGCGGCCGGCAGGATGCTCTCTGCCGGCGAAGGTGCCGCTTCTCCGGCAAGGAAGCCTCTGCCGCTTCTCCAGCACACGGAGAGCGTGCTAGCTGCTGAAACGTGAAGAAAGAAGCTGCAGAAGACTGGCACTGAGCGTGCAGCTTTCCAGCGGAGAGAAAAAGCTACTTTAACACTCTGCAAGCCTTTCCACTCCCAAAAACATGCACATGGAAGGAGCTGCTGCAAAACCGATGCTGTGCTCGCTGCTGCTACTCCTGAAGCTCTGGCTGCTAAATCTGAGGCTTTCCTTCCAATTTCAAGCTGCAAAGCACTTGCTGAATTCCAGGGAAAGTCCGGGAGGCATTTGCTGTGCTGGCACACTTTCTCCTTCCTAGACAGAGTGGAAAAGCTTTTCCCTGCCGTGTAGGCGACAAGAGACGCATTAGACGGCGATCCGGAGCTGTCCGAAGGTAAGCGCCTGTTGCCGGCCTCTTTCGGCACAAGCCCCCGCTCCGGAGCGCACCGCGGCCGGCAGGATGCTCTCTGCCGGCGAAGGTGCCGCTTCTCCGGCAAGGAAGCCTCTGCCGCTTCTCCAGCACACGGAGAGCGTGCTAGCTGCTGAAACGTGAAGAAAGAAGCTGCAGAAGACTGGCACTGAGCGTGCAGCTTTCCAGCGGAGAGAAAAAGCTACTTTAACACTCTGCAAGCCTTTCCACTCCCAAAAACATGCACATGGAAGGAGCTGCTGCAAAACCGATGCTGTGCTCGCTGCTGCTCCTCCTGAAGCTCTGGCTGCTAAATCTGAGGCTTTCCTTCCAATTTCAAGCTGCAAAGCACTTGCTGAATTCCAGGGAAAGTCCGGGAGGCATTTGCTGTGCTGGCACACTTTCTCCTTCCTAGACAGAGTGGAAAAGCTTTTCCCTGCCGTGTAGGCGACAAGAGACGCATTAGACGGCGATCCGGAGCTGTCCGAAGGTAAGCGCCTGTTGCCGGCCTCTTTCGGCACAAGCCCCCGCTCCGGAGCGCACCGCGGCCGGCAGGATGCTCTCTGCCGGCGAAGGTGCCGCTTCTCCGGCAAGGAAGCCTCTGCCGCTTCTCCAGCACACGGAGAGCGTGCTAGCTGCTGAAACGTGAAGAAAGAAGCTGCAGAAGACTGGCACTGAGCGTGCAGCTTTCCAGCGGAGAGAAAAAGCTACTTTAACACTCTGCAAGCCTCTCCACTCCCAAAAACATGCACATGGAAGGAGCTGCTGCAAAACCGATGCTGTGCTCGCTGCTGCTCCTCCTGAAGCTCTGGCTGCTAAATCTGAGGCTTTCCTTCCAATTTCAAGCTGCAAAGCACTTGCTGAATTCCAGGGAAAGTCCGGGAGGCATTTGCTGTGCTGGCACACTTTCTCCTTCCTAGACAGAGTGGAAAAGCTTTTCCCTGCCGTGTAGGCGACAAGAGACGCATTAGACGGCGATCCGGAGCTGTCCGAAGGTAAGCGCCTGTTGCCGGCCTCTTTCGGCACAAGCCCCCGCTCCGGAGCGCACCGCGGCCGGCAGGATGCTCTCTGCCGGCGAAGGTGCCGCTTCTCCGGCAAGGAAGCCTCTGCCGCTTCTCCAGCACACGGAGAGCGTGCTAGCTGCTGAAACGTGAAGAAAGAATGAGCGTGCAGCTTTCCAGCGGAGAGAAAAAGCTACTTTAACACTCTGCAAGCCTTTCCACTCCCAAAAACATGCACATGGAAGGAGCTGCTGCAAAACCGATGCTGTGCTCGCTGCTGCTCCTCCTGAAGCTCTGGCTGCTAAATCTGAGGCTTTCCTTCCAATTTCAAGCTGCAAAGCACTTGCTGAATTCCAGGGAAAGTCCGGGAGGCATTTGCTGTGCTGGCACACTTTCTCCTTCCTAGACAGAGTGGAAAAGCTTTTCCCTGCCGTGTAGGCGACAAGAGACGCATTAGACGGCGATCCGGAGCTGTCCGAAGGTAAGCGCCTGTTGCCGGCCTCTTTCGGCACAAGCCCCCGCTCCGGAGCGCACCGCGGCCGGCAGGATGCTCTCTGCCGGCGAAGGTGCCGCTTCTCCGGCAAGGAAGCCTCTGCCGCTTCTCCAGCACACGGAGAGCGTGCTAGCTGCTGAAACGTGAAGAAAGAAGCTGCAGAAGACTGGCACTGAGCGTGCAGCTTTCCAGCGGAGAGAAAAAGCTACTTTAACACTCTGCAAGCCTTTCCACTCCCAAAAACATGCACATGGAAGGAGCTGCTGCAAAACCGATGCTGTGCTCGCTGCTGCTCCTCCTGAAGCTCTGGCTGCTAAATCTGAGGCTTTCCTTCCAATTTCAAGCTGCAAAGCACTTGCTGAATTCCAGGGAAAGTCCGGGAGGCATTTGCTGTGCTGGCACACTTTCTCCTTCCTAGACAGAGTGGAAAAGCTTTTCCCTGCCGTGTAGGCGACAAGAGACGCATTAGACGGCGATCCGGAGCTGTCCGAAGGTAAGCGCCTGTTGCCGGCCTCTTTCGGCACAAGCCCCCGCTCCGGAGCGCACCGCGGCCGGCAGGATGCTCTCTGCCGGCGAAGGTGCCGCTTCTCCGGCAAGGAAGCCTCTGCCGCTTCTCCAGCACACGGAGAGCGTGCTAGCTGCTGAAACGTGAAGAAAGAAGCTGCAGAAGACTGGCACTCAGCGTGCAGCTTTCCAGCGGAGAGAAAAAGCTACTTTAACACTCTGCAAGCCTTTCCACTCCCAAAAACATGCACATGGAAGGAGCTGCTGCAAAACCGATGCTGTGCTCGCTGCTGCTCCTCCTGAAGCTCTGGCTGCTAAATCTGAGGCTTTCCTTCCAATTTCAAGCTGCAAAGCACTTGCTGAATTCCAGGGAAAGTCCGGGAGGCATTTGCTGTGCTGGCACACTTTCTCCTTCCTAGACAGAGTGGAAAAGCTTTTCCCTGCCGTGTAGGCGACAAGAGACGCATTAGACGGCGATCCGGAGCTGTCCGAAGGTAAGCGCCTGTTGCCGGCTTCTTTCGGCACAAGCCCCCGCTCCGGAGCGCACCGCGGCCGGCAGGATGCTCTCTGCCGGCGAAGGTGCCGCTTCTCCGGCAAGGAAGCCTCTGCCGCTTCTCCAGCACACGGAGAGCGTGCTAGCTGCTGAAACGTGAAGAAAGAAGCTGCAGAAGACTGGCACTGAGCGTGCAGCTTTCCAGCGGAGAGAAAAAGCTACTTTAACACTCTGCAAGCCTTTCCACTCCCAAAAACATGCACATGGAAGGAGCTGCTGCAAAACCGATGCTGTGCTCGCTGCTGCTCCTCCTGAAGCTCTGGCTGCTAAATCTGAGGCTTTCCTTCCAATTTCAAGCTGCAAAGTACTTGCTGAATTGCAGGGAAAGTCCGGGAGGCATTTGCTGTGCTGGCACACTTTCTCCTTCCTAGACAGAGTGGAAAAGCTTTTCCCTGCCGTGTAGGCGACAAGAGACGCATTAGACGGCGATCCGGAGCTGTCCGAAGGTAAGCGCCTGTTGCCGGCCTCTTTCGGCACAAGCCCCCGCTCCGGAGCGCACCGCGGCCGGCAGGATGCTCTCTGCCGGCGAAGGTGCCGCTTCTCCGGCAAGGAAGCCTCTGCCGCTTCTCCAGCACACGGAGAGCGTGCTAGCTGCTGAAACGTGAAGAAAGAAGCTGCAGAAGACTGGCACTGAGCGTGCAGCTTTCCAGCGGAGAGAAAAAGCTACTTTAACACTCTGCAAGCCTTTCCACTCCCAAAAACATGCACATGGAAGGAGCTGCTGCAAAACCGATGCTGTGCTCGCTGCTGCTCCTCCTGAAGCTCTGGCTGCTAAATCTGAGGCTTTCCTTCCAATTTCAAGCTGCAAAGCACTTGCTGAATTCCAGGGAAAGTCCGGGAGGCATTTGCTGTGCTGGCACACTTTCTCCTTCCTAGACAGAGTGGAAAAGCTTTTCCCTGCCGTGTAGGCGACAAGAGACGCATTAGACGGCGATCCAGAGCTGTCCGAAGGTAAGCGGCTGTTGCCGGCCTCTTTCGGCACAAGCCCCCGCTCCGGAGCGCACCGCGGCCGGCAGGATGCTCTCTGCCGGCGAAGGTGCCGCTTCTCCGGCAAGGAAGCCTCTGCCGCTTCTCCAGCACACGGAGAGCGAGCTAGCTGCTGAAACGTGAAGAAAGAAGCTGCAGAAGACTGGCACTGAGCGTGCAGCTTTCCAGCGGAGAGAAAAAGCTACTTTAACACTCTGCAAGCCTTTCCACTCCCAAAAACATGCACATGGAAGGAGCTGCTGCAAAACCGATGCTGTGCTCGCTGCTGCTCCTCCTGAAGCTCTGGCTGCTAAATCTGAGGCTTTCCTTCCAATTTCAAGCTGCAAAGCACTTGCTGAATTGCAGGGAAAGTCCGGGAGGCATTTGCTGTGCTGGCACACTTTCTCCTTCCTAGACAGAGTGGAAAAGCTTTTCCCTGCCGTGTAGGCGACAAGAGACGCATTAGACGGCGATCCGGAGCTGTCCGAAGGTAAGCGCCTGTTGCCGGCCTCTTTCGGCACAAGCCCCCGCTCCGGAGCGCACCGCGGCCGGCAGGATGCTCTCTGCCGGCGAAGGTGCCGCTTCTCCGGCAAGGAAGCCTCTGCCGCTTCTCCAGCACACGGAGAGCGTGCTAGCTGCTGAAACGTGAAGAAAGAAGCTGCAGAAGACTGGCACTGAGCGTGCAGCTTTCCAGCGGAGAGAAAAAGCTACTTTAACACTCTGCAAGCCTTTCCACTCCCAAAAACATGCACATGGAAGGAGCTGCTGCAAAACCGATGCTGTGCTCGCTGCTGCTCCTCCTGAAGCTCTGGCTGCTAAATCTGAGGCTTTCCTTCCAATTTCAAGCTGCAAAGCACTTGCTGAATTGCAGGGAAAGTCCGGGAGGCATTTGCTGTGCTGGCACACTTTCTCCTTCCTAGACAGAGTGGAAAAGCTTTTCCCTGCCGTGTAGGCGACAAGAGACGCATTAGACGGCGATCCGGAGCTGTCCGAAGGTAAGCGCCTGTTGCCGGCCTCTTTCGGCACAAGCCCCCGCTCCGGAGCGCACCGCGGCCGGCAGGATGCTCTCTGCCGGCGAAGGTGCCGCTTCTCCGGCAAGGAAGCCTCTGCCGCTTCTCCAGCACACGGAGAGCGTGCTAGCTGCTGAAACGTGAAGAAAGAAGCTGCAGAAGACTGGCACTGAGCGTGCAGCTTTCCAGCGGAGAGAAAAAGCTACTTTAACACTCTGCAAGCCTTTCCACTCCCAAAAACATGCACATGGAAGGAGCTGCTGCAAAACCGATGCTGTGCTCGCTGCTGCTCCTCCTGAAGCTCTGGCTGCTAAATCTGAGGCTTTCCTTCCAATTTCAAGCTGCAAAGCACTTGCTGAATTCCAGGGAAAGTCCGGGAGGCATTTGCTGTGCTGGCACACTTTCTCCTTCCTAGACAGAGTGGAAAAGCTTTTCCCTGCCGTGTAGGCGACAAGAGACGCATTAGACGGCGATCCAGAGCTGTCCGAAGGTAAGCGGCTGTTGCCGGCCTCTTTCGGCACAAGCCCCCGCTCCGGAGCGCACCGCGGCCGGCAGGATGCTCTCTGCCGGCGAAGGTGCCGCTTCTCCGGCAAGGAAGCCTCTGCCGCTTCTCCAGCACACGGAGAGCGAGCTAGCTGCTGAAACGTGAAGAAAGAAGCTGCAGAAGACTGGCACTGAGCGTGCAGCTTTCCAGCGGAGAGAAAAAGCTACTTTAACACTCTGCAAGCCTTTCCACTCCCAAAAACATGCACATGGAAGGAGCTGCTGCAAAACCGATGCTGTGCTCGCTGCTGCTCCTCCTGAAGCTCTGGCTGCTAAATCTGAGGCTTTCCTTCCAATTTCAAGCTGCAAAGCACTTGCTGAATTGCAGGGAAAGTCCGGGAGGCATTTGCTGTGCTGGCACACTTTCTCCTTCCTAGACAGAGTGGAAAAGCTTTTCCCTGCCGTGTAGGCGACAAGAGACGCATTAGACGGCGATCCGGAGCTGTCCGAAGGTAAGCGCCTGTTGCCGGCCTCTTTCGGCACAAGCCCCCGCTCCGGAGCGCACCGCGGCCGGCAGGATGCTCTCTGCCGGCGAAGGTGCCGCTTCTCCGGCAAGGAAGCCTCTGCCGCTTCTCCAGCACACGGAGAGCGTGCTAGCTGCTGAAACGTGAAGAAAGAAGCTGCAGAAGACTGGCACTGAGCGTGCAGCTTTCCAGCGGAGAGAAAAAGCTACTTTAACACTCTGCAAGCCTTTCCACTCCCAAAAACATGCACATGGAAGGAGCTGCTGCAAAACCGATGCTGTGCTCGCTGCTGCTCCTCCTGAAGCTCTGGCTGCTAAATCTGAGGCTTTCCTTCCAATTTCAAGCTGCAAAGCACTTGCTGAATTGCAGGGAAAGTCCGGGAGGCATTTGCTGTGCTGGCACACTTTCTCCTTCCTAGACAGAGTGGAAAAGCTTTTCCCTGCCGTGTAGGCGACAAGAGACGCATTAGACGGCGATCCGGAGCTGTCCGAAGGTAAGCGCCTGTTGCCGGCCTCTTTCGGCACAAGCCCCCGCTCCGGAGCGCACCGCGGCCGGCAGGATGCTCTCTGCCGGCGAAGGTGCCGCTTCTCCGGCAAGGAAGCCTCTGCCGCTTCTCCAGCACACGGAGAGCGTGCTAGCTGCTGAAACGTGAAGAAAGAAGCTGCAGAAGACTGGCACTGAGCGTGCAGCTTTCCAGCGGAGAGAAAAAGCTACTTTAACACTCTGCAAGCCTTTCCACTCCCAAAAACATGCACATGGAAGGAGCTGCTGCAAAACCGATGCTGTGCTCGCTGCTGCTCCTCCTGAAGCTCTGGCTGCTAAATCTGAGGCTTTCCTTCCAATTTCAAGCTGCAAAGCACTTGCTGAATTCCAGGGAAAGTCCGGGAGGCATTTGCTGTGCTGGCACACTTTCTCCTTCCTAGACAGAGTGGAAAAGCTTTTCCCTGCCGTGTAGGCGACAAGAGACGCATTAGACGGCGATCCGGAGCTGTCCGAAGGTAAGCGCCTGTTGCCGGCCTCTTTCGGCACAAGCCCCCGCTCCGGAGCGCACCGCGGCCGGCAGGATGCTCTCTGCCGGCGAAGGTGCCGCTTCTCCGGCAAGGAAGCCTCTGCCGCTTCTCCAGCACACGGAGAGCGTGCTAGCTGCTGAAACGTGAAGAAAGAAGCTGCAGAACACTGGCACTGAGCGTGCAGCTTTCCAGCGGAGAGAAAAAGCTACTTTAACACTCTGCAAGCCTTTCCACTCCCAAAAACATGCACATGGAAGGAGCTGCTGCAAAACCGATGCTGTGATCGCTGCTGCTCCTCCTGAAGCTCTGGCTGCTAAATCTGAGGCTTTCCTTCCAATTTCAAGCTGCAAAGTACTTGCTGAATTCCAGGGAAAGTCCGGGAGGCGCTTTCCTGAATTTTCCTGAATTCAGGAAAGATTCCCTTTATTGGGACTCTATCTAATGCACTGTAGGCAGTTAGTGCCAACTCCCCTAAAATTCCGTTATTTTGCATAAACATGGCATTCAACTGCAGGTTTCGTGAGTTGCTCAATTTTTTCGTTTTGTTGTATCCAAGGTTTTGAATATGAGCCTGAATTTAATAAATTTTTTGGAATGAAAATAACGGAGAAGAGGAAATGAGTGAAACAGCTCTTGTGAGGAAGTTTCAGACCATCCATTTACTGTGCAGAAGAGCAAACCTTCCCACAACCTGCGGCAACAATGGATATCCATGCACACATTGTGGGCATGGGGTAGATCCTCTCCAGGAAAGA
This sequence comes from Fringilla coelebs, assembly GCF_963513975.1. Classification (NCBI taxonomy): domain Eukaryota; kingdom Metazoa; phylum Chordata; class Aves; order Passeriformes; family Fringillidae; genus Fringilla; species Fringilla coelebs. The sequence continues at coordinate 179,088 of NW_028167277.1, read as the reverse complement.
GAATTACCAAGACCAATTGCAAGGGACTTCTGCACGATTTGATCCAAGGTTTAAACCATTAGTTCCAGATTTATTGTTCTGGCTGCTTTGGAGGCAAGAGAAGGCCTTACTTCAGAGGAGAGCCAGAGTTACAAGCAAAATAGCCTCTAGATGGTAGGATTAGTACCTGCCCATAGCTGTGCAGGAAAGGGCTGTGTGACTGGTCTCCAGTCATGCTCTACATTTTAACATCAAGCTCTGATGAAGTATCCCCAAGTCACTCATAAGATATCCTAAACTGTTCCCAAAGTTACTGACAGTCATGAGATGATGGCAGAGACCTTCCCATGAAAGCAGAGGATGATACCAGAGGCCCCAGGGATATAATCACTATTAGTTAATTACTGTCCCAGATGGAATGTGACCATGAAACTGGCTTAAGAGCCCAGACAAAGAACTGTGCATGAGGTGAGCCTGTGAACCCACAAAGAAAGAAAAATAAAGCGATCCTCATAATTCATGAATATTACAGTGTAGGAGCACTGCTCTGCTCCTTCTTTTTTTGCCTCCCTGTGAAAAGGAGGGGAAAAGGGGTTGACTATGCATGTCCATACATAACCTAAATTATTTCATTACTGTCTCTCTGACACCCTTCCAGTAAAACATCAGCCAGATTTTCTTACATCCTCTCAGATATTTTATTTCTCAGATCAACTGAACCTGAGAGATGGTAAATTTAAATGTGGCCTTTTTGCAATTCAGAATTAAGTGAATAAGCTAATACCATTCAACAGAATTCAACAAGCCTAGACAGTAATTAAAGCGGTGATTTACCATGGCTACCAGAAGAGATTTAAAACAACTCTTTGTAATCAATGTACAAAACAGGCCTGGAGAGCAATGGCCTATGCTGGCAATTCACACCCCCTGAAGGCTACAAGAGGTCTCTATTTGGGGCTCTCCATATCCACTGTCCTCATTCCCAGCAGTTGTTGTTGGCAGCTCCCAGGGCAATGCCCCCATCTCAACACTATAAAGATGTCCAGCTCCCTCTGGCAGGCTCAGGCTGATGCTACACCTGTGTGAGAGTCTTTCTGAAATTTCCCTCATCTGCCTCGGGGTCGTCACTGGGGGATCACTGAAGAAAAGATCCCCCTGTCTAAAATCTCTGGCTCTCTAGGAGAAGAGTTACACACTGAAGGCCCCGAGACCTGAGAGAATTGCTAAGCTATTGTTTTCACAGGTGTGTTTACTTTATGCTACACTAATGAGAAGAAAAAGGACATTCTGACAATTTTGCAACAATAGCTCTGGGATTTTTCCCCACCCCTCGGCCTGGCTGGACTTCTCCTGTGTTTTGGGGGTGGTCCCCCACAGGAGACCCCTCTCGCTCATTTGCAACCACTGTGACAGACAAACTGAGATGTAAGAAGCCTCTTTGCCAGAGAAAAAGCCAGACATGAAATCCCTATGTGAAATCCCTCACACAATTTCCAAGGACTGGGACTGGGACCCCCAACCCAGGGAGGTGTGCGGGGGGAGGCGAGCCGACCAAAGCAGACAGATGCTGCAGGTGTGAGCAGTGGACCAAGAAGACAATGGCTCTCACCCACCGCTGAGAACATGGACTGTGTGTACCCTTTTCCAAACACCATTCTCTCCCCCAAAGATACAATACACTACCTTTGACTTGGTTTCAAAATTCATCCCCCTTCCCCCATCAAAGAAGAGCATAATTATGGTCCAGATGAACTGCATCCCTGAGATGTCCCCAGACGTGACCTGGTGAACTCCATCGGCTGGGCACCAAAGGACTTTGCAGTTCCACATTTGGTAGCTATATACCCTTTTCTTCTTCCTCCCTCTTTTCCTTATTTTCCCCTTTTCCCCCAATCCTTCCCCAATGCATTTCTGTTGTGGTTATTTCAATAAAAGTGCATTTGTGTTGATTACCACTGCAAACCCCCTGTACCGTGTCGGTTTTTTGCACCCTGAGATCCCCCACGAACCATCACAAAACCCGTTCACAAGGACAGCTCGTGACAGCCTGAAAGGTGCCAACCTTGCACCAACAGCACACTAGGGAAGAGGATACAAAAAAATACTTGGAGATTAAGAAATGCAGTAAGAATTTTAAACTGGTGACAAACATTTGTTTTGAAAAGCTCTCACTTTTATGATGGCATCGCTTTTCCAAGTCCCTTTCAGCTCCCGCTCATCCATGCTGGATTTGGTAACTTTTACAGTTTTCTGCACACTCAATATTCTTTGCTTAACAAACCTTCACAGTTCATCTGTGTAGAAAAATGCATCACTGCAGCTGGTACTAGCTCACCCTTGAATAAATTACTATTTTTTCTCATAAGAATTGTCCTTATTCCAGAGCCAGAGCCAATGCCATTTTTTTATCAGTTATATTACTGCTGATCTCATTCAAAGAACACAAAGAAAATCTGTCTGAATTCCTACACAATTAAGACAGATCAGGGACAACAAGGAAGTATAATCCCTTAAAATGACATTTCCATTCCACTCTTCTACTCTAAACGGAGTCAAAAGCAAAGAGAAACAAAAAGTGTTGAAAAGTGGGGAGCTTTAGATACTCATGAACTCTGAACTCATTTCTACCTGCTGAAGTTAATACATGATGTGGGGGAAAACAATTTCTTCACATGAATGCTGCTTTCTTTTTTTCCTAGGGCTCTTGGAGAGATAAAAACAGGAGGCTGTTTTCAGCCATGATTCACCATCAGTAAGCAAGAATTCCAAGCAAGCCCTAAGTCTACCTTTTAGAGTCATCAATCTCCAGCCAAACAGTAGTATAATTTTCAACCTGCTGGATTTGGCACCCTAAGAAAAAGCAGTTATATTCACATGTCATACCTGAATAGATCTAATCTTCATTTAAGCAATCCAAGAGACTGTTTCCAGTGTGGAACCAACTGTGCAGACTCAAACCATGTCTAATGCTTTTTGGAAAATTTTGCACATCTTCATTGATCGGTTTCTCTCTAGTTCTTAGCCAAGAGTTAATTCCATTACTGGGGAACTGCACTCAATATTCTACCAGAAGGATGACATTTTAATTTTACAGTAATGTGTGCACATGTGAGTTGGGAAAATCTACATCACATGGGAAGCCAAGGAGGGTTGCTGCTGATTCTAGGACTGTGGTCATCTTCTTGTTTTGGAAGAACCTCAGTCCCACAGTGATCTGGCTGAAGACAGTCCTCTCTAGAGCAGTAAATATTATTTCCAGCCTATAGAATCTGGACAGTTTTCCAGAACAAGGAACAATTTCTGCACTATTTTTATTTTATAGGCTCAGCCTCTTTCCATCATAAAAGATTAAACTTTACCATGACATGTACAAGTGCCAAGTGCATTTTCATTGCTCCTTACATGCCCAAAGATCCCAAAGGAGCATTAAATGTGGGTAACTGTTAGAACATACAGGCACACTGCTGGAATACATATATCGAGGAAGATTTACATTTATTAACAAGCAAATGTAAAAAAGGCAGAATTGATGACTACAAGATTAGTCATGGCGGGGGTTCTGGTAAAGTATCTGTCAAGACATGTCATGAACTATAGATTGGATGCAGATGTCATGAACAGCTGCACAGGTTATGGTATGAGGTAATGATGTATATGAATGACCATTAATTTAATATTAAGCTGATATAACTTGACTTCCTGATGTTCAACACAGTATTTTTAGTCTAAGAAAGACCTCTTTTTAGTTACTGAAGCAGCAGAGCTTCAGTTCAGAGTGAAGAACATAAATTTTAACAGCATTAGGCTGTGGAACTTCTAGCTTTGGTCTTAAGTTTTTAGTTTAAACTGTAACAGTGAGAAGGCCCTAGCAGTGCAATATTTAACTTACCAGTTCTCTGGTATTTTCAAATGTTCATCAAGGCTACCTATGTTCAGTGGCAGCAGGATGCCTCCATAAAACACTTATTTTTCATCAAAAACCTCCATTTATGGTAAGAAAACAAAACTCCCCCATCCCCAGCTTGTAAAGATTATTCTGTTACATGGCCAGCAAAGCACTGATCCCAGGGATGTTGAGAAGAGGAAAAACAAGACATGAAAGTATTGATGATACATTTTGCTAACACTAAACACCATTTCAGTGTTCTCTTCCTACAGTGAACTCCCTTAAGCCAAGATTTATGCAGAACACAGTCTCTTTTTTTTTTTTTTTTTTTATTCCTTCAGGCTGTTATTTACTTCCTACCTTAATTTTCCAGTGAACTGTCTACCATCCAATTAAAAATTACAATTTGCTCCTCCTCTGAGAATTACACTCAAATCCAGGTATTGCATTTTTCCAGGAGCTGCGCCTCTTGCAAGGTATTGCTCACATCTCAAGGCACGCAGCCCTCCTGCTACCAGATCCTGAAGTGCCTTCCTTCCCTTCAAACTTTCTTCAAGGGCCTGGGAGCTGTTGAGAACCAGCTGCCTTCCCTAAATAATGTCAAACCACCCAGAATTTCTATCCCTGATCTTCCACACAGGCTCTGCTTCCTTTACAAATCTTATCCTCCCTGGAAGGCTGCTTTCAAAAGCCCTTCTCCAGCTCACAGCTCTGCTAGGCAATCCCTCATTTCCTGCACCAGCAGAAGCAGCTGCAGCAGGCAGAGGTGAATCTGAGCAGCCAATTCCCTTGCAGCCCCACGCAGCTGCAGAAAAAGCACTTTACTGCTAAAAAATTGCTGTGGTTCTAGGCGATATTCAAGGGGGGTAATGGGGGCCCTAACGCTGACAGGAACTGTCGCTGAAATGCTGTATCTGAAATCCCTGCGAGGACAGGGTTCCTCACATGTCCCTATCCATTAATTACAGCTCTAACCAGGGCTTTTAGCAACTCCTGCTGCATTGCTCCCTCACATTCCAGGGAGGCCTTTGGGAGTCAGAAATATGGAATATTTGGATATGGAAATATGGAATATCTGGAAGGGGATGCCGGGGCACTCACTCCTTCCACTTGCTCATATGAACTCCACGGAAGAAAAAATTAAAATAAATGCAGTCTGAAACTTTCTCCAGTTTTCCACTTTCCCATGCCACGGGATTTATGTGTCTGTCCCGGGGGGATGTTTTAGAGGAGTCCTATCACTGTGCTCCCACTACCAGTTACAGCAACCAAGACCTGAAGTACTACACTCATCACAGGGCATTTTTTCATGCTTGGATGTGGCTTTTTAAAGAACTTTTTACTATCATCAAAGAATAAAGCAAGCTTCTGGTTCCACCATACCCCAAGCTCCACTTCCATAGGCAGTAATTTTTGGAAAAGCAATGCAATAAATTTCCCTTGCCTCAAAGAGCCTTGTACCTCCCCCTCTTACCAACCACAACAGCATTGGTTCAAACACAGAGAGGTACAGATGACCTTGCATGTGCAACACCAGTATAATGCCTCTCTTTTACTGACAACCCTTCCCCCAGCTGACAGAACAATAATTTAGAACAATATCATTTTCAAGCAACAAAAGTACTGAAGAAAGTAAAAAAGGTTTTCATTGTATTGAAAAAACTGACAATAACAACAGCTATTAAGTACAAATTTTCTTACTAGAATAGATGTGACTGGATCTAAAGGAATATTTCACTTTGAGTAACTTTTTCTTTTAAGGGAAGTAGTCTAAAATCTATGCATGCTTAGAGAAAGAGAACAAAACCCCACAACGGAACATCTATACAAGGAAAGCTTTTTAAATTATATCCCTGACAGAGCTGCGGAAGGGAACAAGTATAAATGTAGCCAATCTTGTGTTTCTCTTAAATAATGGTGGAACACACCTTTGTGCTTACTGGTAACAAGATTTTTTTCATTTTAGGGACAGATTGATATATACTTCCTCAATATTGTATTGGCATTATTCTTAAAAGCAGTAGTCTGGGAGTCCAAGAATAATTTTTATCAGCCTGGTTTTAATTTCTCAAGTCCAAAATACCTTGGAGAGGTATATAACACTGGAGAGGTAATTCTGAGTCTATTCACCAGGTTGACATATTGCAGAGAAAGAATCTGGATAAATTCCACAGCTGACACAGGTGCAATGAAACACACAAGGCTTCATGGATTTACAGCAAAGGCGAGTTTGATCCAGAGACAGTTATGTGACTTGCCCGCAGAAATAAGGTCAGTCATCAGTGGACATGGCATCAGTTCAAACATCAGTAGACAAAGATCTCAAGGTCTTTAAGGTCCCTTCCAGCCCAAACCATTCCATGATTCTATGATTAAGAATATGCAGAGTTTTGATCCTCACATGTAAGGTAACTGCATTTAAGCAGTAATGTGCAGTGGAAGACAGCTGGGGAAGAGAAAGGCACTGACAGCAGGGCATCCCACCCCAGAACCCACAGAGTGCTCTGAGCTGGAAGGGACTCACAGGGATCATCAAGTCCAACTCTTACGTGGATGGCCCACAGAGGGATTGAACCTGCAACTGGGGCATTTTCACCACCCTGCTCTGACCCACTGAGCTCATCTCTAGCTACTGTCTGCCACCAGTTTTGCAAGACTAGGACTTAAGAGAAGAAAATATTTCTGCCCATAAATGCTCTAGAGTGAGCGTGAGGGAGGGAAAAGCACTGCAGAGAGCAACTCCTCCAAGGACAGGTGTGTGTGAAGGGATCATGCATATATTAGGGCTACTCCAGCAGAGATGTTTTTAGCCCCATTACATTCCTGGGGCACATTTTCAAGAGAGATGGTGGAACATGAAATTCACTTTTATTTACAGTTGTGTAGATTAAGTTCATAAAAGCAACTGCATGATGTTGTCCTGCTGAAGGAGGGGATCATGATGAACCACACAGTATTTTCCAATCCCCCGTTCTTATTTTTTTTTTTTATGATGAGGCAGCAGAGAACATAAGAATGAGAGAATTCATTTAAAAAGCTAAGACAATATGGGGATCCTCATGTCCACCACCAAAGTCCACTTACTGTTCATAATAACATACAAAAAGTATCCCTCATTCCAATCCTGCATCAGCAACAGTACCATGCAGTTTTCCAACCTCAGACAAATATATAATTTTTACACTCAAAACTTTCTGTGAAAAGGAATACTTTAATATATATACCTAAAAAAGAAACTAGTTCAGCAGCATCTGGATAGCATTTAGACAGATGTATGATGAGTGATGTTTTGACAATATCTGAAGATAGATGACTAGTTAAAACAACATTTGAAAAGCAAGTATTTATTTAAAATATAATAACTATGTGGGCTTTCAGGTGTATACTGAATATTCATAGTCAGTCTTAATGAATATTTCCTGCAAAAGTTCTCTGCCCCTTCACAGTGGCATATTTATCACATTTTCCCAAAGACAGAAACATTTTTCCATTAAAATTTGATTGCTTCACTTACAAGTTATAAAGATTTATATCATCTCTCAGGTGGCCTGAGAAGCATCACTAACTCAGAGGTGTTGCTCTCAGGGACAACTGATAAACTTTCAGATTTTGTTTAGATTAGAAAGCATGTGCAGAGACCAGTTTTGGTTTTAGCCTTTGCTAAATCCCTGGATCTGCCATTGCAATTGGTCTGCACGGGTAGCCCTTGCTTTTCAAGAATCCTGTGTACTGAAGAAAAAAATTGTTCAGCTTGGATACAGCAAAACTGCTGTATAATAATGATCCCACAAAACACCTCAGAGGGTTTGGTCCCTGCCTGCAAACCCAGCTGTTTAGACCAGGGACCTCATTTTCAGAACCAACTGATACTGTGATTTCCATGGGAATCATTAGGAACACTCTGCACTTCCAAACATCAGACACCCTCTGCACTCAGAACATTCCGAGAAAGTTCCCTTAATCCAAACCCATGGAAAGCTGCTGCTGCAGCTGCTACTCAGTACTGAAGAACTCAAAAGTCTCAAGGGGCTTTCTAGCTGTGGAGTGCTGCCAGGGCTGCTTCAGCTCTAGCCAGGAGCTGGCTTCACTGCTCCCTTTGTCTTAGAAAATCCAATATTCCCTGTCCAAGGGGAGCTTCTTACCTGGCCAGTGCTGGGTTTCTCTGGAGATGAGAACAGAATAGCCATGCCAACTTCTCTCCCTAAACCTGGGTCACCGAGAATTGAGGATGAGACAAGGACCAGCAAGATATCATTTAGGAAGGAGAGAAACCCTGGAGGTAGGCTGGTATTGCCTTCCTAGCCTCGTGTAGCCGTCAAGCTGCTGCAGGGCAAGATTTTGCATATAAATAAAAGCTGAAGGGTGATTTTCCCAGAATAATTATGGCTTGCATCCAAATCTCACTTACCTCCTCCCCAAAGAGACAAGAAAGAAGACAGTATCTGGATATGGGGGGGGGGGGGGGGGAATAAAATATCAAATGCAAGGATTTAAACAAATGAAGATAAACTGATAGTAGGATTTGCAGAGTGAATTAACCTGCACACCACCAGAACTTCAATGCCACCAGTGCCTTCGGACAGCACCTCAGGGGAGTCCCCAGGGAATGCAGACACTGTGGTTTGCTTCAGGTAATGCTTCGTGTAGTCAAAATTTGCCAGTTGCTCTGAGCAACTGGGTGTAAAGAGATCATTTCTCTGTCCTAATTTGATGATGTGAATTTCTTAAGGAGGAAAACTAGTTTTCACATTTTGCCATTAGTTTATTGCCAATTTTCCTAATGAATTACAAAGACCAGAAACTATGCTGAAAGCCAATTCTCACATAGTAAGAGTGAAGAAAAAAAGAAAAAGCTCAGTAAAATCTGATTTTCCTCATCATTGGCTCTTTCATATCCCAATAATCCATTTTTGAAACACATTCTAATCTCAGGCACAGTGTGGCCATCCCGGCATACCTAGGAAAAATCTGTTACTGTGCACCATGCGTGATATTAGAATCTGGCCCTTCCACTGTAGATGGAACATTTGCATAAAGTTCTTACAACTTTTTATAATAGCCATATTTTCCAATATTTGCAACTGCGCACATTTTAGCCTGGACTGCCTTTCGTTCCACAGATGGCGATTATGAAAAGCCCTCACATATGGCAACTACAAAAATAAATTTGTCTGAGACTGCAAATGTACAAATTCCCGGCAGAGTGCAGCCCCCTGAACACGGTCCCTTTGCTGAGAACTTGGGCCCTACTCCCACAGTGAAGTCAACCAGCAATGTCAGAAAATCACTCAGACCCAAGAGATGTCAATTCCTGTGACTTTGCACTCATTTATTTCTCCAGCTTGAGAGTGGATGAACTTTCTGGATGCATTCAGGAAACCCTCTAGGCATATATTTAACTTCATACACAGAATTAGCCCCAGGGAGATCAGTCACATCCCTACTTGGACAGATTAGCAACATTTTGTTCAGATTTTTCTTTTCCTCCCCCCAGCCAAGTCTGTAGTTGAGTTCATGAGGAACGATACAGGCTGTGCCCAGTGGCCTTTCTGAGCAGCTTCCACTGCTCTTCAGGACTGCTGAGGAGGGGCCAAGTCTTGCCCTGTCCCTGGGCTGGCACAGGGGGCCCTGGCAGGAAGGGGCTGGTACCCAAACACACACTGGGTATCTAAGGAGGTTGGATGCTCTTCACCTGTGGAGCTCCTTAAATGTCTTTAAAGGGATTTTCAATAGCACAGGTAATTTTCTTCCGAAAGACATTATCTGTTGTTTGCCAGTTCATTCTCTTAAAACATTCCAGTCAGCTCCACTGCAATCTCAAACACCAACTACTCTGTTTTCCAAGGGCTGCTCAGCTTACATCTAAGTATGTGTTACTTTCATTAAACCTAGATAGAAAGGACGCATTCCCTTGCTTTTTTTAGAATTACCTATGATTCCTTCGTCCAAACCCTCCAGTCTAACACCAACTTGTTCAATAGCTACAGAGGCTCTGGAAATATGGCACAGCCTTTCTTTCCATGCATCTGAGATCAGTGCAACTTTCTGCATGATTGAATGGACATACAAGTTGGAAATGTTAAGTGCTAGATAAATGTATATTATTATTTTGCCTCACTGAGATGCTCACAGCACTTTCATTTTTATTTTTCACCTGTTTACTAAACTGTCACCCAATACTGGCCTCAAGATTCACACTAACATTTGCATAATAATTTTCAGAGCTTCAGATCAAGCTCCACAATATCTCTGATTTTTGGTGGGAATCCAGCTCCAGGTTTTTTGGAGCCTGCTGTTTTTTAATAATACAGTAATAACTTCATTTTTTCATTTGCTTCATTTTCCTCCTAAATCTCTCTGAGAGACAAAATACATATCATTCCTACAAGGGCATTAATATCCTGGTGTGTTTTCCTGACTTATCTCGCCAAGTCTGTTGTCTAACTACATACTATTTGACAAAAATATGCAGAGAAAAGGCTGATGATTTCCAGTGGAAGCAGTGACATTCTGCTGATCTCAATTACATCTACAGCAGGTGATGATTTGGTGTGAACATGTTAGCCCTTGTGCCTGCCTTCAGCACACACCTGCATAAAAAGAATAAAAGTCTTTAGTTTAGCAGTAGGTACTTGACCCCTCCAAGTACCCATCAGCAAAGTGCAACCATCTGTGCTGTTTCTGGCTCTAGGAACTCCTGACTTGAGGAATGCCTCGTTTGCTTTCATCCAGCCACTGCAACAGGTCCTCAACAAGGAGCTTTTTGGGCTGCACAATTTCTGTCCTATTGACTCAACATCCCTCTGCACCTTCAAATCACCTCTAGTCCTGCTCAAAGCCAGCAGCCCCTTTTCAGTTGCTGTTCTCCTCAAGGACAACAAAAGCCTTCAAATCTCAAACAAGACTAACTTGTCTCAGTACTATCAGGACATAGTATTTGGTCTAATTTACACCCACTGAAATCCCAGTAAGGCACACAGGATGCAAATCAACCCGCAGCGTAACCCACTGTCAAGTTTTCATTCCATGCCAATGAAATTGACTTTTCCCCATTAACTGAACTGCACAGCTCTTTTTCTTCTGATAGTACTTTTCTTTAAGTCTTCAGATGCTCAATCCCTCTAGCTCCTCAACGTTTTTCCTCTGAAAAGAAATTGTTGGTAACAATGATACTGCAAAGCAGTGTTTCCCAGCACCCTTCTCAACTTCTTTCCCCTTATCTTTCCAATAATTTTCATGCTATTGGAAGCTTTGTTTGCCATCCTCCCTTCTTGTGCTGTTTTACATCAGAGCCTTCACAACAGCTGTTTTGAAACACTGTACATCATCACTGAGCCACTGTGCTTAATAAAGAAACAATAATTAAGAACAGTTTGTTCGTTTTCAGGTAAAGAAGAAATTCAACACTAAAAATTCAACTAAGTGACTCATCTGGCTCTATCCATTCATCTCACCTGGCTTCCTTGAAACAAAATAATCCATATACAGCAGCTGTTCCAAAGGGATAGGCCTCTCCTATAAACCAGACCCAAAGATAACCTTGCAATAGCTGTGCTTTAAGTACTGCAGGAGTTAACCAGGACAGAGTGCTCAGTCAGAATGGCATTTCCCCAAGGTTTTCCACAAATCCAGGCAGCAGTTCCCAGCTCATGTACACTGGGGAAAACCTAAATCAGGAGCTTTTGCAGATAAGTGTATGCACAGTGGCAGCAGCATTTTACAGCATTGGTCTGTAGAAAGTTTCAATCAGACTGTGAGCACTGGCGGGGAGGAACTGTACTTTACTCTGGTCCTAGGTGACAGGTGAGGAACAACAGAGTTTTGATTCTATCTAGACTGGGTGTATAGAGCAAACAACAGTGATGAATGTTGTTCTAACGCCCTGGTTTAGAATCCTGTCTTCTGAAAGAGTAAAGATCTCCTGGATAGACGGAAACTCTAATTTTTCTGTCTGGGCAGGAAACCAAATCATACAGCAGCGAAGATTACAAAATAGAAATGAGGGGAAAAGGAAAAAAGCAGAGAGGAGTAGCAAACTTACTAATTTACTTTTTCCCAAGACTGGGGAAAGATAAAGATCTTTCTAAACACATTTCGAGCATCAAGCACAGAAAAATCAGATCCTGTTGTAACCACAAGGCAGTGTCTATTATTGTGTTCATCACTATCCTCATGTGTGAACCAAAATCTGACCATTCCCCAGAGTATCCACTTTCTTCTCACTCCAGAAAAAGAAATTTTCATGACAGGGTCATTGTATTCCTGCAAGATGCAAGTCCATGAGCCCACTCCAGTGAAACACTTCATTCATCTATTCGTAATTAGGAGTGAGCTCACATTTCTATTAGAGGAATTAATGACTGATAAGTGACAAAAAGGCTTTTCTTGTCAAGTGACCTGCTGCAGTTGTTCCAGCAATGCTGACAGTGCTGTGCTTGCACACCTTTCTCTGCACCTGACACCAGGCAGGAGCCTGTCCCGAGTCATTCCCATCATGGGCTGTCCTGTTCGGATTCCTCAGCAGATTCTTCTGGCTGCAACACCTTTTGGGACTGTATGAAGTAACCATTGCTAAAATGGTTCTGTCATTGTGCAGTTCTCAGCTGAAGTTGCCAGGACAGTGCACAGATAGGGCACAATTCTTCCCTAAAGGATGTGTGCTGTGTGTGTAGCTTGCTGCTCCTTCCATCTACCAGTGAAATGAGCAGGGTATTACAGAAGAGCACAGTGGAAACGAGGTCAGGAGGTCAGCGTTCTCCAGGATGCTGCAGGGAAATGGACTGTGAAAAGCTCCTGCTGTGTGTGGGAGCAGGAAGAAAGGATAACAGCCATGCTTAATGCAAGGTAGAACCAGAATTTTAAACACAGGCTGATGATTGCATTTCTCTATTGGAATTCAGTAGAACTGCAACTTAACGTGCATAGCAAAACAACTCCTAGAGCATTTTTCCTGACCTGTAAAGAGTGAACAGGTTGCCAAAGAGACTCCCTCCACAAGTCAAGAAGATGAAGGTGTGCATATACATGCAGCACCCTCAGAACTGTGAGGGGCGAAGGGCGCAGGGTGAAGGTGGCAGCAGCTCAAGTCCCAGCATCTCCATGTCTCCATTTTGCAGTTGTGTGATGCCCTCTCCGTGCAGTTATATCCCAGAGCAGGACAGGCTGCTAGTGCAGCTCTGCACTGTATTGGCCCTTCTGCATGAGCAGGAAAATTGCCTCTCTCCTGTACCTCCATTAACACACACCTGCGTCACACATTTCAGTGTCTGTGCAAAAGCCACAGCAGCAGAGAGTAAATATACAGTGCCTAGGACAGCTGGGATGGGGGAGACAAGGATTGAGGACATCTTTCTGGCTAATTAAGATGATAGATTTCAGGCCTCAGCTTTTTTTTTGGTGATGCTCTCATGCCAGCTAGCTCTCTGTCCTTAAGAAACACAGGGAAAGATCATCCACATCCAACTCTGATATTACCCTTTCATTCCATGTCAGAGGCTTTGTCCCCTGCAAACTCTTGAAGAAGAAATACTTGACCCCAAACAAAAAGTTCCAACAGATTGGGTGGTAGTTTTTTGTGCTAAAAATAGATTTGGAAAAATTCCTGAACTAGGCCCCTTGCCGAACAATTAAGCTCTTTTTCTTTTGAGTGAAGGTATTTTTGTACACAGTGTAACAGCATTCTTCACAGTCCTTCCAAGACAGAACAAGATCGAATAGTTCGGTGGGACAAGGAGTAATACATGGCCAACAGATTAATCATTTGTCCTTTAGAAGTTCTGCTACAAAATAGGAATCTTTGTTTCCTCTTTGGGTGGGAGGGGCACACAGCAGACTTCCAGACAAACAGGAAACATTTGCTTCAACCTTAGGTCTTTGTTCTCTCCTCATTACAGAGTATTCTCTCTCCTGGCTTTTCCAAGACTCCTCTGGCTGGCTGTGCTGGCGAGAGCCCAGCTGCAGTAGCACAGCATTGAGAAGACAGAAATGATGGTATTTAGACAGGGAGGGTGCTTCAAAAGCACTTCCATGACATCTCCATCTGTGTAGGACACCTGCAAGAGAACCAGGATGAGCTGGAGTTCTGGACTCCAGCTGGACTCTTTGAGGCTATTGGATGTCCAGACAGGAAGATCTGTGCAAACAGAAAATCCACTGAACACCTCAATAGCCACACTTGCCTACAGCACCTGGTCACAGTAAACTATCTCTTTGTGAGCTGCAGCCTTAAAGCTGACAGATGAATACTTGGGAATGCAGCCACAGCTGACTGAAGAAGTCCAATTAGTGTGAGGAGCAGCAGCCCATCTGCTCACCAGCAGGGGCCATGGAAACACATCCCTTTGCGCACCTCACTGCTCCCAGGGAAATCAGCAGCTCTGCCCTGAGCGTCAGAGCACCACGACCTGCTGGACTGCTTGGCCAAGGAAAGAAAACAGGCAATGGCAACAAGCCCATTGCAGTATTGCCACAAAACTGAAAGGTGCTCCACGGAGAAGAATAATTTTTTAATTTCCATTCCAGGCAGAAAGGTCTCTGCTAGAGCAGCACAGCTCCTGCCGAGGCAGAGGAGCTGTTTAGCCCCATTGTGCAGGCTGCCAGCTGCAGGTCATGCAGCTTTCTACAGCTCACCAGATTAAGACAGGAGGGAGTCCATTGCTCTGTACAGAGGGTCTCCAGGGGAGCCTGAACGGTGGCTGAGCTCACAGGCCACTGGGCTTTAGAGAAAGGCAGTGCTACAATCCGACACCTACACAAGAGAAAGAGACGGCTCAAATGAGTCAGGCAGCTCAGAACAGCACTGCTGCTCCAGTTATGCAAAAGGCTACAGCACAAATATAATTCTGATTTTAATCTGTGTACAGGAGCAGCATTTGGTTTTTTCCAGCCACTGCTGTTGTGTATCATCGACAACATAACTCTGCTGAATCGGTCAGCCCAAAGATCCTTCACCTTAGCACAGTTCCTGACTGTGATGGTTTAGGAGAAGAATATCAACCACTGCAAGACTATTTCATCCTTCCTTTAGCAAACCCTTCAAGCAACCTGAGCCAGATGTGGTATCTTCATATTTTGCAGCCTCTTACAGGATTTCTTTTCATGAACTTGCCTTTATAAGAATGTATTTAATCCAGCTATATTTTTGGTATCCACAACATTTTTGAGCAACACAATTTAATAATAGGCCTGGGGAAAAAAGACTACTTCTGTTTTAGAACCCAGTTCCCAGTATTATCCCCACTACGAAAAACATGTACTAATCCTCCCCTTCTCACTATTTCCTACTTATTATTTTACAGGCTCTCTATTTCATACCACTACAGTTTTCTCTCCTCTAAGATGAAGACTTGCCTTCTTTGTCATTCCTTGTATGGAACAGCTTCAAAAATGCAATAAGCCTCGTTGGGCTCCTCATCTATCTTTCTGAGAGAGGAGAGGTGCCAGAACTGCATCTGAGATGTGGACTCTGAGCACTGGAGTGATGCAGTCGCACAATTATCCAAAACTACCTGGAAGTAACAACTACCACTTCATGTTACATGTACAGATCAGGAGTGGCTTCTACAACGTACAGTAATTTCCATTTCCAACACTTCATTTATCATTTGATCCCTGAATCACCTGCTATTTCGAGATCCCACTGTACCTCTTCACAGCCACTTTAACTTTTATTACCAAAAACAATGCCATGACTTGAGCAAACACCTCATTCCTGATACACGTGCCTGAGACTGTGAGTAGGTGATGAGATCTCCCTGGGACATGCCAGTGATCTCCATCCTCAGTGAAAATTACCTATTTAGTCCTTCTTTTTTGTTGTTTTGTATCTTTTATCAGACTTCAAGTCATGTTTTCTTTGTATCCTTTGACTTTTTCTGTTCTTGTAAAGGCACTCGGCGAAGAGACCTCATTTGAACTTTGTGGAAATCCAAATGCATTTTGGGCATTTCCCAACATTTAAGGCCTTTTCCAACATTTTGGGCATTTAGGCACCAGATTTTCTCTTAGATAATCTCACGTTAGACTTATGTATAAGCTGCAGGTTGAAAAGACTGGCTGTGGACATACTTTAAGGAACAAAGAAGTACTAGGCCTAATTTTCATCAATTACAACATGGTAAAATGATACATCTACACAAGGTCGATGTATCATATCACCTTTAGAGAAAATACAGCTTTGGAGAAAATACAGCTCTTTTCACTGAAAAGTAATCTGCAGTGCACCTTAATAATGTCAGGGGTTGCACCTTTTTTTTTCAAAGAGGAACATGACTAGGCTTCCTTAGTGTGGCATGTAGCTACCTATAATGTCAATTAAGACCTGATGAGATTCTTGAACAGAAAATAATTTACTTCCTTGAATGCTCAGAGCAAAACACTCTCTCCCTCAAGTAAGATCAGTTTTCTGTCATTTTTGTCCCTCCCTTAACAACAAATTAAAAAAACCCCAAACCTTTAAAACCTCCCACAACAGGAAAGAAAACACAGAAATGAAATGGCAGCCATAGCTTCTGGGAGCTCTTGAGGCAGAACCTTCTTTCACAAAGAAGGAAAATTACAAAGTAATACAGAAAAATATGAGAAAGAAATTTCCTCAAGCTCTCTGGAAAAATGAAGGTTTTTCCACTTAAAAAGCAAGGGAGATGAAATAGGCACAATCTCAAGAGAAAGTAAAAAACCTACAGGAGCAAAATATATAAGACCTGGCAGTATTCAAACGAATCATGAGTAGACAGTAAGACAAGATGGAAATACTATCTAAAACGCTCCCATGGCCAGTGTGAGCCAGTTTCTAGACACAGATGAAAGAGCTGGAGTGTAATTCTGGCAACATTTCCCTGCTTTGTCATGCCTACAGTATAATGGAAAAGGAAACACTGATGGGGGGAGCTGCACATGACTTGCCATGAGGCATGGACGGTATTGCAGGACTGTGAAGGGCTTCTCAGTAGCTCTGCTCTGTAAAAAAATCCCCAGTGTCATTTTGAGCCACTCAGAGCCACAGTGTGCAGATGGAAGTGGCTCTGACAGCCCTGCTTTGCTTTGTGCCTCAGACACTGCTGTGCCGGGGCACAATGTCTATCCAAGGTACTGCCAACAATCCAGCGAAATTCCCATGGAATGAGGTCCCTTCAGCTTTAGTTGTGTAAATGCTGTATTCCACTCTGCATGGCAGCCCCCACAGGCTGGCCAATTTAACCAAGCTAAGCTTTCACTGAAGCCAAGTCAGAGCCCAGAAAAATGTTGTAAGGTCCTCATTCAGCTACCATGAGTGGTCTCCTCAAGTGTCCCTCGGAATTACAGGACACTGCTGTCCCTAGACAAAAACTGCAGTCACTTTGACACTTGCTGCCAAGGTTGTAAAAGGCAGCAAGCAATTGCTGCTAAAATGCCCAGATCCTGAGAAGTGTGCAGAGTAACAGTGCTGCTTAAAGCCATTGACTGTGTGCAACTTCCCTGATATTAGCCGAGATTACCAAGTCACTTGGCAGATCCCAGCACATTTTTGATATTAAAGTGATGGGAAACTACTTAAATACCCATGCATTCATTACAAAAACATCTTTTTTGGCATTTACTTCCAATTAAAGCTTGTGCTTTAGCACAGCCAATTTTCCTCGTCATATTCAAATGTTATGGTTGTGTGAACGACCAAACATGATCATGGAGATGTTGGCTCCCATCTCCTGAAATGGGAATTTGTAAGGAGGCTGTCAATTGGAAATATTTGGAAATCTATCAGGAGTTTAAGCACATTTTAAAAGGCCATCTGTGTACGAGAGGCAGTCACACCGACAGCGTGCTCGTGCTGGGCACGGCAGCAGAGGTGCAGTTGGTGACCCTGGGCTGCAATCAGAGCATCTCCTCAGCTGTGCTGTGCCTCTGCCAGGCCTGGCTGAGCCAGCAAAGACATGAACAGCCAGGGACAGCCACAAACTGAAAGCTAAATCATGAGGCTGCAGCACCATCAGCTGCATATCAAGAAGGGAGTAATTTGCTTTCAGAAGCCAAAAGGCTAAATACAAGACCTGTTATTAAAGAGTGCTCACAGTACAAAACCAAAAGCTTTCCTGGCACTGGCACAACTGGAATCACAGCCATGTCTGTTATCCAAGTGGTTTGCTTTAGAAATGAATTCCATAAATTTTCAAACAGCTGCACAGGACTTAGCTTCAAAAATCTATTAAGGTAAATAAAGCATGAACCCTGCCTGTCTCCTCATCTCGGAGGAATGCTGCCTGTAGGGCTGTGAACAACAGCAACAAGAGAAAAAAACAAACAGGGAGAAGACAAAGCTATTTTAAGTTTGTTGAGTGCTTTTTACGGTGGCTTTTTAAACATTATTTGTAAATATCTCTTCAAAGTCTGCTTAATTACAATGCACAGCAGCATTAGCTTGCAAAAATAACACCTGAAATCTGACTCTCAAAGGTTGGAAGATTTGTGACTACCAGACAAAGAAAAAAGCAACCGCTCAAATTTTAAAGCTATTTTTACAATGTTGAAAACTGCAACTATTTTTAACACTCATTTCAAACAGATCAAGTATTTCCAGTTCCAAGTGTGCAATTAAAGCAGTCAAAACCAAAGCTAAAATCCAAGAAATACTCACAGGGCATGTTATGGGGTCTCATTGCAGCCAGTTTGGTACCCAATGGTTGATACTTTTCATGATTTCTGAATAATTTTACATTCATAACTTAGTTTCAAATGTTAATGTTTATGAGAGCAGACAATTTTCTGAAATGCCTAAAGAAAGCATAAAAAAATTTAAATTCAGCAGAGCAGAAGTGGGAAATCAGACTGATTTGTACATCCAAACAAACTGTAAGACTTGAAACACATGAGGGGAACAGAGGGATTCCTCCCAGACGTTCATCGAGCAGATATTAATTTAGAAACATGAATTTAGAAACATGTATACAGCTGTATGTGACTGTACCTGCCCTGGCCAGCTGCTTCACGCTTAGCAAAAAAAGGAAACACAAAACTCCAGCGTGGTCTAAGACAGATGGGTAGAAACAAGATGTATAAACACAGAGACCACGTTTGTAAGAACTCATTAATGCCAAATCAGAGTGAGGAACATTAAAAGGGCTGTAGCAGCAACAACAGCGAGACTTCACCACTGAACTGTATTTTATGTGAATCCAACTGGTTTCTTTCAACTCACAAACTCCTACTGACCCAACCACCAGGCTGTGCTCGGGTATTTTTGGTTGACTGAGTGCCAGAAATGATTTTTGAATGGGACAGTGACTGATTACAAGAGGCAGATGTTCAACCCTGTGTATTAAAATACGTGTCCCTGTAAGCTGTTTCCTGAGGTACCTGTACCACCCACAATCCACTCAGGCAAGCAGGAGGGCACACAGGTGGCAAACCTCACCAGTAATCCCAGACTGAACTCAATTTTAATGAACCATGTTCTGCAGGATTTTATTATTTCTCATCGAGACCAAAGTTACTTCTTCCGAAAATAGAAAATTGGTGCTTTCCATCTGGTAGTGCAAACCTCCTGTTGCAGACAACGACTTTGGGACTCTGGAGCTAACCCCTCTTCTGTGGTTTCCTTCCAGCAGAGTGACCCTCAATACAGGCAGTAAGCTCTACTCAGCACACCCCAGCGCTGTTCTGTCACATCAGGAAGCCATACCCAGCGCCACACAGCTGATGCAATCTGAAGGGTTTCCCAAAAAAGCTGTTTAACACCACAATATAAGAGAAAACATAGGAGAGCCACTTGCTGAGGTGCCCTTCTGTGCAACAGGCAGATAACCAAAGGCACTGTGAAAGTCAAGAGCACACCAAACCCATCAGTGTGTGTGAAGAGGTCTGCCTGGGGTTCTTCAGCCCCGCTGTTGCCGTAAAAATTAGCATTGTTTTGTGGAAAGGGAATCAAGCAGATACATGCTTTCAGCCTGCAAATCAACTGCTAGAAATAGGGGGGGAAAGTTTGCTGCTTTGGTCAATCTGAACTCCAGGAAGGAGTTCAGCACTGACAGGATGAACTGAGAAAGATTGCCCATCCGACTGGGAAATGAAAAACTCCAAAGTGTGAATGAAGAACACCCTGCACTGCTCAACAGATGCAGCAACAGCAGCTCCCTGGGGGCTGATGCTGTCAGCACAATGCCACCACTTCCAGGCCAGCAGTCCCTCTTGGGTGGAAGGAAGGGCCTGACCCCAGCTGGAAATGGTGTTCCTGAGAAATTCTCCCCAGGAGAGGTAACTACACTCTCGGTTCAGGAACCTTAGTGACAATTTCACCCTACAGTGCTGGATAATTCACCTCCTAGGAACAGGGCCAGCTTTGTGCAAAGTTGCTGAAACAGAGAAGGAGAATGCTGATGGGTGCAGAAAAGCTCTCTGGGGAAGTCAAAAGGATTTATATAAAAGATAGGATGGAAGCTAGAAATAATCAAATAGGAAACAGCAAAGAAAACCAACAGTTCTGCATTAAAAAAATAGCTCTACAGAGATTAAAAAGAACTTTTACATGTTTTTCTGCATCCATGTTAGCAGTAAGATGGGGAACCTGCTTGCCTGCCTTGCTGCCCTACACACTTTGAACTGACATATGGAATATGAACATGAAATATGGGAATAATAAACATACAGGATGCCTAGTGGAAAAGAAAACAATCAGAGCCCCCGGAAGATGAAAATCAAAGAATATATCAAAGGTGCAGTAAGCTGTACCAAGCAGTAAGTGGAATCATATGTTAAAGAGTGGTTTAAAAGTAACTGGCCAAGCCCTCTGGTCAGTTTAATAAGCTGTGATCCCATGAAACTGATATTCTGGGCAAGGAGAAGAAAAATACTGTTACTGACATATTTCAACTGTGCAACAAGATGGTGATGGGAGAGCTTCACTTATGCCCAGTGCAGAGTGGCAAACATACTGGGACAGGTTGCCTGGAATGAGGATTTTATGGACAGCCAGGAAACTCAGAGAGGAGGAAGCAACTCTTGGCTTCACTGGAAGCAGTGCCCGGACCAGGTTTTCCTTTTATTGTTTTGAAACAAGTAAAATTCTTAAAGGCGGGAAGAAGGGTGTTCAGAGACAGCTTTGTTTACAAATAAATCTCGCCTCCTAGAAACTTAGGAGAGGCCTGAAGAAACCAGTGTTGCTGAACAGCAAAGTGGTTCCATGTCCAGATGAATAAACCAGAAGGGGCCATAAGCTCAGGCAGATACTGTATAAATGACATAATGTCCTGGGGTCACTTTCTGATGCTGAATTGTATCCCCATTCATCTGTTTGGCCCAGAAATAAGTTTTACACCTTTTAAGACTGGTTCTGAGAGCAAAGGTGGGGGGAGACAAGGTGCACACATTTTGTTTTCAGAAACTGCACTTGCTCCCCGCATCCTTCTCCTGGACAGTGCTGTCTGCAGCATGGACAGATAGCAGGACAGAGCTTTCCTTTGCTTTTGGTTAGTTTTAGCTAGCTGAGGCAGGGAAGTTCCCTGGACTTTGGGTTTTCTTTTCCTTGGAGCTGGCTGAACCTGCCCTGGACTGAGCACCCAGAAGAACACTGGCAGCTCTCAGGCTGGGCCTGGCTGTGGCATTGCCAGCACTGGAGGGACTGATGAGAGACTGATCAGAAAGTGAGGGAGCCCAGCAACAGCCCACAAAGGGACTTTCTGAGTGTGGCATCTCTTCGGAGCAGCAAGAGGTTTTATCGTTTAATATTGTTCATTTTTTGTGCTGGTGAATGCTTTGCCTGTTAAATAAACAGGTTTTTCCACTTTCCTCCAAGGAAATCTTTTCCCAAACCAGTTCCAGGAGGGGCTGCTTGAATCTGCTTTCTAGAGGAACCCCAGTTTGGAGGTTTCCTCCAAAATTTGCCCTAAACCAGGACACCTACCAAAAAAAAAAAAAACAAAACCCATTTGAGGAACAGCTTTCGAAAGTCCCAAAAACCACAGACTAAAGAATTCTGATAAGAATCTGTAGGGTCATAAAATGATGAAGATATAGAAGAAGAACTTAGTGACCATAAAGCCATAGATGGGAAAAAAAAAAAAAAATCCTGTTTGCATTTCTGGTAGAGGAGATTGGAAAGACTCCTACTCTGGAATCTCCTCTCTCTACAGCAAGACACAACAGAGTCTATCTCAAATCAAGCTTAATGCCAGAAGACACTCAAAAAGAATTCTCTGATGAGCAAATGAGCAGTAACAAGTCACCAGCACCAAATGATAACTGCTTACAGCAGAAGAAACTGAAGATTTAACTACCAATGGTGCTGTTTAACTTCTGGCTTAAATTTGCTTCGATCCCAAGGGAGTTCTGGGCAATCGTGGACCAGAAAGCCAAGTAAATTGGTGAAAACTGTTATAAAGAACAGAATGAATCCCTTTATATCCAAATTGGCATTGCCAGAAACAGATTTTGTGAAGGAAATTTTGCCTCATTATCTATCAAAGTATTTTCTACAGCTATCAATAGGTATGCTGACAACAGAAATCCAGGCTGTATTTGTATACTCAAAGGCATCTGACAAATCCTTAGGCAAAAACCCTCTAAAAAACCAGCTGGTATAGAGCAAGAAAGTCCTCAAATTCCTTGGGGTGCCGGGCAGAGTGACCTCTGCAGTGTCCATACCCAGCACACACTGCTCTCAGCAGGAAATGCATGCACCCATACAGATGGCTCTCCCACCTGCCAAGGTACCATCTATATCATTTATCAACAGAGCTTTCCTGGCAAAAGGCAAAGATTTAAATACCTGGTAGCTAGTGGCAAAAGAACCTTTGGAAATTTATTTTTTTCCATCATAAAGACGTTTCAGGTATTCCTGTAAAGTGTTTTGGATGAAGAACCTGAAATAGTAAGGAAAGAGTGGGTTTATATTTCACTTCAGATGTCATTTTATCTTATGCGCTTTTACTAAAATCCAATAAAACCAAGAGAGCCTTCCATCCACACAGAGATGCTCTCAATTTAGGCCTAAACTAGCTTTCAGTTCTTCCACAGCTAATATTCACAGCAGCTTTTAGAGAACTCAAAGCAGGGAAAACTCCCTTTCAGCTCCTGTCATGGACTCTGCATATCCTTCTCCACGGCACTTTGTTTCTTTAGTTAGTTACTTGCATTTCCCAAGCTGTGCTTTGTGGATGTGCAGATTTGAGCTGCCTGAGAGCTGCTGGAATGGAGCAGCAGCTTCCAGACTCTTCCAGACAGAAACATCCATTTGAACCCCTTCAGCTGAAAAGCCTAAGCTGCCTATTCTGAGAAATTGTCATGGAAATTGCCTGAAATATAGGGGGCCCTGAAAGGAGAATGGTGCTTCCAAGTGGCACTGCTGGAAAAGCAGGAACTGCTGACACTCAGCTCATGGGGGACTCACTGGAGACAAGCAGAACTGGGGCAGAGCTCTGTTACCTTCCACCGAAATTTCGTGAAAAAATTATCCTCAACAATATGGTGAGCTCCTCACAAAAGGTAATGTGAGAAACAATCGCTCACTTCTTAAAATCTTCAAGATTTATTAAACCTTAACAAAAAACACAACAAAAGGACTAAATAAGGAAAAATTCCTGGGCTGGGAGCCCCCCCTGTGGCTGCCAGCCACATGGCTCATCTCCAAAGTGGATGCTCTGCCTTTTATACCCTCAGCCCCTCTGAAAGTTTTGTCAGTCAGCTCTTTCTCTGCCAAGTTTTGTCAGTCAGCTCTTTCTCTTTCTCCAATCAAGATGTGAAAAGTAATGTCCACCAATGGATATTGGTGGACATTACTTTTCACATCTTGATTGGAGGTCAGGTGCTGTTTTGCTGCTCCTCCTGGTACCAACCCAGCCTCCTTTAAATGTCTTGACAATTAAAGCTGTTGCAAGGGGGGCAGGGAAAGAGGAGTATGGAATGACATTTTATAATAACATTACTATACATCTATATAATATCTCTTAATATATATATCCATATTATTATATATATCTATATAATATCTATTTTATATATATATATATATAATATCTCTTAATTGAGACCCAGCTATTACACTACTCATCTATAACAGTAATATATTTTCTATTATGAATATAATAGGAGAAAACCCCTGAAACACCTAGTTTATGTGAAAAATGTTAAGAGACTTTAAATACTGAATATGGGATAGCAAAATTGACTAAGTCCAGTTCTCTTTTAAAAATAATTTTTATCCTGCATAAAAAGAGAGCTATATTCCCCTCTGACTTTTCCTTGAAACACTCTATGTGAAAACAAAATAAAAAATATTGTTTTCTGACATTCTGAGAGCCAGTAGAGTGGGATCTCTCTACTGCTATTTGTAGAGGTATCCTAGGTATTCAGATAATTTATTTTTATCATCCTCCTTGATCCTCAAAGCGTTACTAAATTTTAGAAAATATGCTGAGAATTTAAAGCAGATGTGTCCCAGCCAACATTTCACACACCTTATGGAATTTGCTTGCCTGAAGCTCTGCTCATGCAAGGATGGGTCTCCAACCCACTCACCAAACACATAGCTGCAGAAGAACTGAAATTCTCAGCCACTGTTATCAGGAAGTGGCTTTCCAAGACTACTCAGAAGATACTGATGAACAATGAATAAAATTACATCTGTTCCAAGGAGATTTTGATGCAGTTCTCTATCTGTATGAAATGACAACAGAAAAACAGAATTCAAGAATTCCTATGTCGGAAAAGGAAATAGATAAGGAAGTACCTAGCCTACAAACTATGACAAGACACTCAGTTTGCTGCATGTTTTTTTTTTTCCACTCCACACTTCAGGCCCATCAACATTTGTTTCACACTAGCAGATTCCATGAAACACATTCCTAGCAGATTCCATGAAGCCCATTCCCATTTAAAATAAACCCCTGTGTCTGGTCCTTCCTGCTATTCATACTGCTTATGTTTTTACTGATGTATAGTAAAAATCAGATAAATATTGTTTTTATTTGGCAGCGGCTGGGAAGATGCTTAGTGAACATAGCAGCAAAAAAAAAAAAAAAAAAAAAAAAAAAAAAAAAAAAAAAAAAATTAAATGAAAACCCAGAAGTCACTTTAAGAAATATTAGCTCTTCAGATTAATATAGTGTTCTATCATTCTGGCATTAATATAGGTATGTTCCATCTCATTTCTTCAAGTTTGAAAATAGCAAGGTTAATTATGTGAAGAACTGTAACAATGTAATTAGATTATCTTGTAATTATTTTTAGGGGAAATAAAATCTTTATAAAAATCCTAGAGGCTAAGAAAGGCCTCAGGAGATGGGAGTGGAGCTGTTAAGAGGCCTTAACTATTACGTCAATTTATTTGTGTCCAGCTGTGCTCATTGAACAATAATTAAAAAGGAAAATTGCCTACAAGGTACTTACTGGGTATGGAAATCAATACTCCTCCCTGCCAGGAAGCTGGCAGCCTGTTAGCCACCAAGAATTCAAGGCATCCTGAACAGAGTGGGGATGGGAGCAGACAGTTTCTGTGTTTAATGAGCTATTTTAGCACCCCAAGCAGTGCACCTGAAACAGTCATGGGAATTATCCAGGGACAGGGAGGGGAGGAGGTACTGCAGTCTACAGCTGCCAGAAAGAACCTAAGAATTCTCCAGTTTTGCCTAAAAATGATGAAGAAGTGTGAAGACAGCGGATGCCACCCTGGAAAGGAAATGAAAGAAAGGATTGCAGTTATTTGAGTGCAGCAGCTGGCCCCTGGAGCAGAGGGTGCCCCAATTCCAGCTCTGAGGCCCTGGGTGTGTGCCACACACAGCACTCTTTAAAAGCTCTACCTCGGCATCCTTTGGGCTCCTCACCACACTTCAGCACTTCTTTAGTTTTCAAACAACCCTTATTTCTGTGACATCCCATTTGGGAGCAGGGGTTTGAAGTGGAGCTTGCCCTGCTGTAGAATTTCTACAGCCTGGTAAAAGTCAGCACAAATCACAGCTGGCCAGAGGTTTCACTCACATGCAGCTTACACTAAACTACACAACCTCACAAGGCATTTTGTCCAATATATTCTTGCAGCAGGCACCTGAAATAACACATCTCTAGGCTGCATATCAGCAGTTCAGGAGCCTGGCTGCTGTAATCCCCTGAAGGCTGCTTTATCCTGGGGAAACAAGCCTTGCAACGTGCTATCCACAGCACCCCTTGCACCTTCCAAGAGGGACAGAGTGGTAAGGACAGACACTTGGAATATTTCTCACTGAAGTGTTGTGCTTCATTTGATTTAAAGCGTTTTGTGAGACAATCCAGTCTGACTGAAGCAGGTAATTAATTTAAGCTATTCATGATGTCACTTGAATCTGAGCTCTGAATGTAATGTAGGACTTTTAACTGTCTCGAGCTTGTCCAAACCTGGAGCACCCATTTCAGGCACCCATGCTTTCAAAGAGTTTGGAGGGGGAAAAAAAAGCTCTAAACTTTGCTGATCAGTGTGATATCTGTGGCTGGTTCACTCGGTGACAGCAATCAAGTTCTTTATGGGAATTCTTACGCATTAGTTCTCTTTTGGTTTTTTCCCAATTCTCTTATGAGGTTGTGTAGTTTAGAAGTGCTTTGGAGAAAAGTATTTGAAGATCCTAACTGCTGCAGTCTTAGTGAAGTTTAATTCAATCCTATACTGTTAACACTCTGGGCATGAACAAAGGAAAGTACACAGCTACAGCTAAATGCACTGTTTGGGAGCCATATGCTGTGAAAGAAAAGTTTCAGCCTGGCAAAATAGAAAGGCTGATCTCAGAGGCTCTAAAAGACATCGGAGCCACTCCAGAGGGAGTTATGAGTTAATGGCAGTTCTGACAGTTTTTATGAGATCCCCTGAAATGCCAGGATTTTTGTCTGTTGCCAACCATATCCTACTGAATGAATTAACTGAGGCTTAAGAATTTTTCTACAGAATTAGCTAGAAATAATGACAATTGGGATGGCAATGCAAATGAAAGCATTGAACATGAAGAAATACTTTTTGCCTCATGAGGCTATAAAAAGTAGTGGAAAACCCAAATCTAGAAGTGTTTACAAACAGGTAATGGACAGTAGCAATAGCCACCTAAGCAGTAAACAAGTCAGGATATTAACAGATCAACTCCCAGACAAAAAGAGGGGTACATGTATAATAGGTGTGCTTTTATCTGAGGGCTAAGGGAAGGGCTGTATAGCCATGCAAACCAAAGGACACCACAGAAGCAGTACAATTTATGGATCCTGTAGTAACAGTAATAACACCTGTATCAATGGCTGATTTTTAGTTACTGCAGTTAGGAAAATCCTGCAAGTATTTTTAAAATGCCTGACCATTAATCCTGCCTTCACTGCTGGGTTAAAACATCACAAATAACAACCCAGAGCAGAACTTTTTCATCCAAAGTTCTTAACACTGTAATTTCCATTTTACAAATAGAAGAAAACAGAGCAGTTATTTGTCTATTCCTGCTTAATGAGCCCGGAATCAGCTGATTTCTGTCGCTATAGGACACGAAATAATGCGCACACGCAGCTCTCCCAAAGTAAAAAGAGAACTTTTAATTTCTGACTCCAACGTTTATAGATTTCCAAAAGTGACAGTGGATTGGAGGGTGATGGTGCCACCTCTCCAATGACACTGGACAAACCAACAGTCCATTAAATTTCTCCTCCTCCATAAAACAATGCAAAACAATGTGAGAAAATTTGTTACAAGAATGTAAACATCGGGAGTCTTAGAAAAACTTAAAAAACCAGGGCAACAGATTAAAAGCCTTTAAGCTGAGCGTCAGGTCACCCAGCTGAGCATCAGGTCCCGATGAAGCTGAGGCAGACTCAAAGGAAGATGCCATGCTCTGGGAGCAGGAGTGTTCCCTTCTGCCGCCCTGCCCAGCGAGCACAAGGCACGGAGCACAGCAGAGAAGAAGCCACAGCCCCACCCTGCTGCATTCTGCCTTCAGCAGCCTCTGCAGTTTGCCTGCTTTTCCCTTGTTCCAGTTTGCAAGGCCAGATGTATTCTATTGCCGTCTGCATGGCAGTTGTCTGGTATCAAGTGGGCAATTCTCCTTATCTCTCTTCCTGAGTGATCGTAATCAAGGTCCCTCAGCAGGGAACATCTGCTGATAAGGGGCTATTGAATGTCACCCCATGACTGATAAGAACTGTGACATCCCATTGTGAGATGCTCCGCCCAGAGGGAGGAGCCAAGCATTCCTACCCAGATATAACCTGGAGATTCTGACACACCAGCACCGCTCTTCTCCACTGGACTCCCCAGAGGAACAGCAGCTGCTTCTACTTCCACGGATCTGTGGAGGAAGAATTCACCCTTTTCCTACAGGACTGCCCTGCTCCAACAGAACCACGCCTGACACTCCAGGAGGACTGCAGCCCCTTTTCCAACTGGACTGCTGCCAACACCCTGACCCACAGGGTGTCAGGTTGAGTTCTGACTCTGTCAGTGCTGTTCTAGTGTATTGCATTGTTGTATTTTATCCTTTTATTTTTTCCCTTCCCTATTAAAGAACTGTTATTTCCTGCTCCCATATTTTTTGCCTGAGAGCCTCTTATTTAAAATTCATAGCAATTCGGAGGGGTGGGGAGGGTTTGCATTCTCCATTTTAGGGGAGGCTCCTGTCTCCTTTAGCAGGCACCTGTCTTTCCAAACCAAGACATCCCTCGAGTGCCGGGCCTTTCAGGATGTGTACCAAAGCACTGCAAGGGATGAAGGCCAGCACGGAGGGAAGCCTTGCAGAGATGGTTTCCCTGAGAGAAGAAAGCCAACCACCACGAGCTGAGCAGGTTCCACTGTGCATACCTTGTTTTCTGTTTGAGAGGATGGCTTAGAAATGAAGAAGAAATCATAATTCCACTGCTATGCTTATACAATCTCTAAAATCTTTCAAATTTCTATAAAGATGATCCAGTTTATGACTAAATGCTTTACATTTTGAGCCTGGTAAATTATTATTATTAGATGACATTGAAGTTTGGACTGTCTTTTTTTGTAAGTGCGTGTGATAGCTCTCACTCACCAGCATGTTCACACTACTTTATTTTTACTGGATAACTGAATTATTAATTTATAAGATGTACAGGATGCGCCACAGCCCCTACCATGCTAGAGAGACAGAGATGGACACTGTAGAGCAGCAGCACACACTACTATTATAAAAGCAAATGCCATTTGCAGACACTAAATTAGGTTTAAAAAAGATACATTAAGTGTTAGAGAAAGCAGATTTGGCAGTGTTCATTGTGTATTACTTTGATATCACAAGAAGAGTGGTTAATGCTAAGCGGTGTATTTGGCAGCTGCTAAGCCTTGAGGTCATTATAGAGTTTCTTGGCACAACTGGATTATTTATGTGATGAAATTTCACTAAGGCAGTTTTTTTTCCCTCCAGAATTCATCATGATATCACTCAGGAAAAAAAAAGTTAACATTAAACAGTGTTTAGATAACATTCAAAAATTCATTGCTTCAGTGACAAACACATTCCTTGTAGGAATATGAAAAGCAGCAACACTGTTCAATCTCGTATTTTCCAATATCAGCTGTCTGATGAATATTCTACATAGAAGGAAGCAAACTAAAAAAGCCCCCAAGCAATTAGTAGTTAAGCTCTAATTGTATAAATAAGGCTAATTATACAGATGGGAAATCTTTTCAGTTGAGAAAATCAGATGCTAAACATTCCTCCCATTGACAGAAAAAACCTTCATACAAGCAAACAAGTGCATGAAAACCAGTGAGCTGATCATGCTGATCCTTCTATAAAGAACCGCCCTGCTCTTCAAAGGAAGAAAAAATCCTTAATTCTGTTTCTGTGCTGGAGACCCACACAGATGCTGCTACGCTGAGGGCCTGTGCTTTACAATGAAGGACATGGCAGAGGCAGAAAAGAAAGTAAATTGCAAATTGCTGTTGTACGCAGGACGCTGCAGGCAGAGGCAGCAAAAACAAGCAGATGATGCAGGTCATGCTGGCTGCACAGAATAGGGGATTTCAGGAAGACTGGGCAAGTTACTTATACTGGAGGCCCAAAAATCACAGAATGCTCAAATGGTTTGGCTTTGCTTCAAAAAGACCTTGAAGCTCATTTAGTGTCAAAACCCCTGCCATGGGTAGGGACACCTTCCATTATCCCAGGCTGCTCCAAGCCCCATCCAGCCTGGCCCTGAAAATTTCAGGGATGGGGCAGCCCCAGCCTCTCTGGGCAACCTACTCCAGGGCCTCAGGGAAGAATTTCTTTCTGTTGTCTAAACTAAACCTACCCTCTTTCAGTTTGAAGCCATTACTCCTTGTCCTATCACTACATGTCCTTGTAAAAATTTCTCTCCAGGGATTTTTTGTAGGCCCCTTTTGGTCCTGCAAGGCTGATGTGAGTGAAAGTAAATGCAAGTTCCATTATACACAGGACCTGGGTTACAGACAGGGCTCAGCCCTGAGCTCTGCAGTGGCTGGCTGCTCCCAAAATTCCAATTCCCAACACCAGCATCCCCAGGCAGCCAGCGTACACCTTGAGTGCTCCCATGGAAGTCCAGCATATAGCGGAGAGAAAACCTGGCATCCTGCAAGAGCCAGGGCCCTGCCCCATCAGAGGCACACCTAGCAGCGAGCTGAGACCCCACAGCACTGACACAAACACATGGGAGCCCAGTTCCAGCCCAAGAGACCAATTAAGGGGCTAAAATTAAACAGTACCTTCTGCAGCATCACATCTAACGTGTACTTTTCATTGTGCATGTGTATGTGAACTTTAACATTCACTTTAATTCACTCTCTGTGACACCAGAGCTGCATGAGTGCAGAGGAAATACTGGATAATTAGAGAAATAGTTTGATATTAATACTATTCAACTATAAAAAATTTGTTCGATATAAAAATAATATTATTCCAATAATTACATTTGATTTCCACAAATGCTACCAAAACATGTAATACTTTAAAGCCTCTTTCATGATACTTGCATTCTAAGTGGTAAGTGCAGGATACAGCTAGTATTTGTTCTGTTATATGTAATAAACTAGAAATGTTGGTAACATTCTCATAGGAGCGTTGAAAAAAATTTTTATTACTTGAATACTACATTTCTAGTATTTGCATTTAATAAGAGAAGCAGCCCATATCTCAGTACTGAGGGAATCTCTTGGCTTTGAAAATTCCAATTCCAAAATTCCACCAAGTTTCAAGGCTGGCTTCAGCTAGTACCTGCTGACTTTGGCAGCAGTGCTGCAAGACAGTACAAATGCCACTGGATTTCTAGGGAGGACTGCCAGCTGCAGGAATTCCTGAGGGCTGTGACAAGCAGGGGCTGCCACAGGAGGTTTGCAGAGGCACACTGCAACTCAGGCTTCCAGCATGGAAAACAGTAAGAGCTCTAATAAGGAGAGGGCACGTGCAGAGTCCAGTCAGTGGCAAAATTCTGTTCCCATCAGTGAAATGAGCAGAGCACACACTTTGTACCCTGCTGTTCTAGATTTCAGCAGCACATTGTCCCAAGCACACTCTATGTGGACCCAGTGTTCCTACACACATGGAGTTTCACCAGCTGGACTGAGGCAAACAGGAACTGGAGTGTTTGTTTTCCATAACACTATTTCCTTGTCCAGTCTGACTGATGGGCCAGACAGATTCCACAGGATGCATCAAGCCTTGAAAATTGCTTTGAGAATGGACAGCTACTCCTGGATGCTTGTCTGACAATATAAACATGCACCAAAAATGACATATGACGGGCTATGGAAGTGTCTGAGAGCACGAATCTGTGGAAGCAGCAACATTCTTTCTCAGAGTGCCGGTGAGCGCAGCTGCTCCCAGTGTGTCATCTGGCAAATTCTCCTTTCCTTCTGCACCATGTGCTCAGGAGGAAACCAGAACTATAATCCTCAATCCTCATTCCTCCTCACTATACATTTCATTTCCCCTTTTCCTTCCCTAAGCAATTGCAGGAATTGTCGTACTTCAGTCAGGTATTGATAACTCACAACAAAGAAAAAAGTATTGTTTGCAGGTGCCAAATAACCTATTTTTTTTTCCCCTCAGCCTGAAACACTCTGGTGAGATATCCTGAGGCTGCCCTTCAGAGACTGTCATGGCTCAGCCCCACACTGCCACCAACTCATTTGCCCCTGGTGGGATGGGGAGAGAATTTTATGAGTAGCAGTGAGAAAACTCAGGGCTGAGATACAGACATTTTAATAGGTAAAGCAACAGCTGCACCTGCAGGAAAACTGAACAAGGAATTCAACCTGTACTGCCCATGGACGGGCAGGTGTCTCCATGTCCCCACTTCCTTCTCCTGCCCCCAGCTGTGTGTGCTGAGCGTGGCCCCACCTGGGCTGGGATCTCCCTTGGCTCCCTTGGGCTCAGTTGTCCTGGCTCTGTCCCCTCCCAGCCCCTCCCTGGTGGGGTCAGTGAGGCCAGAGGAGGCCTTGGCTCTGTGTGAGCTCTGCTCAGCAATGCCCAAGGCGTCCCTGTGCTACCAACACTGCTTCCAGCACAAATCCAAAGAAGAAGAACACTAACTCTACAGCAGCCCAAACCAGCACAGAGACAGCCTGAACATCAACAGCATGACAGTACAGATATCCCTCCACTGCCTGACCAAAAATAATGAGCAGATTTCCTCTCTCTGGCTCAAGTTTGGCAGAAATCTTTGCCTCGCCCTCTTGGGTGGATTGAGATTTCCAGGGAAGTCCATGCAGAGTCAAGCCCTGCTCAGTGTGACCACAAATGACCGACCTGTTCCTGCTCTCTCTGTACAGACTCATCCCACTGTTTATGGAGCTCAGAGAGTAATGATAAAGGTTTATGAAGCACACAATAGGCAAGGCTGATTTTGAAGACTTGACGTAGCAGCACTTTTTAAAAATGCTTTACCCAAGCAATGCCTGAAAACTATAAACTATAAAACTAAACCATCTTTAGAGCTCCTAAATCAGGTGAAAAACCTGGAAGACACTTCCTCAGTCAAAATACCGATTCAATATAAATTTGCACAGTGATTCAAACGTGATCATCTACATTTTTATTTTCCCTAAAGAGTTTCCTTTGTACCACAGTTTCTCTCAGTGGCTCATCCAACCTTCCTATTATGCTTGATCCAGCATCAATTGCTGTTCTATATTTGAAGTGAAGGCTTCACACCCCTTAGACTCACTCCAGCACACAATGAGTGGTTTCAAAGAGCTGGATCAACTTGGCGCGTCAAGCTGCGCGTGCCTGGGAAAATCATGGAAGCAAAGCCTGTTTCCAGCTGCTCTTGCTGCTCTTCTGTCTTGGTTTGGTGCTGGAAGAGAGGGCTGTGTTTTTAGTTACTGACACACATCTGCTGTTTACATGCAGAGCCTTGAACTTGTCTGTGTTCTGCACCGCACGGCTGAGAGCAACAGCTTTGCTTAAATGCACTCAGAATTAGCAGGTGGATGCGGAGGTGACTGATGATTTCTTGCAGCCTGCTGATGCTTCCTCAGCCTCACAATTAGCTCACCCAGCTGCTATCAGAGAAAATGAGGGGATCCTTACTGGGCACCCAAGGGGAGCTGGCAGAATGTCTGTTCTCTTACATACTGTCCTCGAGCACCTTAATTTATGGGGCTGGTTTTGCTCAGGGCCACTTGAGAGACACAGAGGAAACTGACAACAGCTTTTACCTGGGACTTTACAAGAACCTGTTTTCTCTCAGGACGTTGTTTTCTATCGGTGACAATAACTTCCTCAGTCAAGCCTCTCTCTGCCACTTGCTTATGATGATAAATATTCACAAACATGGCAACATAAAGAGACTGGGTTTTTATTAGACTGCAACCTGCATAAATAAACTATATACTTATGCATCTTTTTCTGTTGGCATCTCTGAGTGCACTTATTTTAACAGGTATGTAAACTCCTTCAGGAAGGTACCCAATACATTATGCAAAAAAAGCCCACCGACATAACCACCAAACAAAAAAACCTGGACATTTTCAGAGCCTGTCAAAAGGAAAGATTTCTGCAGATGAGGTTTACTTGAAAGTTTCTAAGAGCTTAACTGTCAGTGTAGGCTGTAAACAAGAGAAGTGAGAGATGTTCATGTAGTCAACATTTGATTTATTTACAACAAATAAA
Organism: Fringilla coelebs; assembly: GCF_963513975.1. Taxonomy (NCBI): domain Eukaryota; kingdom Metazoa; phylum Chordata; class Aves; order Passeriformes; family Fringillidae; genus Fringilla; species Fringilla coelebs. The sequence goes on along the minus strand of NW_028167277.1, from coordinate 145,167 downwards.
GGAACGTTCAGCTGAAACCATCTTCCTTCTTTGGTAAACTTGGCAAACATTTTCAAGAAGGCTGGGATTTGGGGTTTTCGGTTTGTTTGTGGGCCTTTTGGAATGGAAACATTTGAAAACTGTTTGGAAAAAAGAGGTACCTAGTAGAAAGAGCTGCGAGGGTGTCTTGGCAAGGCACTAAGACCACATCTGAGAGAACAGCCTGGCAGAACCTCGACTGTGCCTCTCCTTTTCCCATGAGAGCCCTACAGCCTGTAGGGTGAACCTCTTGCTGTGGGCTGTCAACTGAATGCACACACAGACTTTGCCCACTCCACTGCATCAATACTGCATGGTACAGCTGAGCCAGCTCCTAAAACCTGAATTTAGTTTTGCCACTGGGCTGGTCTCAGAAGGGGAAGGAAGGGAGGGAAAGAAGGAAAGCTCAAATGTCTCCTGAACTCTTTAGTGAAAGGGGGGTGTGTGCACGTGTGCAGATCTCAGCAGCACACAGAGGTTTGCATTCACAACATGCTGCTGCACCCAGCACTTCCTCCTGAACACTCACCTGAGGCTGAGCCCTGCACAGCAGTGCAAAGTCCCTGATCAAACACCTCTGTTCTCCTGCAGGGCAGTCAGGAAGGCTGAGTCTATCCTCAGCAGTAAAAGTGGAAATAGCTGTATGCTAATATTCTGTCTCCTTCCTTCACTCCTCAGAAGAGCCCTCGCAAGCTGAATCCCAGCACAACAAGATTGCAGGAGGCAAGTCTGTCTTGTGTGGTCTGGCAAAGGAGGGGAAGAAATAATCTCTGCACCTACAGCAAAAGGCCAGGCAGTTTTGGTGAAGATGCAGGCACTCAGAGGCTGCTGTGCACAGCCCCATCACTCATCTGACATCATCAGGAGAAAAGAGAGAGAACTGTTGTGTGCTTTACAGCACAGAGCTGAATCCAGATCAGCCATCTGTTTGTGCTGGATATTCACCACTGGTTCACTGACAAGCTTCTCCCTGTCAACATGTTCAGCAATTCAAGGAGTACTGAATTGCACCATAAACACTCTTCCTTTATTCTTTATGAGTCTGCTGAAGAGAGCATGTTGCACCATTTCCTACCTCTAGAAAAAGCAAAGGGCCTGGGATGCTGATGGCAATGGCCAAACATTTCTGGATTCAAGGCTCCTACAGAAGCTTTGCCATTCCTCAGTGTAAGCAAAAGCACGTGGTATGGTTCACTGGAGTCCCTGTAAGTTACAAATCCAACATTAAAACCTAAAAATAAAGGTATTTCATCTAGCATGGCACTTGTGAAAAAGGAAAATAACGCTGCTTCATTGATCTAAAATAGTTTCAGCTTTCTGTGAGTCTTCCACCCTCCTGTGACTCTTGTACTGCTGCTATAGAACAATGGTGGAACCAGAATAAATCAGACTCTGTGCAGTATCTGTTCCCCACAGCCAGTTAGTACCTCTGTCTGTAGAATACACAGTAATAAACTACAGGGATCACCTAGCAGCAGTTTGTCTTAGAATTTGCTTAATCCACTGGGCATCCTGAACTTCATTCTCTTTCAAGCTACGTTCTGTAACTTGCAGAGAACTTTTACAGCCTGTGGAGTTGAAGCCTAATTTTTGTTCTGAACACCTGTGTGGTATCTACAACAGCAGCCTGAACAGTTGCCTAAACAGTGATATACAAATAGTATCAGTCTCCATTTTCTGGGAGCAAAGATGTGAGCACTGCCCACAAGGGGAATTTCTACAGTGGGTCCTCATGTTCACACGTAGCTCAAACTAGAGGAGAGCTGGCTAGATTTTGGGCTCATTCTAACATCATGATCAAAAGGGGAGCGAGAGCTTATTTAAGGTCCTTCTCACTCAGTGAAACTGAACAGAATGTGCTGACTTCAGAACTGTAATTGTCCAAAAGTTATACTTCTTTCTTATACATCACCTTCTTAGGCAGAAATGAGATGCTAAAAGAAGCCAGTGAAAGTATCTCTTGAAAATTTTTACTGGAGACAATAATAAAAAGCTATAGCAAAGCCTAGCATTTTTTATTTCTAACGTTGCTTTAGAAAGATTTTTTATATCTGGTAGATATGCACTGCAAAAGTGTCTAAGAGAAGTTCCATCCTCCTGCTCTTTTGAAGCAGCTTCTGATACCACACTTGAGAAGTGAATAAGGATGTAAAAAGTGCATTTGATCAGCACTGTAACTGCTGCTATGACCTTACTTGATCACAGTCTCTAGTGGTTTCAACTTCCTACAACCTCCACAAAGAGATTTCTGAAGCAGTGACATACTCCATGTAATAACAAACATATCAAAAGAATTTGATGGGGAAAAGAGTTACTGAAAATATAAAATCACAGTATTGCCAAATTAGTAAAGCATATTTCAAGGCAATTTACTAAAGATGGAGATATGATATGCATTCCATAGAATGATGGAATACACTGAATGGGAAGAGACACATCAAGATCCTCGAGTCCAACCCCTGGGCTTGCATAGGAGACTCCAAAAATCCCACCCTGTGCCTGAGAGCGTTGTCTGAACGCTCCCTGAGCTCTGTGAGCACGGCCCTGTGGAGCCTGTTCAGTGCCTGGCCATCCTCTGGGGGAAAAACATTCTCCTGCTATGCAGCCTCAACTTCCCTGACACAGCTTCAAGGATGTTCCCTTGGTTCCTGCCACTTTTTCAGGTGCAGTTTATCAGGGGAAATAAAGGCTACTTCAGCTTTCTTTGGAGGGAATAGGCGGCCTTGGCCTTTTAAGTATCTTGATTACTTGTTTTTCCTTTACATTTTAGAAAGCTTTTTGGATGGTCTATCATTGCCCTCTCTGGAAAAGCCAACTACAAATAGGAAGCTACATCTTGAGCAGCATAATAGTATTCCTTATCATATAGTTTTGTTTAAACAAAAACCACTGCAAAACCCAAAAGCAGGCTAATCACATGAGGGTTTTCTAATGCTCACCACCAAAAGGAGACAAAAATAACACTGCAGTGGTTTTCAGTAACCTGAGAGGTTAATTGCCACATAGCAAGGAATGGGAGGATCCAAATTCTTTTAATTTAACCACCAATTCTACCTCCTTACTGGAGGCAGAGCAAAGTTCTTATGCCAACAGAATGTTTGTCAAAAGTCAAAATGATTTATCACAGATTTTACTCTTCCTTTCCCCCCAGTTGAAGTTGTTTGGTGGTAAATCTTTCTGGGTAAAACATTTTAGTTAATGCTTAGAAAACTTTATTTCAAAACTTTTTCACTGAGAAGTCATTTAAAATAATATTATGAAATCTCATTGTCCATTTTTTTTTGTTTCCTAGGAAGAGTTGATACAGTATTTAATTCTGAATTTTTAAAGAATAGGTTGTTTAACTTAAAATCTCATATTGTCTTGCCCTCATCACCTGCCTGAAATTTCCCTGCATGTATCTGCTAAAGATCAGGGAATATCATTGTTTCTGAAATGAAACAAGAAGATTTGTATTTCTGCAAGCTCTGCTCATCTGAGTGAAAAAACAGAACATGACAATGAAGAATCTGTTAAGTGCTTTGTTCCAGTCACAGCTTCCATCTCCAAATACCTAATCCAATAATTAATTTGTAAGCAGGTTCTAAACAAAGTTCTGTATAAATTAAACCTCATGGAGCTGGGACCCATTTGTTCCCTTTAATTTGATTTACTCTGTAGATTGGAGAGAGAGATTGAAGCAGTTACCACATACTTATTAAGGAACATGGAAAAGACTACGCCTGAAATGGAGAACTTTGTTGTTTTACTGGGATTGTTCTTTTTTACTGTTCTTTGAACTCTATTCTGCCCTTTAAAATACACTAGTTAAGCAAAAACTATTACTGACAATGCAGATGAGCACAGTCATGAAGATACAAGAAAATACCTCTGCCACTCAATTTAATTTAGCAAAATTTATTGCATTTGAAGGTTCTTTAATCCTGTTTATTGTCTCAAATAATAAACAGCGCCCTGCTGGGCTGTTGCTGGTTTATGGAGTTTTAGACAGTGGGTGCACTGACGCTGGAATTTGCACGCGCTGCCAATTCTGATAGGATTTGAGCTGGTTACTGTGTAGATTATGGCAGCACTGTTCAATATAGCTGAGGACTTGATGTTTCGGAAAAGGGACACACATTACCAGGAAATAATTTGGGGGTTTTACCTTAAAGAGCATTCACTTGAAGCAAAAGCCGTGTGAATGTATTGTAATGTGCAGGTATCTTGGTTTAGGCAAAGAGCCTTGCTTCCAATGGTGTGCAAGTAGAAGATTAGTTTTTTCTTGATACCAAGCATAAATAAAAAAATGTGGGTGGGGTGGGTGGAGTGGAGATGTGACAGACTATATCTAAAGTCTAGAAAGGTGTTCTGTGGTGAAGATCAGGCATTGATTGTAAGAAGTGGCAAAATATTTATTGGGGTTTTTCAACTGTCCTTTCAGGGGTTATACTCATGCCTTTCTGCTATCCAGTATTTGTTTAGATTAAAATTGCTAAGATGCCATGAACAATGTTATTTTAGCATAAATGTTTTTAACTGGACAAGAAGTGTGTTCAAGTCACAGTTTCTAGTAATATCTTTCAGATCTTGGCCTTACTGTGGATGTTCAGTGAGCTCAGATGATTTTATTTGTTACCTGCTGATTCTCTTATTCTGCTGATTCTGTGTATTGCATTGTGTTCTACACAGAGGAAAGTTGTCTTTTTAAAAAAAGAAATCTGCTTAACTTTTTGTACACACAATGATCACCAAAATATTAATTCTGTACATGATAAAATATTGCCAAGACCCGAAACCAGGATTTTGGTTCACTCATGGATAGCTTCTGAACACCTACACATTCTCTATCTTGGTGTCTTGTTAACCTTGTTTCTAAAGTTCTAATTGGGACACTGTAAACAATTGGTGATGATGGTATTAAATAAACTTTCAAAGTGGCTGGCTAGTGATTGGACTGATAAAATATGGATTAGATTCACAATAACGGGATAGAAAGGTCTTTTATTTTCTGACACGTTCAAGTTTATGAAGATGTTATGTCACATTGTATCTTATCACATTATGTTAATTTAGCACTGTGTAAGATTTTGATGTGATGTGCCTTACCTCATTATAATGTTTTCCAACTTCAGAGAAGTTTGTTACCAAGAGGCAAAGACTTTGGTCATTTGATAAAATTTGACGCTAATGGAGTGGCAACATTTTACAGGCTACACGAGTAAAACGCATTGTTGTGTGTGTGTGTGTGTGTGTGTGTGTGTGTGTGTGTGTGTGTGTGTGTATACACAACTATATAGTTTGAAAAGTAATTGTAGGAATGGGCTTTATGCTTCCCAGTAAGAAAAGTCACTGTCTCTTCTGGTTTCCAGACTGGATGTTAAAACCTCTGCTTGATCTTGCCAGACTTCCACAAAGGTCAGGTAAGCTGTCTGAAGAGGAAGAGTCAGCTGCTTTGTTTTTCAAGTTTAAGGTAATTTATTCTTTTTTCATGTCCTCAGTGTACATATTTTTTGTCTGAGTCATTGGCAACCAGAATTACTTCATATGAAATCGGCAGGCATCTTGCAGAAGTGGCCTTGGGAGCCAGTCCTTATTTGTTTAGTTTTAGCTAATAGCCATGTGTATACACAGTTTAAGGAAAACAACAGTAATTTAAGTGACAGAAAAGGGGAATTAATTCAGACCCTGAAGCAAGAACAGTCCTTTCTTTTGATTATAGTTCTGGTGTCTAAATCTGAATCCAGCATGCCCTGCATCTTTCTCTATTAGTGAGCTGTCAGATATCTCAGGGTGAAATTTATCTCCCTTCCTGTTACCAGCAAAAAGCAGAGCTAGGATAGAGATACTGTATAAAAAAGGAATTATTCTATCTATTATTTTTTTTTAATATAAACCCAGCTCACTCCTCTTCTTTCTGCAAAAACTCCCCCCCTCCTCCTGCGTTTTATGTTGTCATGTTGTTCCTACCTTTAATCCCTCTTGAGACATGAGCAGGCCCTTAGCAGTTGTGTTCCCACACTCAGCAGTCTGGAGTGTGGAGCTGCATGCATTAGATACATACTGCAAAAAAGCAGAAAATCTTGCAACAAAAGAGCAGATTTTTGGGAGACAGTATTCAGAAGCAAGGTTATTTTGTTATGTGCTGAGCAACACCATTGTATGAATCAAAAAAAAATAGGTCCTGTCCTGAGGGATAGATGGTCTCTGAACTGCAGCGCTGTAGCACAGACAGTGTTTCCATGGATAAGAGGCACCTAATTTATACTTCCTTTCAGGAACCCAAAAAGGCACTTCATAGCACTAAGTAAAAAGTTGAAATGCGAATAAGTAAAAGAGACTTGGTTGCAAAATAACATGAGCGGAACTTGGATTGGACTGACATTGTGAAACATTTGTGCAGAGCAAAATTTCTTCGTGGATGTTGCTTGTATTTTGGCATTTGTAATCAACTGCTGTGGACTAAAGAACAGCTTTGCTCTTGCCTGCAGACCGTAGAATTACTGGGAGGGAAAAGTTGTGCAGGTTGCAAAGCGAATTTTAATGGTTACTGGTGAATAGGACTGTAATGAAGGGATAAAATCTATTGGTCAGAAAAGTGAATTGTGTGTACAGCCAGCAGAGGTTCCCTTTTTTGTGAGATTGAAGCACATCAGCCAACCAACAGGAGTGTGTGTGTCTTCTCTGACAATGGCAAAAGTCTTTAGCCAGTCTTTAACCCAAATGAGGGTTGTGTTAATTAACACATTAGTGTTGAGCTGGTGGAAGTAGCTGAACTGAATCTGTCCAACAAGACTTGAGGATATGCAAGTATGTGTTTTTTGAGATCTATGTGCTTTCTGAAAGTAGTATCTTATACAATCATGAGTATATTGGAATGCTTCCCAAGAAGGTTGCAGCATTATAAGAAGAAAATAGAAGCTAATAAAATTAGAACTATTGTAAAATTAATGTTTCCTGTTATGACCATAGACACAGATCACTTGAACTCTAAGATAATCAGTTTTAGAACTTTTTTCCTTCCTATCCTCACCATGTTTGCTTCATGCCCATCATCTTGCCAATCCCAGATATTTTCCTTCACCTTTTAGAGAAAAAGACAGTAAGGACTATTTTGCTAGCTCTTTTTTTTCGTTATGCTGTCTTTTTCAGTTTGTTCATATCATTATTTTCTCCCTAACTTGATCTCTGTGAGACAGCTGAGCTCAGAGGATACTCGAAGTGCACAATTAATGGCAAATTATCAGTCAGCACAAGGGAGTCTGGAGTCAGTAATAACCAGGGGAAAAAGAAACTGGGTACCTACAGGAAAAAACAGAATTTTTTAGCGCTCAATTACTGGTCAATGCCAAGAGCAGCCAGTAAAAGGGGATATTAAAAATGTTATTGAATTTAATTTTCTAATTTTTTTTAATATTCAATTTAATTTTGAATTTATCTTTTATTAAAATATGATCTAAATTAAGCCACTGCAATTACAAGGGAAAATAAGGCAATCGAACTATAGTTGCTTTGGTGTATTTATAGTAATTCTTTCTTTCTGTATATATAGGGTTGAACTTGGAAAATTACATACTTATGTTGATGAGATGGTAATAAGCGGTAAAAATAAAACTTGTGGTAGATCTAAAGTTCCTCATGGACTGTAGCATTTGAAGAACATAATGCTAGTGGTCGAAGTTTGCCTCTCTGTTCATGATCTTGCCTTCTCCTTACAATATCTTATACTTGATGATTCTAACAGGAGCCTGAAAACTGCGCTACAAAGACAGGGATGCTGAGACAGGGAGGGATTTGTGTCAAATGTTATGCCTAAGTTGTTTCACCACCATTTTAACTAGTTCCTACCTTGTCAGGTTTTGAGTTTTATTTGTTCATGTTTTCTGTCCTTTTAGATAAATGTATTTTCAGCCTTTTTGAAAAGGGCGGGACTGGTCTTTTGTTCCAGTTTGGGACTGACCTCTAGGGAAACTATGCCCTGGATAGATGCTCTTTCTGCTCTCTGTATACTTGGCAATGTTTCATACCAGAGGCCACAGCTGCAGCCAGGTTGTTGGTCACCAAGAGGATGTTCCCAGTTTGTGCAAGCAGCACTGTCAATATTGGTTTATAGTGTTACCTAATGTGAGACCCGGATTTCAACTCTAAGTCCAAGAGCTCCTTTTCTCAATGAATTTGTGTCATGAAAACAGAATGCACTGCTGAGGTGAATTCCATGTTCTGTTATCTAATACAGCCTTCTTTTTTCCCCTGAATCTAGGTTCCCTTAGGTTGGTTAGGTAAAACTTGCCCACACAGTTAAGTGTCTTGTTACCGTATGGTCCTATGGAACATATTTCTCTGATAGACTTACACCTGTCTGAGAAAGTCACCCCAGACTCCTGTGAACCTTTTAGAGTGGGCATTAACTTGATTAATGGTGTCAAAAGGTTTAGAGGGGTCCAGAAGGGTCAGAGTGGTGCTTGCTTATCATCTGTTGATGTGAGGAGGCCATCTGGTAATCCTTTGTCTGCCCAGAGCCTGGCCTGAATCCAGGCTTTAGGACAGAACACTGGATTTAGCTGTGAGCCCTTCATTAGCTCTTAGCTTGTTTTCCAATGACCTTTAATCAAAATGATATTAAGTAGCAGTTTGGCTGTGATCCATGTATTCTTGTTGCTTTTCATGAAGGAAAACTCTCACTTCTTGGAAATACGTTTTTGAAGGATGAAAGTAAAATTTCCTCTCCAAGTCAGACGCTTGCACCTATGAAGAGCTAGAAGGGAAAGGTAGATATTATCTTGTTAGGTGCATGCTCTGAGTCCAGTGCTGTGGGCTTAGGACCTTTCTGAGCCTAAAGTGCTGTCTTTGACTTTTCCCACTGGATTTTTCCATTTCTTTTTGAGCCACTGTACTACAAGCACTTCCACAGTAGAACTCTATATTCTAGAAATAAGTTTGTTCCTGCTAATTTTACACGACTCTCGGTTCTTATTTTGGGACAGAGAACAATAATTTCTTCTCATACTCTGTACATTACTCAACACTTCAGTCTGTGAATTGAAAATGTTTTTGCTGTTGTCTCTGAAGTTTTCTATTGATAGAGAAGAATTAATGTCTCACATAATCCACACCCTTTTCATTTTGCATGCTCAGAGAAAGGCAAGATAATGTCTTACTTTTGATGTAGGCTGATGATAGGTGAAAAACTCCGCTGGCAGAATAAAGCAACTTCTCAAAGGTTTTTGATGTCAAGCCTTAAAAATGTCTTTGCTTGCGCTGGCCTTGTTATATTCCACACCTCTTCATAAAAGCAGTTCATTTTAGTTGTGGGAATTATTTATTCTGCATTCCAAAGCTCTGTAATCCCGTGAAGGTGGTTCAGCTTTACCTACTATCCAATTGGGAGCCCAGTGGGGTGGATCTAGCAAGGCATCCACACAGAACTGGGAAGACGTCTGAATTTCTCTGTGGAATGCATGGATGTTCTCTTTCAGAAGTGAGGGGGAAGACACTGTAATTTTCCAAAGAAAGAAAATTCTTAAAAATTCTGGTATTTCATCTTGGCATTCTTTCATCCAGAATGTCCCGCCTGCTGACTCTTTTTTTCAAGTGTACAAATGTGTAATTAATTTTCACCCCCCCACGCCTCCAAGCAAGCCCTAAACACAGACTCCTGTTTTTCATACAGATTGGAGATTGCTACAGTTATCCCAGTGAACACGAGATTAACTTCACTTTACACAGATGATTCAAAAATGCTATGCCCTCATACCAAGCACTGATCTCTTGCTCAACAGCTGTCCTGTGAAGTTAAAACAAAAGCTTAGCTTTTGCATTTGGAAGTGGGCATGAAAAGAAACCTGAACACAAATATTTATTCAAGAAACTTAAGTAAGAGTGAGCAGCTCTTTCTGTAGCCGAAGACACTGAGAACTTCCTGTCTGACAGAAGAGTTATTTTACATGGTAATCCAGAACCCCGTGTTGCATGACATACAAGGATAGTGCAATATGACCTTCCAGAAATTTAAAAAGGAACCACAAAGTTCACTTACTCGCTTTTCAGCTGTAGTTACTGAACTCTTGCAGTTCAAACAGCTGAATTTGGCAAGTCCCTGTATTTTGCATTCTACTTCCTCTGCTTTTTTTCCCAGTGAAAACACCAAGGGAAAAATTGACTTAAAGCAGTTGAGGATGACCCCTATAAAATTTTTCTACTGTGCAAGTTTTGAAAATGTTTGCTTGACATACTGAGATTTTTACTTTCCCTTCTTTCATACTCTGAGTAAAGAAAAAAAGGGAGAATATTAGGGAGACAGTATTTTCTTTCTTTTCTGAAACTTCAGTGAGAGGAAACAAGTCAATATATAAGTATTTTGCAGGTTGTATTTTCACTTCAAACTACAGTGCAAATATAGTTGTTAATTTTTTTTTTAACCTGGCATTTGTGTTAGAGTTGCATTTATTACAATTTATGAAAATTTTGAATAATATACTGTGATGAAAACCTTTCTTCAAGAGAGTTTGAGTTTTTAAAGAAAGATTTACTTAAAATTTAATACTTAGTAGTGTCTCTCTCTAAAATTGAGTTAGATGGAGTGAAAATTCAGTTTAACAAAAGACTATCTGAGCTGTAAAAACCTGTTGGAGATCTGAGTGCTCAATAAACCTTCTGAATCAATTAAGTCACTCTAGTAAAGATTTTGAATTTAAATTTGCTTTCTATATTCAGGTTTTTTTCCTTATTCCATCTGTTTAACAGCCCTTTTGACAAATATATTTTTATATAAATTCAGCAGAAAGAATATAAAATGCAGTATGAGATCCTTCACCTCAAAAACCCTGGTACAGACCAGGCATGGCAGGTGTGAATCTGTTATTGTGGCTTCCCAGAGAGGGAAAGAGGAGCTTTGTTTCAGGACACAAGAAATCCTGCATGCAGTGGCTCCTGCACACATCCATCTTTTCAGGAGGGGTGTGGAGAAGGGGAGAATTTGGGCTCTCATGTGAACCATGTCCCTGTGGCCCAAAGCACTTCCCCTTGTCCTGCCTACCCTGGGAGGGCTGGCTGCTGGGTGGTGATCCATCTGTCCTGATCCTGGATTTAAACTATCTGCTTTTGCCTTTATATAGAGTGGTTCCACTCCCAGCTTGGGCAATGGCTTAATGATTGTACAGGAGGGTGTTGGCTACCATGGATAAAAATACAGGTTATGTTTCGTAGAGGTCTTCACTGTTAGCAGCACAGTTTTGTAAAAAGGGGATGGAGCGTAAGGGAAATAGATGATGCTTTATATCCTTTTTAGATTTGGGGTGTTTGTTTGGGGTTTTTTTTTCTTGATTTTACTAGCTGAGAAGCAAAATATGCACTGAAATGATGGGCTAATGAGAATTTCTGCTGCATTTTTCCAGAAGTATGACTTCAGCTGTAATGAAATTTGATGTGATAAAGATGGCTTGTTTTGCAGTATGAGGTCAAATGGTCCCTGTGGTGTCTGGTGCGAGAGTGCACAAAGCATGGCCTCCTTTCAGTCTGTGCTTCCCATACTCAAAGGATTGCAGATAAGACTATGGGGACGATGGAAACTCTTGTATCAAATCATGTTGAATCATACACCTGCCTTATGTGGTAAGGCCTTATGTGTCCTGCTTTTTTCCTCCTTTTTTTTCCTGTTGCTTTCTTCCCTTGCTCTCTTTGTAAGATTTTGTTCATGTTTTAAAATTTAGCTATTCACTCAAATCCTTGTGGGAAAATAAAAAGCCAAACAGAGTTCGAAAAGTCACGGAAAGGACTAGATCACATTTAATTCTTTTTATATAGTAGAACAAAGGATCAAAAATCCTCTTTTTCTACATCAAAATTACTCTGTGCTCCTGTGGATTTTACTTGTTTCACAAGCTACAATAATTCTTGGGGTTTTTTTTTTTTAATGGCAACAAAAATAATTCTTTCTGTATGATGATGGTGTGTTAGACCTATCAAAAGGGAAGTGTAAAACTCTTTGTCAGGGCAAATTCTTCTAATACCACCTGAAGTTGGATTTGTTGTACTCCAGAGAGTAATAAATTGCTACCTTTTTATTTGGGCAGGTGTTCTTAGGAAGATCAGCATCACACTTCAGGCAGTGAGAAGGGATATTTACATCATGTGTGCCACATTGCCAGCCAACCATATTTTGTTAGAGTATACCCAGTTTCACAGCTTTCCCTGTAAATTTTTAATAGGAAAAGTAGCAGGACCCAGCACATTAGTGCTCCAGCATTGCAGAATGAGTTTGGAAACTGCACTAGGGTTGCTAGCAAAATTTTTTCAAATACCTAGGTAATTGCTGTTAATAAGTCAGTTCTAAGAAGGCACTGGATGGTTTTAACAAACAAGCACGTGGCAGTCGTAGGATAACAAAGTGTCATTTGACTATAAATATTTGGGTGGTGAGTAGTTGTGCAGTCCTAGTCAAACTCTTCTTCTGCAAGACAAAGTAAGATTTGATGCCTTAAGTTTTAGCTTTCATATTTTTCAGATTCTGTACTGTTTTAGTGTGTAACTCTGAACTTCATATCAAGCGTTAATAAGTTCTCTTCACAGGGTAGTTAGACAAAACAATCCTTTTCCAGCTTGAGAACCAAGGACAACTGTTACAGCTACAGCCCCAAAAAGCATCAACAGCGGTGAATTGAAGAAAGCAACAGGGAGGATGGAACTTATTAACCTGAAGCTGTAACTAGACAATTAACCCCAATATGTAACTGGACCAAAATTTATAAAAGCGTGAAAACTTGTGACCATCGTCCATCTTGTAACCATCCTGGGTCCATCCTGGGTGTAGCCCTGGGCAAACTCCTGTACTGCCAAGGTGTATCCTTTTAAGGCCTTTTAATAAATACCTACTTTATTCTCTTGACTCTGTCTAATCTCTGCTCCAGATCAGCCTCTCTAGGCATCGAGTCCTCTTCCTGCAGACATTGCTCCGTGTGATCTTATCTTCACATTTGTTTGTGTGTCTGTTAGAAGTTGTGTGCTAAAGTGCTGCTAATTTAGCTCAAGTTTTGGCGCTCCTAGAGAAGAGAAGTGGTGTAAAATGAGCATAGCCACAGAAGGGGGGAGAGCTACTTTTCCAAGGTTTGTTTCCAGCGATTGCAGACCTCTGCTGCTTGGAGTAGTTAATGAGCTAATGTTACCTGCTCTTATTCCAGGGCAGCAAAACTTGAGGCAGATTAGTTTATCAGTACAGTGCAGTATAGTCTTAAAATAAATATTTTCATGGAGGTGGATTTTGCCCAAGATAGCCACTGAAATGTTCATCCAATGCAGTAGTGTCAGTTTGCTGGTTTTTCTGCTATCACTGCTTTTACTGATGTGAGGAAGAGCATTGCTATGCCATTTACAGTACCTGAATTAATTTTTTTGTTGTCTATGACTATTTCATTGACTTGAATTCTCTTCTTTCTCAGTTAGTCCTGCTCTGCCCTGTTCAGTAGAATACCTTAAATATCTACACAATTTATGATACATTCCCTTTTGTGAAAAAAACAAGGGTCGTCTTTATGTCCCTAAGTGCACGGTAGCTGAAGGGGACAAAAGTCATCAGCTCTTCTGCTGAAATTGATGGCATTGACTCGGCCTGCTTCAGTCATCCAGTGTGTACTCAGCACGTGTCACGTGCAAATAATGAAATGTGAGCTGGGAAACTGCCCCCATTAAACATACCTTGGAGCTTATGGAATGCAACTGCCAGGTTTTGCTCAATCAGGGATTCTGTGTGCTTTAATAACAGCTGCCAGTGCACACACTGGTAGGTGTAAACTGCCATCTTGTACCACTCAAGTTTCCCCACAACAAGTAGTCTGGCTTACAAGGTCATTTCCAGAAAATCCTGCAGGAGAGGAACAGTATATTTTAAATGTCATTACTTTTCAGTGCTTTGCCATCATCTGATGACAAAAGTAATTATTCTTGGAAAATTTTGTTCATTTAAACAGTAATTCTTCAATATCTCATGTTGAGAGTATTCTCAATGGGATCAAATAATTCCTTATAATATTAATCGGTGAGGAGAATGAAATCATCCTCAAGAGCATAATTACTGGTACCTCAACTAGTATGCAGCAGAAATTATTCTCAGGTACAGAGAGGTATGGATGTCTTCAAAGGGCATCATTAAAGGCAGCAGATGAAGCTGAAATTTATGATCTTGGTATAGTGACTTTGAACAGAAAGCAGTGAAGTCACTGAGCAAGTTGCAAATCATCCATGAATTTATGAATCCCATCTCCCTTTCTCACCAAAGTCTAATTGTGAGGAAGAGCCCCAAATATTGTCTGTTTTTCTGTTCTGCTGAAAAGGCAACTCACTATTCAGTGGTCTTCACCATCTAGAGGTCTTGACATGCTCAGTGAAAGGAAGGGACAAGGGCAGCTCTTTTGGGTTCAGACAATTCTGCCCCGCATGAGAGATGTGGAATTGGGAAGAGGGTGTTTGAGAGGGAAAATCCAGCTCAGGCCCTCTGCATAATCAGGAAAGGCAGGTGTTCCTGCTTTTGCTCACTGCAGCCATCACCTGAAGTGCTAATAATTCTGTTTTTCAGAGCAGGCAGTTTCTTCCATCTCTAAATTAATAAACTTAGTAAACCATATCCAGCATGATCTTTTGTGGAAAGTTTCATCATTTATACTGGTACTTACAAGCCCAATAAGCTCTCTAATTACAGTACAGTAACAGGGATGTGTGCTATCTACTGGCAGTACAGTAGAGCTTTCCTTGGCAATATAAAAGTCTGTCCAGACACATAACATGTATGTTCCAGTTTTGTTGCACCTTGGTATGTAACACTTCACAGTGACAAATATAAATCCCAGTTCTGACTGGATTCCTAGCCAAAAGCAGTAGTAAGTTTTGTTCTTTCATACAATTTGGGATGCCTCTTATGAGATACATTTTCTAATAAGACTCCAGGTGCCTTGTGTGCAAGGCGAGTTCTAGAGGTGCTTTAGCACAGCACTAAAAGTTGCACCAGATGACAGGTCCTTATTTTCATTTCATCTTCCATTCTCACTGGGGCACTGTGCTCTCCTGTGCTTTTCTCTTGCTTTATGCTTCTCAGCTGTCACAGAGAAGACAAACTTTCGTTGCTTACCTTTGGTGCTAAAGCTTGGGAAGGGACCTTGTTTCGTCTGAAGAAATGTATGTTGAGCTTCTCAAGTTGCTCATTATGCAATACAGTTATTATGCTCACTGCACTCGTCATCCTTGGTCTTTAAGTGCATGTATAGATACAGAACTTTGTGAAGTTTCTGAACTGCATTCATGATAATCTCTCAGCTGGGTGCTGAAGCTGCTGAAATTTGCACATAGTAGGGTGCGCATTTTCCCAGTTAAGGCAAAACCTGTTTTTAAGGATATTTTTAACAGTTCTTTGCTCAGTATTAAACTGTTAGTTTTTTAATAGGAAGACGAGACTCCAGCTGCATCAGGGTTATTGTAGAAATTACTGTATAATTTTATGACTTGTATTGTTCAGCAAGCCTGACAAGATGATATTAATGCTCTCTTCTGGTCATAAATTCTGTAAGATGCGTAGATACCACATGGTTATATGTTGGCATAAATATGCTGATGGATAGAGCTGTAATTAATTTTTAGACATTTTTTGTAATTATTCCAGTGATGGATGCCTATATGTGTCCATAATCTACTAGAGAAAATGTCCCACTCTATTACTGCTTCTTGTTAAATTTAACAGCTGCAGAGTCTGAAGTTGTGGTTCTGCTGTTGCATTTTTGTTCTACAAGTGTACTTGTGGATCCACTGCAATAACAAGCTGGACTGCACACTAAAGCGTGGAGTTGGGTCCTAGGCATCACAGCCTAGTATGATGCCTGGTGCTTGAGAAGGGTTCTTTGGAAGGGCAGGCTAGTGGGGCTGCTGATGTTGTTAGATCATGGATCTGAAGTGCCCCAGGTGGAAACAACAGATGGGTGAAGAGGTAGACCTTCAATTTTGAGGCTGAGCATTGTTTCCTGAAGGTCTGGTTCAGAATTTTGGGAGGATACACAACTTCTCTTGTCCTCACTGAGAAGTTGTTTGTGCTGCTGTTCTACACTAGGTTTTAACTACCAGCGCATCCCAGGTTTTCAAAGGAAGGAGTAGTGACCTCATGACAAGTTTGTGTTGGCCTATATATTTTTTTAGTTGAAAAAACTATGGTGTATATATTTTATGCTGTGCTGTCAAAAATTTCTTTGGAGATGCAAGAGATAAAAGCTGGTCAACTTACACCTTTTTATTTTGCTGTGGCTCTTGACAAAAGCAAAGATATCATCAGGGCAGCAGCACTTCAGTTGCTTTTCATTGCTTTGATGTATTTTGTAAGTGCCAACAGCTTTTAGAAGTAGGACTGTTTCAGCCAGAACATTAGGAAAAGGGATGTATGTGGAGCCTCTAGGAGGATTACTACCAGGTATTGCTGTTCTATCTGAGAAAGGAAGTGAAGAAAGAAGATGATGGTGGTGAACTTCATCCATGCAGAATGGAATCAAACCTTGTATAATTTGAACTACTACTGGACTGAATGAATGAAGTTCAGAGAATAAATGTGGACCATGTCCTTTTATATATTTCCCCTGCAGAGGGAATAACAGGAAATACAAGGGAAAGAGATCAGCCATCTGACAGCTTTTGACCCATGGTGGGCTTTTTGCCATATATATTTTGGCAATCTCACACTCATTCTGTCTGATTGCCATATGGTGAATAAAGCATTTCCATTTTCTAAAGCATGGAAAAGATCTCAGTATTCCATGAAGGAGTTTTGCACAAGCATCACTGTTTCCTGAGCAAAGAATGCATCTTTCTCTTCCCTTCAACAAAAAGGACTTGAAATTTGCCACTTCAAATGAAAATTTGAATACTGAAGCATTAAGTTGATGGAGATTAGCAAAGCACTCCATGTTAGCAAATTGTGTACTCTTCAGTGTGCGGCCTTTGTCAAAGCTTTCTCTGCCAATAAAATGCTGTGTCCAAAGATGCACTTACCTTGGAATTTAGAAAAAATAGTGATCTTTGCATTTGAACGGCTGGGAAGCCCTAGAGAAAAACACTTGCTCATCTTTCTTTCTGATGCTTAATTCCATAGGGTGTATATTTATAACCTTACTGTTCTAATAAACTTAAACAACTAGCCCTGAAAATACCTGAAGTGTGACTTTGTTGCAATTTATCCTTCTTGCTGAAAGGGATTAAATAATATAAATCAAGGGTTAGTGGAAGCATTGCCTTGGATTTTAGATGATTTTCAGGACCTCTTTTAGATGGCTCTCTTTGAATTTCTTCGTTAAAAATGTTCTGGAGGAGGAAAAATATCACTTGGGATCCATCTCTTATTCTGTGAATGTTGTGCTGATGGCAACAGGATACAATGGGTGTCAAAAGAGCCAGGCGCAAGAATTGCTGTCTAGGTGCACAGCAGCACTGTGCACAAGTTCAGGTCCATGTGCTATTTGGTGAGACTGGTGCCAGTGACAGCACTGGTCATATATGACATGAGGACTGGAGAGAAAGCCTAAACTTGTCTGCCATCTCTCACCCTATCTATCTATCTATCTATCTATCTATCTATCTATCTATCTATCTATCTAAAAAAGGAAAGAGGAGAAAGGAACACGATATGAAAAATTCTCACCCTTGTTGACAATTAGTAGATATGCTAATAATTTTTAAATTTGGTTCTAATTTTTATTGCTGGTAAATGATTCTTCTCTTTTAACTTTGGTAAAATGTTTTCCCAGGCAAGCCTCAAATTTCTGGCTATATATGATTCGAACATATAGAACATTAAAGCATTTTTAGAGGTAGGTTAATAACTTTTTGACACAACAACAATAACTTACAGAATTTTTTCAGCGCAAAACTTTTTAAAACAATTTTGACCAGTGCAAATTTAGAAAACATAGTCTCTGCTTCCAGCTGTCACTCAGTTCTTTGTGTGTTCTTCTTCTGGCATCTTCTGCTGCTCGCGGATCAGCTGTGGCTTGACATTCTTTGCAGGGACCCATTGAAGACCTGCATTTGTAGAAATGCTCGCAAACCCCTGCCCCCAAGTCACAAGAGGATGGGGTACTGAAATTTGTCCTGTCTCTGGATCCTTTATGAAGGCTGGTGGCCTTTCCTTGAGCTTTGCTTGACTGGTATTGCTGAAATGTCTGAAAATTGGTGGTACCTGCTCCATAAAAGAATTACTTAAGAAATTAAAAACATATTCAGCCTCTCTATTGTAGACAGCATTTCTGTCCCTCCCTTTTGCCTTTCAAGGATCATTTTCAGTGATCTGTGTGCTCTTTCTACAATAGGTTGGCCTGTGGGAGAATGTGGAATACCTGTGGTGTGTTTGTTTGATTGATACCCCAGGTTTTGAAAAACTTGCAATTTGTTGGAAACGTAGGGTGGTCCATTGTCCATTTTGACTTCTTGAGGAATGCCTAGGGATGCAAATGCTCGTAAGAAATGTTTAATTACATCTCTACTCTTTTCTCCTTGATGTGCAGAAGTGAGAATTGCTCCTGAGAATGTGTCTATTGATAAGTGTGTAAGTTTGAACCGTGCAAATGACTGATATTGAGTTATGCCAGTTTGCCATATCTGCAGGCTATTTAAGCCTCAAGGGTTAACCCCTTTTGCTATTGCTGGTATGGTTAATTTTTGGCAATCTGGACACGATTGAACAGTTGCTTTTGCCTGATTCTGAGAGATGTTAAATATTTTTGCTAAGGCAGGTGCATTTGAATGATAGAAAGCATGGCTCATTCTGGCTTGTTCGATAGCATTGAGAAGTGTATTCTGTATTGACATTGGTAACAAATCAGCCATGGAATTGCCTTCTGCTAAGAAACCTGGAAATGAAGAATGTGAATGAATGCGCATTACGAAGTAAGGTTCCTGTTGAATAGAAAGAAGGAAGATTGGAAACCCCTTTCAGCATAGATCCTTCTGCTCCCTCCACTACACCTGCAACATAGAATGAATCAGTTACTAAATTAAAAGGAAGTGTGAATTTTGAAAAGATCTGTATGACTGCCATTAACTCTATTATTTGTGAAGAACCATCTACTTCCTCAATTTCTGATTCCCATTATTTGGTCTCTGGATTTTGCCAAGCAATCACAGATTTTTTCTTACTTCCTTGAACTGTCTGTAAAAAATGTGATTGCATCTAGGGGTGCATGACTTCTTAAGGGCTTATGAATTAATATTAAAGAATAATTTAGTAGCTCATGTTTGGGACAATTGACTGAAATTTTTCCTGTACAGTTTTCTAAGGCAAATTGCATGACCTCTGAATTTTGAATTAACCATTTCAAATAGATGGATGTGACAGGCAGAAAGATTTCTGCAAAATCCTTTCCTGAAAGGGAAAACATTCGGGATCTAGCCTTTATAATCAATTGTGATATAATTTCAGGGCAAATTGTTATAGTTTTACCCAGCTGATGAGATAGGAAAACCCACTCTAAGATTATCAGGTGGTCCTTCTTCTCTAGATCCCCTCTAGACCATGAAGCTGTGGACTCTCCCCTAAAAGAGCAAACAAATAAGACAAGTTAGGACTATATCAATGACCCTGGAGTGACTGGATGGCTCACATCACTTTATCTAAAGCATTTTGGGCTTCTTTGTTGAATTCTCACGGTGAGTTTAAAGCTGTGACTCTTTTCAATAGATCAGACAAAGGGGCTAAGTCCTGGTTTGAAATGCATAAGAGTGGACAAAGCCAGTTCAGAGTCCCTCCTAGCTGCTTGCTGCACTTCATGCTGTGTTTTTGAATTTTTCCTTAGTTGGAGTGGTTGTGGAGTTACAGTTTGTTCTGTGACTCTCTTTCCTAAATATTTCCAAGGAGGAAGTGTCTGTATTTTTTCCTTCGCTACTGTGAGTCCTGCTTTTTCCACTGCTAAGATGACCTGACCTGTTGTATCCTGCACTGATGCTTGGTCCTTTGCTGCTACTTAAATATTGTCCCTATAATGCAAGATGAGGGAATTTGGGTGCTGTACACAAACTGCTACATACCACTGGCATGTACTTGGAAAGTTACACCTGCCTTGAGGAAGTACAAACCAATGGTGTCTTTTTTAAAGGGGCTGTTAGCGTTCAGAAGCACATAATCATGGAATGATTACATGCAGGTGCTTTTATTGAAGAACTCTGGGTGTACAGACCCAAATCTGACTCCAACATGGGTTTGGGATGAACATGTTTTTATGCCCTTATCATTATATAACTTACACATTAATTGTTAAACTTATATTGTTCTATTGTATACGTTGATTTCATCCAAGCATGGATTTTTGTAATTTCCATCAAACCTCCCCAACGTCGTTTCTCATGATTCTTGTTACGGTTACAATTAAACATTAATTATATCCAATTACCAAACAACCATCTCGTTTAACAATCATATCATTTATCATAGTAATTGAATGATTATACACGTGCAGCCTAACATTTTCCCACGGCTTACCAGGCCTATCCTTCCTTTCTAACTGCCCTGAGTATTCCATGATTTTAGAAACATTTTATCCCTGTACTATCAGGGCCTGCTGATTTATTGATGGGATGGACAAGGCACGAATGTTGAAAAAGCAGTCTTTTAAATCAATAACCGTTAAATTCCAATCCTTTGGAATCATAACAGGAGAAGGTAAACCAGGTTGTAAAGAACCCATTTCTTGAATCATTTCATTAACCTGTCTGAGATCCTGCAATAACCTCCCACTGTTTGTCTTCTTAATGATGAAAACTGAAGTGTTCCAGGGGCTGGTAGTTGGAGTTAGGTGACCTTTGTTTAACTGTTCCTGTAGCAACTGCTCTAATACAGCAAGTTTCTCTTCTGGTAAGGGCCATTGGCTGACCCAGACAGGTATGTTAGATGTCCATGTGAGTTTTAGTGTGTTATGTCCATCAACAGCCTTTGTTAAAAATTGGTTTCTATTCTCAGACCCCATTGGAAGAGAATGTCCTTTCCCCAAAGAACTATGTCAGCTCCTACTATAAATGGTTTTGTGGTGGCCACATGACCTTTGGGTCCCTCAAATGTGACAGAGTGCAAGTTTTCACAGTGACCACCAATCCCTGCCAGTTGGTCCAGCATGGGTACGATGGTCCTGTCCTGTGGCCATTTTGACTTTGATATCAGAGTGCCATCTGCTCTGGTATCTATCAGGCCAATGAGGGTGATGGTTTTCCCAAGATGCTTCAGGACACAGGTGATGTGCCTGGTCCAAGTGATGAGGGATGTGTTGTTCCACAACTCTGGTAGGAGAAAAGCTTGTGCTATGGTTAGTCCTCCAGGCAGGGAACATGGAGGGTCTGGACATAAAGCTAATACAGTGATTTCTTGTGAGCAAGTGACAGATAACACAGTTTGAAACCTTTTGCATGGGATCTGTTCACTCCCACTATTAAGAGCTGACATGGTTGTGGTTCAGGGCCCATCTGTCCGGTGGATATTGTGTGAGCAAGGACATTTGTTGGCGCTACTGGCTGGGCTGTAGACAGCTCCACTCTGGTACCTGGGGACATTGTGCTCAGTAGTCCTGCAAAGATCTGTTACAGTTCTGTGCTTGGTGGCCTGTGGTGGTCTCTGGCCTTTGGTACAGTGGTTCTCTTGTCATGGCACGCCACTGAGCCGTGCTCGGCTGCAAGGTTCCCGGAAGATGGCATGGACAATCCTGTGCTGGGCGAAACTGTTAGTATTTTGACTAAGACCTCTGTATCCACTGTTTTTTGGAGGTGGCCTCCTTTGTGGTTTAGGACATTGTCCCCTAAAATGCCCTCTTTAACCACAGGAATAGCATGTATCCTTTGGCATCTGTTGGTTTTCAATTGCCCCTTTAAATGCTGTTAGAGCCTCTGCTAGGGTTTGTGTCTGAATTTCTACAGCTTTTTTCTGCTGCTTTAGGGTGTTTTCCTGTGCAGTTGTGGTGGCATTAGCTAATACCTCTGCCTGCATGGCAGCTATGTGTTCAGAGGTACCCAGGCGATTGCAAGCATCCACCAGCTGTGTTAGGGTGGGCTTTGGGTCTTGTGGCAATGCATGTAATATTATTTTGCAGCTTGGATTTGCATTAGAAATGGCAAGCCATTTTAATAACTGTTGTCTGGTACGATCGATAGGAATTTGCTTATCCAATGCCAATTTTAAGCAGTCCAAAAACTTATTATATGGCTCATCCATCCCTTGTTTAATTTCTGTGAAGTCTAGTTCTGGTTTATTCCTGTCAGGCACCTGGAACAGGGCAGTCTTTGCTGCTTCCTTAACATTCTGAAGGATTTATCTATTGAGCGTCCTTGCCTGTCTTTGTGGGTCTGTGTAGGCTCCCTCCTCATCAAGCTGATCTAGTGTTATGTTTGCAGTGGCTGGAGTTCTTGCATAACGTATTAAAAGGTCATTTAGTAAAAGTTTCCATGCCAATTCCCAGAGAGAATACTCTGTTGGAGACAGCAAAGACGTACAAAGCTGCATTAGATGATGAGGCGTGAATACATTTGCTGAAAAGGGGGCTTGTAATAGACCTCTGAAATATGCTGATTCTCTTCCATGTGAACAAGGGTTGGGGGTCTTCAGGGCAAGTCTGGGACAGGGCTGGGGTCTCAGAATCTCTGCTTTCCCTCCTTTCTTTCTGCTGTAGCCTTCGGTCTGCTCTCTCTCTGGTCTGTGGTGTTCTGTGGCCGTCTCTAGCTTGGTTTTCCCTCTCCAAGGTTACAAACTGTAATACCATCCAGAATGTTGGATGCAGCTTTAGGCTGGACTTCTTATTCTTTTCCATACTGTATCGTCTAAGTCCCACAGCATCCCAGAGCTCTAGGGCAAGCATCTCAGATGTATTTAGGGTTAGGAATTCTGTGAAAACCCATCTGATTAGTTTTTAAAGCTGTTTCTTCTCAAACTTTGCATCTTGAATTCATAATTTATAGTTCAAATAAAAATAAAGATCCTGCTCAGCTACGAACAGCTTGTTCCCCATTCTAAACCACCCAACGATGGTTTTCAGAGTGTTCCAGATTGCAAGGCCAGATGTATTCTATTGACACTGTATGGCAGTGTCTGGTGTCAAGTAGGCAATTCTCCTTATCTCTCTTCCTGAGTGATCATAATCAAGGTCCCTCAGCAGGGGACATCTGCTGATAAGGGGCTATTGAATGTCACCCCATGACTGATAAGAACTGTGACATCCCATTGTGAGATGCTCCGCCCAGAGGGAGGAGCCAAGCATTCCTACCCAGATATAATCTGGAGATTCTGACACACCAGCACAGCTTTTTCTCCACTGGACTCCCCAGAGGAACAGCAGCTGCTTCTACTTCCACAGATCTGTGGAGGAAGAATACACCCCTTTCCTACAGGACTGCCCTGCTCCAACAGAACCACGCCTGACACTCCAGGAGGACTGCAGCCCCTTTTCCAACTGGACTGCTACCAATACCCTGACCCACAGGATGTCAGGTTGAGTTCTGACTCTGTCAGTGTTGTTCTAGTGTATTGCATTGTTGCATTTTATAATTTTTTTTTCCCTTCCCTATTAAAGAAGTGTTTTTTCCTGCTCCCATATTTTTGCCTGAGAGCCCCTTATTTAAAATTCATAGCAATTCGGAGGGGTGGGGAGGGTTTGCATTCTCCATTTCAGGGGTGGCTCCTGTCTCCTTTAATAGGCACCTGTCTTTCCAAACCAAGACATGTGCAGAGAGAAATTACTGGAAGCATGCTCAGAGTGAGAACAACCATGTGATGGTTCAGATACATAGGATGTCCTGTGCCCCACTGCCTTCAGGCTTGCCAGACAGACACAACGGATAATCTCTGCAGAGGCTTGCAGGATTTAATCCTCTATGTTGATTGCTTGTGGGTCATGCCTTAAAAATATACCTGAAATAATTGGTGGTTTCCAAACTGCCCTGGAGGGCCATGAGCGACTGTAGTTCAAAGGAATGAGCCAATGTCCGTTGAAAATTACTCTGATTATCAGGTTCTGCACAGCAGGACTGGCTTGTAATAGAAGGATCTTTAATACTGCATTGAGAAATGTAGAGAAGGTACATGATATGAGAATCTGACACTGAGAAGCTCAAGCTCTTGCACCTTGCTACAAGCAGTTTTAGTTTCTCTTGATCCCAGCGGGATTGTTTGGGTGCTGGTGCTGTAATTGTTGTCCATTTAATTGTCCCAAAGTATCCTGAAAGACATCTTCCCTTAGTAATTTGCATGGGATGGAGCTGGATCTGAAACCTGGGCTAAACTTTCTTATATGAGCGAACTGCTTAAAGAGGGTGTACAAGGGGAGGTCAATAACCAGAGCAATGCTGGGATGGGATGGGATGGGGGAGAGGGGGTTTGGTGTTTGGTATATTGTGTTGTAGTCCAGAAACTTCCTGTATGAATTCACTTCCTTTATATTGCCTGATTCTTAGATTTACCAGGGAGCCTGGCTGAGGCTAGAGAATAAAATGTACCCCATCAAATTCTCTGGTTTGGCCAGTGCAAACTGCAGAGCTGTAAATGATATATATTCGTTAATTATTAAAAATTCAGACATGAAATGTGAACTTACATATTTGCAATTATCTAGTAAGGTACAAGAAAATAAGTTTAATCAAACAAGTGTATCTTGGAAACATAAAGTAACAATTCCAGGTTGGTACTAATCTCAGAGTGTGTTTGAAGTACATTGCAGTAGAAGGACATTTGACTGCCCTACAGTAATCCTCAACTTGTGTAAAACAAACCTCAGACCATTCCCTGTGTGCTGTTCTGATCAGCAAGATGAGCTGTTTTTCCGAAGATGAAGATGTCTCTAGCAGGTGTCCAAGTAGAGAAGCATGTTCCAATGTTGTGTGATGTGTGGAGTGGGCACTTGAGACACCACTTTATGAAATCTGGAAGTGGTAGGAGAGTGCCTTAATTTTAATAGTGTAACTTGAAGCTGATTTGTTCTGGTGTGTTGAGAGCTGGTCAGAAGGAGCATTGCCTGACAAAAGAACAATCATTTGCTATCTACAGAAGACTTGGGATTTCTGTGGCATGATTTGACCAGAGTCAAGACAAAAAAGCTTATTTTGCATGCACTGAGCTCTCTTCTTGAGCTGCAGGGCTTGAAGTTGTGGCTCTCGACTTGGGAAGGAGAGAAAAGCGATGTTTAAATAATCAAGCCACCAATTCTGGGTATATCTGTGAAGTCTCACAAATTTTAAGGCTTGTAAAAAAACACAACCAAATAAAGCCTTGTAGTGCTATACAACAAATTCTTATGTGCACAGTTCTGGATGGGCTTTCCTACTCCAGCAGAAAAAGAAATCAAGCTGATTAAAAATAATGATGTGACTAATAGTACAACTTTCTGCAGGAACAATTTCCAATGCTTAATCAGAAAGGTTAATTACACGTTTGCAGTTTCCTTTTTGTTTCTTCTCCATGGTCTCCATTAATCTTTCCCAGAACTGCACAGGTTGGTGGATCCTGTGCTGGCCAAGCCCATGGCGTCCCACTGGGAGGGGTGCCACTGAGAGGGTGGCACTGGTGGGTCTGGTCCTCAGCCAGGTCAGTGTATGCAGGAGAAATTCAAGCCAGTCCAGAAGCTTAAAAGTATTCCCCTGCCATAAATGGCAAAAAGTTTGCACATTTCTTAACTTCAATAAGTTTCAAGAAAACAAACATTTGACTGTCAAAAAAAAGGTGCTTTTTAATTTTTATAGACTAGGCAATTTTTAATAGAGAAGTTGTTCCAAGTACCAGACACTGGCTCTGTTGTTCCAAGTATCAGACATTGGCTTTCTACTTGCAAGTCAGGATATCTGTGCAGTGGCTTGACATGTAATATATGAGATTAACCCCATCTAAGCTGGGTGTCATCTTTTCAAAATGTGCAATAATTGTATTCAGCAGAAACTGAGCAAGGATGTCTGCAACTGGAGCTGTAGAAAATAGTCTACATCATTTATCATCTTGGTCTCCAAAAAAGAAGCAGAAAAGTTCTCAAGAATCTTTAAAAGAATATTTTCAAACTAAAATTCCTTTCATATGATCTTAGAGTGCTGATTTTTTTCTTCAACAGAAGTGTCAACATGTGGAACTCCAAGTTGTATGAAAATAGCTGCATATGACCAAGCAGCCGAGAAGCTTGATACTTTCTTAGGCAACTTAAGAACTATTTCTTTTGTTAATACTCTTTCTTTGGAATATTTGGCTGTCATAAAGATTGTACAACACCTTTGCAGTTCAATACAGAAGATAATTTTACTTCCACAATTTGGTGCACTTTAGCTCTGGACATTGTTACATTTATTTGCAAATACATTATATTGTCAGTCTCTTGTCAATGAAGAAACCGTTCTCTTGGCCTGAATAAAAAGTGTGTTTGGGGGTTTTTTGTTTATGGGCCACAAAGTTAAAATAGTATATTTTTTACTCTATGCAAAGAGAAAGTTTTATAATGGTATTTGTTAATATTGTGTAATTAGGAATTTGATCAGCACATATTTTTGGGAAAAATACTTTGTATGCACATGGACAGCTGTTCCTAAAGATGAAACAAATGGGAGCTTAAAAGCCCTGGGCTTATATGTTTGATCCACTATTATTCTTGCTATTAGTCTATATTAACTATATACTATTAGTCAGTACTATTTAGCATGTATTGCTTGAGAAGCAATTACATGGTTCATCCCTTTCTCTCTGTGACTACTCTGCATGGCCAATGAACAAGTTCCTGCTTTTTAAAATTTGAGATACATTTTTTCCCATCTCTGCATGTAAACATCTGATATGCACATGATGCCTGGGAAAAGGTAATGTGCATAATGCTAGATTAAAGAGCAAAGTAGCTAATAGGTTGTTGAGTGGTAATTTTTCACATAATGTTCTAAAACCAGTGATTTTGTTTACTCCTTAGATATGAGTGCCACAGGCTCCTAAACTGTCTGAACTAAAAGATCAGTATTTCGATAGTGTTCATATTTACTTATTTTCTTTGTGTACGTCCCATCACTTTGCTTTTTGAAGAGGCAAAAAACAAATCTGTCAGCTACATCTTTCTAATTATGTATTACTTCAAATGTAGACTTAATAATCTAATAGTTTTAGTTTTATTAGATGTCTTTTTAACCATTTAACACTTTTCTATGGCTTTAAACCATATTTCAGCTACAAAATCAAGTAGTTATTTTTCAGTAAAAAATAAATGGAATGCACATCCTGCCTTGTAAGTAAGGAGATAGGGAAGGGAAAGAAATGTCCAGAGCAATAAAATCTGTTCCTCATTAACCATTATCTGCCTTAATGCAATCATGTTCAAGTCCAGACATCCCTTAATCAATGCAGTCTGGACAGATAACACAACTCTTCAGAAAGTACAGGTAACACCAGTGTCAGTAGTCTGACTTGGACAGAGGCTTAAATATGCATCCAGAAAGCAGTGAAACCTGGAGATACGAGAGAGCTCTGAACCATGTCTCTGGTGACACAAGTAATATACTTCAAGAAGTAATTTTTTGATAGTAGAGTGTACTTTTTTCAATAAAGGCAGAATGACCAGAATCAAAAATACTTGCTGCAAGGGCAAAGCTGAAATCTCTTTTGGAGAGAGGTAGAGGAGAGACCTTTAGGTGTTTCTCAGTAGCCTTGTTTAAAAGCTAACATTTGGAAGACTCCAGCAAAAGAAAAGTCAACGTTTTCTTTTTTCTTTTCTTTTCTTTTCTTTTCTTTTCTTTTCTTTTCTTTTCTTTTCTTTTCTTTTCTTTTCTTTTCTTTTCTTTTCTTTTCTTTTCTTTTCTTTTCTTTTCTTTTCTTTTCTTTTCTTTTCTTTTCTTTTCCTTTCCTTTCCTTTCCTTTCTTTTCTTTTCTTTTCTTTTCTTTTCTTTTCTTTTCTTTTCTTTTCTTTTCTTTTCTTTTCTTTTCTTTTCTTTTCTTTTCTTTTCTTTTCTTTTCTTTTCTTTTCTTTTCTTTTCTTTTCTTTTCTTTTCTTTTCTTTTCTTTTCTTTTCTTCTTTTATTTTTTCCTCCTTCCTCCAACTTTTCATATTTATTGATGTGGTTTTCTTGGGGACCTGGGCTTTTGGCCAACCAGTTTGTTGTCTGTTCCGAAGGAGTTCTCTTAATACCACCAGGGAATCAAGAGGCTAGGATTTAAGTGCTTATGTATTTTAAAGTGTATAAATGAAAGGAGGCCCAGGAATGTTGAGTATTATGAATAGTGGTGTGACCAACAAATGGCTCCCAGCTTTGGGACTGCCCACATGACTTATACCCCCTGATTTTGTGACCCATGAGGAGAATGGGGGAGCTTGCCTAGTGTATTAGTGACAGGAGATTCTGCAGTGTTTGGGCTTAAGTGTTCATTTGGGTCATTTTTGTTTGATTTTTGAAGTCAGAAATTGGGCCAATTGCATTCAAGAGAGCAAGAAGGGTTCTGTAAGTGCAGGGGATCTCATTCATGTGCAGCTCTGAGGGTAATGGCTTACAAGGGGAACATTTAAAGATCCCTGAGATAACTGCAGGTGTTCAGGAAAGGATCTCATTAACACTGCTCCAAAATTAAAAAGTTTAATTGGAAGAAATAGAACTAAATGATGCAGGAGAGGGGTTAAAATGGGAAAGTATCTTCTAGTTAGCAGAACCACCAGCTGTTGATTTGGGATTCCTTCCTGCCAACTCCCAAAGGGACCACAGGACACCTGTCCTTATACAGCTCCTGTTGGATGTGCTCTAAAAAAGCCCTGAAGCCCTTATTCCTACTTCCTGTGGTGGAGTTTGGAGAATTTAAGTAATGGATGTGAGATTGTTGTTGTTAAAACAGGTGTTGCCTCGCGTGCCCAGCCCTCTTAACACCAGTTCTGTGAATTTCTATCCTGTGGAATAGGACTAGTGCCTAGGTCTGCATTTCTGACTGAGTCAAGGGGTTGAGCTAGGAATGCAACTAAGATGGTGAATACTATATATATTTTAATTAAGAGCTTAAATGAATTAAGGGGTTAAGTTAGAAATGTAGTTAGCAAAGATCATATACTGTGATTAGAGCTTAACAAGGAAACTAATTGATACCAAGTGGGAATGACTGAAACAAGGTTGGGAATGACAGGTAATATACAAAGTATTGTAAGAATGCAGGAACCATAAATAACACAGATTTCTAAGAATTAAAGGAGGTTTGGACTGTGACCAACAGGCCAAGAAGCCCTGCCAACTTACCATGGTTGAAGAGTTTACCATGAGGAAGGTGTCTTACTTCCTCTTCAGAGGAACCAAATTAAAGAGGACAATTGCGCAGCTGTAATGCACATTCAGCTAATTATAATACGAGGTGAGAGCTAATGTTTATGTAATAGATGCCGTATAAACCATCCTGGAAACCATCTGAATGTGTTAAACCTTTTTGGATAAAAAGAGAGCAGGAGTTTGTGACTTTTTGACACGTCTTTGGGAGGTTACTCTCGTGTGTCCAGCACTGTAATAAACACACTCTTTCCAACTTTCATTAGTTGAAGAGTTGTCTGTCCGTGCTTCATAGTCACAGTAATGAGACTGGTCACATACAAAATCCTGCAGGGTTACAAGCAAAACCCTGGATATGTTGCATCTGCAGTGGTGGTGAGACTGCCTTCTGCTGTTATTTACTCTTGGTTTTCCCTGGCTCATCAAGGCAGAAAATGGCCATAGAGCAGCTATTACTTCAGCTTTTCCCTTTCTTCTTGTTATCCCTTGTTACATCTCTAGATGAGTGGGATTGGTTAAGAGGCTGTTGTTTTGTACAGGATATCAGTGTTCTCTGTGATCCCCATTACAGTTTGTGCTCCTAGAGCATTCTAGAGGAGTAACATTTTGAAGCATAATTCTTAGTTAGAATAAAAGAAGATTTTGAGTTTCTGGAATTGAATGAACAGTCTCTTCTATGTCCTAATAGACCCAAGGCAATGAATGAATGCTTTCTCCTTTTACAAATGGAAAATATGGAAACCCCAGTGCAATAAATATATTTACCATTTATCCAAGACTTGTCTTTTGTCCTAACACCAGTGGTGAAAAAATAACAATAACTTTTTGACTGACTTAAATTTTATTCTGTGCCTTCATAATAATTCTAGTGGAATGAAGATTTTGTATGAGAATGTGGCAAGAGAGGTCTGTCAGGTCTGTCATTTCCCTCCACTGAGTTTTTGTGTCTTTTCTCTGAATCAGGCTCACTCCCCCGGCCCCAAGAAATTACTAATGTAATTCCTGACAACCCTGTTTGTTTCTCTCCTTTAAACCAGAGAAAGCATTGAGCAGGACCAAGGCAATAGCTGTGGGAGAAAGATACTTAACTGCACCCCCTGATACTTGAATGATCTCAGGGCTGTTGTTGCCGTGCAGGTTTAATGCCCACCTTGTGAGAAATCATTCCTACCTGGTTCTTCCTTGAGCTTTTACTCAAGTAGGATTGTCACTGGAGGGCTTGGTCCTTTGGATCCTTTTGCTTTTCTGTGCCTGACATGATTTGTTTAGGGTAGGAAAGAAACTGACTTCACAAAGCAGGAGTTGCACTGCGAATTTCAATAGCTTATCTTTTGGCATTTTCTAGCTGCAAAAGGATGATAAAAACATTGCCTCAAGAAGTCTTCACCACTGACTCCTGTGGGGGTCTTCTGGAATAAGTTCAGACTTTTCAGCCTTTTTTCCTTGAGGAAAGAGGGTTGACTCAGCTAAATTTAAAGGTACAGTACCACTAAGGGAGCAAGGGCAAAGAGATTAATGTGGGCTTTTTGTTATTACCTTTTCCAACTGCTGTTAACCAGAGGCATGTAGGTAGTATCGTATCTTATGAATTTACTGAAGTGCAGAGGGGTGATGTTTAATTAAGCCTTTGTGATTACAGGCATTGCCCTCAGGCACAAACAAAGCTGCAGCTGTTTGGGATGATGTGAGTTGTGTGATCTCTGCTGCAGAGACCATACCTGCTGCCAGAGGAGAATGAAGGGGAAAAAAATAAATCGCTGCCAGAGCATGATGCACCTTGCATGGACCTGGAGAGGAAAGCAGTTCGCTTCCACAGCTCTCATTCTAGTGCTTTGTAACATCCAGGTTTGGAAGAATGCACACAGGAAGTTGAGATGTAGCCACTGAACCAAGCTATTGGGTTTTTTTGCTTTTTTGGATGTTGGTTTTTACCTTCTTCTTCATCTTCATCTTCTTTGTCTTCTTCTTCTGTGGTAATTGCTGCTAAGTTATTTAGGAAGCAGCCTACTTGTTTGATGCAACCCAGAAAAACCTTTGTGATTAAGCCCTCTCTTTAGAGTGGTCACTGTGAGCATGGGATTGGATAGCCTAAGATAGCAATGTATTTCAAGAGTTAAGGATGAGAGGAAGTAAGTTGGAACAGATCAAGGGCATCTTGTAACAGAGAGGAAACAGACTGGACAAAGGAATTTCAAGTACCAACCCAGTGGAAATATTAAAGAAACATTATAACAAATTGAATTTGTTAAGAAATTGATAAAGAAAGTAGCATTAATGGGGTAAGCTGAAATAGCTATCATAGTGATACCAGTATGAAGGCACTGATTTATTTCCATGTAACAATCTCTTTATAAGCTGTAATTTTTCTCTTTCCTTAAAATAAATATTTTCTGTTACTACATAAAGATAAGATGTACCTGACAAGTTGCAAAAGAAAATGGTCTTGATGAAGTTCTCCAACTTCTCATTCTATCTACAAAATTAAAAAGGCAATACTATTAGTAGTACATCCCAGTAAAAATAAAACTGGTAGATAAGTTGGAGCACGACTCAGGGTTCAATTCTTGGTGAGTGTGTATGGCTAAGAACTGGGACTTTGCTGTTTCTGTGGTTTTATTTACTTCACTGTAAGATTGGTATACTTGCTTAGTTTCTCTGTGCCTTTGTTTACCCTTTACTTAATGAAAGGAAGATTCATGCTTTGAAAAAGAAAACAAAACCAAACAACAAAAAAGATTATGGAATTCAGGAGTGTTTTAACTTCTGATGGTTTTGTGTCACAAAGGTCTGTTTTAGCTTAAAGGTATGCTTTCAAACTGTTTTCTATTAGGAAAATTGCTTAAATACCTTTAAATTTTCTTAAAACCATAACATTAGAAATCCAGGGACTTATGCCTCACCATCTTTCAGGATTGCCTACTTTCCTTTTAAGTCTCCAAGAAAGCAGTTTTAGATTTATGTGCATTAGTTAAAAAATAGTGCTCCAGAGATCAGCATTATCTTCGTGCTTTTATCACAGAGGCAGTGTTTGCTCTGTGAAAGTCACTTCTCCCTCTCTTTTCCCTCTGTTATTATGGGATCATTTGTCTTTGGGGTCATCCTGCCTTCAAACCTTCTGCCCTAGTGAGAGACACTCAAATATTCCAGGGACAGAAAATGGAAAGACTGATGCCGGTAATGCCATGAGTCAAGGTTTGGTTCCCACTTCCCATAACAACCAGCTGAGACAGTAACTTAATGTCAGAGACTGCTATGGAGATCTGCTCAGGTGTGCTTGATTGAATTTCACTCAGGCTTGTGTGGTTTGAAATAACAGCAGCTGAACACAGACTGACTGAGGACTTAGCAATGTGAAAGCATCTGGAAAGGGCAAGACAGACTAGGGGTCAGATCAAGACCTGAACTGATCAACTGATCAAAAAATATCCTTTCACATTCTCAACGCTCTGTCTTGCCCAGATTTTTGGTTCTAGTGGAGAGATCGTCAAAACATATGGCAATATTTTTTCAAAGTGTTTATTGGCTTTGGTGCTTTCCAAATTTTCTTTTTTCTTTTAAAACAATGAGAATTCCCCCATATATGTGCTAAGAAGATTGTCTTCTCTTCTGTACTTGTTTGGAAAGACACTGAGGAACTGTGAAGACAGCATTTCTAAGGACAGCATGACATAAGAAATTTTTCCCCAAAATACTATTTTTTTTTTCTAGCCAGTAATAGGAAATGAAATTTTGAGAGGTAACTGGGAAAAAAACCAAAAAACCCTCAAACCAAACATGAAGAGGAAAGTTTTTATTTCCTTGCTGATTCCTGACTTATAGTCAGAAAGCAAGGGAAAAGAAACATAGTTGGTCATGGATGACCTAGGAAAATGGATGCAAGGAATAAAGTTTTTGTGTGTGTGTTTTTCCCCCATTATCAACAAAGTGAAGTATGTTCTGGAAACCTTCTATGAAGAAGCACCTGGCAAATGCTTTAAAATTAACAAAGCAAAATTTATTTCCACATGCTCCTACAGCCTAGAAAGCAACTGAGAATATGCTAAGTCTGTAATTGTTTGTGTCTGAATAGGAAAGCTTCTGTCATTTTAGTAGGGCTTCTTTTAATTTTACATATATTACTGCACTCAGATCATGTCTTTTATTATAGTAAAACATTAAAACATGACTGGTAACTATGCTCTAGCAGTAAACCTCCACAAAACCCAAAAAGTAAGACATTTTTATTGTGCTTTTCATCATTCCTTATTTATACTATAAATGGGGACTATAAATTTATTTCTTCTACAATATATGTAATAAAATACTTAATGGATTGTGAATGACATGTTATAAAACTTGGCATTAAGTACGGCAATTTATATTTAAATGCATCTCAGGCATAAATAAACGCACTATAAATAGAAAAGTATCTGAATTTACAATACATATAGCCACTCATTTAAGTGTAGCATTTTGGATGTTGAAATCATTAGACAGTAATTTATTTCTGCAGAAATAGGCATTTGTTGTATTTTGAAGGGAGATCCTGAACTGCCCTGAGTTATAAGTACTTATAAGTTACTTACAAGTTATAAGCACTTATGAGTTACTTATAAATAGAGAAGGATTTTACAAAAACTAGAGTATTGAATGTATTCCTAGTGGAATTTTGGTAACCTATAAACAGAATCCATAATTTCAAAAGCACTGAACTGGCATAGCTGCTGCAAGCTAAACAATAATCATGGGGAACTTCTTCTAGAAGAAACCAGATTAATCAGGGGAAGAGCAAACAGTTTCACAAACCTTAGTGAGGGACCAGTATGTTAAACTGCTCATTCAGCCATGAAGTGAGAGCTGAAGGATCCTCAGGACAAGCATGGATGAAAGTGGCCTTATGCTTGTTTGCTAAATGCAGAGGAATGAAACAGGACTTGGAAAAAAGCCACTTAGTGAATGGCCTTTCCACATCACTCCCATCAGGATTTCCAAGTGAAATCAGACAAAGTATTTACATGGGTACAGATCCAAGCACTTACTCTGAGGGAGATTAGTAGCCATACCTGTAAGACCACCCATGCAGAAAATCAGCAGCACAGCTCAGACATGAGCAAATCAAAGAATTTACTTGCCCCCTTGCCCTCACTCTCTGCTGCCTCCCCATGCCAGCTATGGGCTGGGGCTGTATCCTATTACCTCTTCTGCAAAAGCTGAACAGCAGTGCTTGTAGATCCGTGTTAGTTTGGAGCAACAAGCAGAAACTAAATCGGCTCTTCTACTGGTTATTTCTGTACCACTGAGATATACCACCCTGCACGGTGGGGGTAGGGTATGCAGAGATAGGATGTGAGCTCTTGAGCATCTGGAAGATCTATTTTGTGAGATAAGAGGTTTCCTCCTGTCTTAGTTTGAAAAGACAGGTGTCTGCTAAGGAATGTGGGACATTCATTAATTTCCTTTGAAAACAGAGAACATAAACCATTAATTTCATCCCCTTGAAATAGAGAACATAATAAATACAAAGCAGAATTAGGAGAGGGGGCTATGACTGGGCTGGCAGTATTTCATAGTTTGGGGGGAAATGGGTTTCCCCTGGTTTTTTTCCTCACTCTTTGATATACTTGTACTTCTGCTGAAAAAGGGAGAATAACCAAGGGGTTGCTGTGGAGTCAGGGGTCAAGGCTGAGTCTCTGTATGTACCAGGACATCACTATTTCATGCCTGCTACCTCTATATCCCTGCAGTGTGCTTGCTGAGGTGGCAATTCTGTCTCTGTCCTGTGAGGGAAAGTTAGAGGGGAGGTGATTTGTCTGGGCTGTGGAGCTAACTCTTCATTACATAAGCCTGTTGTGCAGATTTAGCCAGCAACACCGCTGAACACTAAACCCACTAGTACTGACTCTACCACTGCCAAGATATTGAAAGATGTAAAGGGTTTGTGTACTTTCATTTTCATCAAATTGCAAGTACTTTTCTTGAGCATCAGTAATAATGTCTTTTTGAAAGTGCTCTGTAGAAAGTGAAAGTCTGTGAATTTTTACTTTAGTATATTAGAAACCTCTATTTCCTTGCAACAACTGCTTTAACCTCTATAAACTGAGGATTTCTCTTTGAGATGAAGATTTCTCTTGAGCACAGAGTTTGATGTTAAAGCTTTGATCCTGCAGATCTCCTGATGTCTGAAACATTAAGAATAAAAATTATGTCCCTTGCATTACTAGACATAACCCTCCGGATTTCTACATAGAACATTGAGCCTGTATGTAACCTACTATTGTAAGTTCTCCTGGTACCACTGAGATATGCCAAAGAGGTTATCTCAAAGTCCTTTATTTTTCAGTATTATAAGATATCATTCAGTACCCAGCAATGCCTATGAGGAGTATCAAAATCCTCATACTCAAATGGGAGATCACAGTCCAGACCATGAGTCAGTTGATCTAGTTCTGTTAAAGTTTCAAATGCTTTTTACAGGACTCATGGAAGACTTGGCTTATATTTGTAGGAGTTTGTCTGGTTTGACTAGGGCCAAAGCTGTCACGCTTTTAAGAGGACAAGGGTAAAAGTGGCTGGTTGATTTTCAGTGTAAAGGTAAATCTTGGTAGCATCTTGAGCAGAATTTCTGTATTGTTTCCTTCAGTGGAGGAGGCTTTGAGAGAGAAGGTGCTGTTCAACTGATGGAGGGATACTTGAAGAGGAATGGTTGCTACCCTTTCTTTCTGTATCTTTTCCCACATGCTCTGTTCATGTTCCCTGATTCTGTAAGTCTGTAGGGCTGATAAATACAGTTATTTATTAGATAGTCTTATGGGCTGTAAGGAAGAGAAAGGTTGGTTTCTCTTTCCTGTAGGGGGAAGGAGAGAAACCAAATAGGCACTCCTAGCTGCAGCCTTCACTGCTCAAGAGGTGCACAAACACCAGAGCTGAATTACCTTCAAATAACCCATCTTAAGGTCAATGCAAAAACTTGTCAAAACAAACCAAAAAGCAAGTAGTTTTCCTTTCATTAATGCTGCATTTCCCCTTCTCAAAGCTGGTTCATTAAACCGAAAATTGCTCAAAACAGGCGTCTCTGTAAAGAATGCTTGGAGCAAAATTAATTAGTTTTGCTAGGTTAGTAATGCACCTTGCTTCGACTGAAATTGAAATCATTTTTTCCAATAAAGTCACAACACCTGTTATCAGAATTGCCATTAATTGTAAGAAATAGGAGTGTGAGGGAAGAATTTGTCAAATCTAATAAAATATTTAATCTGACCATGCTTATGTTTGCAGTTCCTTTTTTTTTAAATGACAATTTATGTCCTTTTAAAGTTGCAGTACAGTTTGGAGAAGAGCTTTATTTCATATAAACTGTGTTTGCAAGTGATGATCCACTGAGAAATTAGCATGGAATAGATAGCATTTTAATTCTGCAGCTGTTTTTTTGGTACTCTAAGTGGTTGGGTTTGATGCTTTTCAGTGGCTAAGACAAAACACAACTGCAAGGTCAGATGAGTAAATCTTCTGAAGAATTGTGATTTGCTCCTACCCTCAGATAGGAACAAATACCCTCAGAAAACTGAGTGCTGCAAAATTGCCCATCACAGAAACTAGGTTACAGGAGGGCTCATGGAGACAACACCCCGCTAGGTATTTAAAGCAGTTCATAAGTTGCCAGATGGTGCACTGAGAATTTTGGTTGGAAATGCCAAATAGATTCACTTAATGATCAGTGCTTCCTTCTTGTAGCATCCCTAAGTATGGGGTTTTTTTAATGAAGAATGAGGGTATATAGAACATATAACGTGTAATAACATCAGATTGATGTATTCTCATGGGATAAGACTAAATTTCTAATGCTGGCTGCAGTTCAGCCTTATCCTGGTAGTCTGGTTCCCTCTGCGAATAATTGAAATGCTGCTATTGCAGTGCCAACAGAAGCAGCATGATTTGGGTTTTGAGGGGAGGGTTTATTTTTGCTTTTCTTAAAAACAATTTTTTTAAGATTTCTTCCCACCAACAGTGCTTTTGTTATCTTCGCATCCTGACTGTGTCTGTCTGGCTTTTTTTTTTTTTTTAATCTCCTCCTTATGTGCAGATCTTGGTGCTGAATTATGCTTTCCTTGCATTCTTTATGCTATGTTGAGGGTTTTCCACTCCTTTTTTTCTTCCTGCATAGAGAACATTTCTGCCGCAATATCTTATTTTTATGCTGTTGATCAGCCATTATCTCTCTCAATAACAAACTTATTTTTAATGTATTTAATTTTTTTTCATGATACCAAACCCATGAAAGGAAGAGACACTGCTTCCTCAGCCCACTTTTATTATCATGCTTTTGAAAATATTCACCCTGTTGAAAGTATCAGACTCATAACTTGAAAATCACATTCTGTGATTAGATGTCACATCAGTCTGGCAAGATACTCCCCTTCATGGGAGGAATGAGCTGAAAGGTACAGCCTGAGCCACATCTTCACAGCCTGCATTTCGTGGGAAAAGTGTTTTTCCTGTGTTTTCCTTCCATGGATGTGGAAGAGCAACTGTCCAGAATTCTCTGCAACCTGTGTAGTCCCACACTAACGAAAGGGTTACAAGCAGCATGCTAATAGAAATATTCCAAAGGGTTTCTGGTGATTGCTGTTCCCTTTGCTTTCTCCTCCTTGCCCGAAAGGATGCAACAGGGTTTTTTTTGGGTTTTTTTTGCTTTGTTTTTGCTGGCAATGGTTTTTACTACCTCTGATGGTAATTTTCAGTATTAGTTTTCCTGAAATGAAATTTAAATTAGTGGTTATGAAGGTATGTGGACAAGACCCTCCTACATTTTTATCAAGTTACTTCTTATTTTCTCTGAACATTTTACAACAGTATTCTCAGCCAATCTGTCCAGTAGTTGCTGTAGTGCCAGCACCTTGCCTCATGGTGCAGCAGGTGTTTCCTAAGCCAGACAGTGATTTCCATCTGTTCCCACTTCACACTATGGCCCTGACAGCCTTACTCCTCCTTTGTCACTGCACTCTCTTCTCATCTCCAGATGGATGTATCCATTCAATTAATAGCTTTGGGAGTGCATTAGGGTCCATAAAAGATGATAGGGAATAGGGGTCTGAGCGGGGAACACTGTGTTGTGTTGGTTCTCCTTTGTTCTTGCCCCACTTGCTGTTTGTTTTAAAAGGAATTATAACTGATGCTGATTTAGGGCACTTGGCACAGGGTTTGAAAAGGGAATACATCCCCTTGGCAAATGCTAGTTCTTGGAAATCTTGCTGCAGAGGAACAGAAACAGTAACTCAAGAAAAATCTCTCAATTTACTTGACACAAACTGCCTCCATGAGAATTTCCTTAATATGTCCTCTTTAGTGAATGCCTTTTAGTTTGTTTTATAGTACTTTGTTCTTGAATGGCTTAGTGGTTTTTTAAGAAGTGTTTTGTGTTTAGAACTTGACAGAGGTTAATCCTGAAGGAAGATTTCAGGTCTGCTTTTCCTGGGAGCTGGGGAGGCAACAGAAAAGAGAAAGGAATGAAAAGTCATTAAGAACAAAATAAAATAAAAATGAAATGAAATGAAATAAAAGAAATAAAATAGTCTGACATAAAAAGTTGGGCTAAACAGAAATCTGGGCAACATCAGAAACTATGATCCCTTTTAATATATGGGTCAGAAATGAAGGACATTTTTATCAAATGATGTTAGACTCTTCAGTGTTACCTTGATAATGAAAGTTAATAATATTGCTTATGACTCATTACTCAATTGCTAGGAAATGTACTGACCATTGAAAACATCCTAGGTGATGAGTGAGGAGATTTTTGAAAATGTTGTCCTGTTGGACGTGATTGATTTCCGTCAAAAAAAGACTTTTTAAATGGACATTTGCCCTGTGCCAGCACAGCAAATGCCTCCCGGACTTTCCCTGGAATTCAGCAAGTGCTTTGCAGCTTGAAATTGGAAGGAAAGCCTCAGATTTAGCAGCCAGAGCTTCAGGAGGAGCAGCAGCGAGCACAGCATCGGTTTTGCAGCAGCTCCTTCCATGTGCATGTTTTTGGGAGTGGAAAGGCTTGCAGAGTGTTAAAGTAGCTTTTTCTCTCCGCTGGAAAGCTGCACGCTCAGTGCCAGTCTTCTGCAGCTTCTTTCTTCACGTTTCAGCAGCTAGCACGCTCTCCGTGTGCTGGAGAAGCGGCAGAGGCTTCCTTGCCGGAGAAGCGGCACCTTCGCCGGCAGAGAGCATCCTGCCGGCCGCGGTGCGCTCCGGAGCGGGGGCTTGTGCCGAAAGAGGCCGGCAACAGGCGCTTACCTTCGGACAGCTCCGGATCGCCGTCTAATGCGTCTCTTGTCGCCTACACGGCAGGGAAAAGCTTTTCCACTCTGTCTAGGAAGGAGAAAGTGTGCCAGCACAGCAAATGCCTCCCGGACTTTCCCTGCAATTCAGCAAGTGCTTTGCAGCTTGAAATTGGAAGGAAAGCCTCAGATTTA
Source organism: Fringilla coelebs (assembly GCF_963513975.1). Lineage (NCBI taxonomy): Eukaryota > Metazoa > Chordata > Aves > Passeriformes > Fringillidae > Fringilla > Fringilla coelebs. The sequence goes on along the minus strand of NW_028167277.1, from coordinate 105,502 downwards.
GCAGCCAGAGCTTCAGGAGGAGCAGCAGCGAGCACAGCATCGGTTTTGCAGCAGCTCCTTCCATGTGCATGTTTTTGGGAGTTGAGAGGCTTGCAGAGTGTTAAAGTAGCTTTTTCTCTCCGCTGGAAAGCTGCACGCTCAGTGCCAGTGTTCTGCAGCTTCTTTCTTCACGTTTCAGCAGCTAGCACGCTCTCCGTGTGCTGGAGAAGCGGCAGAGGCTTCCTTGCCGGAGAAGCGGCACCTTCGCCGGCAGAGAGCATCCTGCCGGCCGCGGTGCGCTCCGGAGCGGGGGCTTGTGCCGAAAGAGGCCGGCAACAGGCGCTTACCTTCGGACAGCTCCGGATCGCCGTCTAATGCGTCTCTTGTCGCCTACACGGCAGGGAAAAGCTTTTCCACTCTGTCTAGGAAGGAGAAAGTGTGCCAGCACAGCAAATGCCTCCCGGACTTTCCCTGCAATTCAGCAAGTGCTTTGCAGCTTGAAATTGGAAGGAAAGCCTCAGATTTAGCAGCCAGAGCTTCAGGAGGAGCAGCAGCGAGCACAGCATCGGTTTTGCAGCAGCTCCTTCCATGTGCATGTTTTTGGGAGTTGAGAGGCTTGCAGAGTGTTAAAGTAGCTTTTTCTCTCCGCTGGAAAGCTGCACGCTCAGTGCCAGTGTTCTGCAGCTTCTTTCTTCACGTTTCAGCAGCTAGCACGCTCTCCGTGTGCTGGAGAAGCGGCAGAGGCTTCCTTGCCGGAGAAGCGGCACCTTCGCCGGCAGAGAGCATCCTGCCGGCCGCGGTGCGCTCCGGAGCGGGGGCTTGTGCCGAAAGAGGCCGGCAACAGGCGCTTACCTTCGGACAGCTCCGGATCGCCGTCTAATGCGTCTCTTGTCGCCTACACGGCAGGGAAAAGCTTTTCCACTCTGTCTAGGAAGGAGAAAGTGTGCCAGCACAGCAAATGCCTCCCGGACTTTCCCTGCAATTCAGCAAGTGCTTTGCAGCTTGAAATTGGAAGGAAAGCCTCAGATTTAGCAGCCAGAGCTTCAGGAGGAGCAGCAGCGAGCACAGCATCGGTTTTGCAGCAGCTCCTTCCATGTGCATGTTTTTGGGAGTGGAGAGGCTTGCAGAGTGTTAAAGTAGCTTTTTCTCTCCGCTGGAAAGCTGCACGCTCAGTGCCAGTCTTCTGCAGCTTCTTTCTTCACGTTTCAGCAGCTAGCACGCTCTCCGTGTGCTGGAGAAGCGGCAGAGGCTTCCTTGCCGGAGAAGCGGCACCTTCGCCGGCAGAGAGCATCCTGCCGGCCGCGGTGCGCTCCGGAGCGGGGGCTTGTGCCGAAAGAGGCCGGCAACAGGCGCTTACCTTCGGACAGCTCCGGATCGCCGTCTAATGCGTCTCTTGTCGCCTACACGGCAGGGAAAAGCTTTTCCACTCTGTCTAGGAAGGAGAAAGTGTGCCAGCACAGCAAATGCCTCCCGGACTTTCCCTGGAATTCAGCAAGTGCTTTGCAGCTTGAAATTGGAAGGAAAGCCTCAGATTTAGCAGCCAGAGCTTCAGGAGGAGCAGCAGCGAGCATAGCATCGGTTTTGCAGCAGCTCCTTCCATGTGCATGTTTTTGGGAGTGGAGAGGCTTGCAGAGTGTTAAAGTAGCTTTTTCTCTCCGCTGGAAAGCTGCACGCTCAGTGCCAGTGTTCTGCAGCTTCTTTCTTCACGTTTCAGCAGCTAGCACGCTCTCCGTGTGCTGGAGAAGCGGCAGAGGCTTCCTTGCCGGAGAAGCGGCACCTTCGCCGGCAGAGAGCATCCTGCCGGCCGCGGTGCGCTCCGGAGCGGGGGCTTGTGCCGAAAGAGGCCGGCAACAGGCGCTTACCTTCGGACAGATCCGGATCGCCGTCTAATGCGCCTCTTGTCGCCTACACGGCAGGGAAAAGCTTTTCCACTCTGTCTAGGAAGGAGAAAGTGTGCCAGCACAGCAAATGCCTCCCGGACTTTCCCTGGAATTCAGCAAGTGCTTTGCAGCTTGAAATTGGAAGGAAAGCCTCAGATTTAGCAGCCAGAGCTTCAGGAGGAGCAGCAGCGAGCACAGCATCGGTTTTGCAGCAGCTCCTTCCATGTGCATGTTTTTGGGAGTGGAAAGGCTTGCAGAGTGTTAAAGTAGCTTTTTCTCTCCGCTGGAAAGCTGCACGCTCAGTGCCAGTGTTCTGCAGCTTCTTTCTTCACGTTTCAGCAGCTAGCACGCTCTCCGTGTGCTGGAGAAGCGGCAGAGGCTTCCTTGCCGGAGAAGCGGCACCTTCGCCGGCAGAGAGCATCCTGCCGGCCGCGGTGCGCTCCGGAGCGGGGGCTTGTGCCGAAAGAGGCCGGCAACAGGCGCTTACCTTCGGACAGCTCCGGGTCGCCGTCTAATGCGTCTCTTGTCGCCTACACGGCAGGGAAAAGCTTTTCCACTCTGTCTAGGAAGGAGAAAGTGTGCCAGCACAGCAAATGCCTCCCGGACTTTCCCTGCAATTCAGCAAGTGCTTTGCAGCTTGAAATTGGAAGGAAAGCCTCAGATTTAGCAGCCAGAGCTTCAGGAGGAGCAGCAGCGAGCATAGCATCGGTTTTGCAGCAGCTCCTTCCATGTGCATGTTTTTGGGAGTGGAGAGGCTTGCAGAGTGTTAAAGTAGCTTTTTCTCTCCGCTGGAAAGCTGCACGCTCAGTGCCAGTCTTCTGCAGCTTCTTTCTTCACGTTTCAGCAGCTAGCACGCTCTCCGTGTGCTGGAGAAGCGGCAGAGGCTTCCTTGCCGGAGAAGCGGCACCTTCGCCGGCAGAGAGCATCCTGCCGGCCGCGGTGCGCTCCGGAGCGGGGGCTTGTGCCGAAAGAGGCCGGCAACAGGCGCTTACCTTCGGACAGCTCCGGATCGCCGTCTAATGCGCCTCTTGTCGCCTACACGGCAGGGAAAAGCTTTTCCACTCTGTCTAGGAAGGAGAAAGTGTGCCAGCACAGCAAATGCCTCCCGGACTTTCCCTGGAATTCAGCAAGTGCTTTGCAGCTTGAAATTGGAAGGAAAGCCTCAGATTTAGCAGCCAGAGCTTCAGGAGGAGCAGCAGCGAGCACAGCATCGGTTTTGCAGCAGCTCCTTCCATGTGCATGTTTTTGGGAGTGGAAAGGCTTGCAGAGTGTTAAAGTAGCTTTTTCTCTCCGCTGGAAAGCTGCACGCTCAGTGCCAGTCTTCTGCAGCTTCTTTCTTCACGTTTCAGCAGCTAGCACGCTCTCCGTGTGCTGGAGAAGCGGCAGAGGCTTCCTTGCCGGAGAAGCGGCACCTTCGCCGGCAGAGAGCATCCTGCCGGCCGCGGTGCGCTCCGGAGCGGGGGCTTGTGCCGAAAGAGGCCGGCAACAGGCGCTTACCTTCGGACAGCTCCGCATGCCCGTCTAATGCGCCTCTTGTCGCCTACACGGCAGGGAAAAGCTTTTCCACTCTGTCTAGGAAGGAGAAAGTGTGCCAGCACAGCAAATGCCTCCCGGACTTTCCCTGGAATTCAGCAAGTGCTTTGCAGCTTGAAATTGGAAGGAAAGCCTCAGATTTAGCAGCCAGAGCTTCAGGAGGAGCAGCAGCGAGCATAGCATCGGTTTTGCAGCAGCTCCTTCCATGTGCATGTTTTTGGGAGTTGAGAGGCTTGCAGAGTGTTAAAGTAGCTTTTTCTCTCCGCTGGAAAGCTGCACGCTCAGTGCCAGTGTTCTGCAGCTTCTTTCTTCACGTTTCAGCAGCTAGCACGCTCTCCGTGTGCTGGAGAAGCGGCAGAGGCTTCCTTGCCGGAGAAGCGGCACCTTCGCCGGCAGAGAGCATCCTGCCGGCCGCGGTGCGCTCCGGAGCGGGGGCTTGTGCCGAAAGAGGCCGGCAACAGGCGCTTACCTTCGGACAGCTCCGCATGCCCGTCTAATGCGCCTCTTGTCGCCTACACGGCAGGGAAAAGCTTTTCCACTCTGTCTAGGAAGGAGAAAGTGTGCCAGCACAGCAAATGCCTCCCGGACTTTCCCTGCAATTCAGCAAGTGCTTTGCAGCTTGAAATTGGAAGGAAAGCCTCAGATTTAGCAGCCAGAGCTTCAGGAGGAGCAGCAGCGAGCATAGCATCGGTTTTGCAGCAGCTCCTTCCATTTGCATGTTTTTGGGAGTGGAGAGGCTTGCAGAGTGTTAAAGTAGCTTTTTCTCGCCGCTGGAAAGCTGCACGCTCAGTGCCAGTGTTCTGCAGCTTCTTTCTTCACGTTTCAGCAGCTAGCACGCTCTCCGTGTGCTGGAGAAGCGGCAGAGGCTTCCTTGCCGGAGAAGCGGCACCTTCGCCGGCAGAGAGCATCCTGCCGGCCGCGGTGCGCTCCGGAGCGGGGGCTTGTGCCGAAAGAGGCCGGCAACAGGCGCTTACCTTCGGACAGCTCCGGATCGCCGTCTAATGCGTCTCTTGTCGCCTACACGGCAGGGAAAAGCTTTTCCACTCTGTCTAGGAAGGAGAAAGTGTGCCAGCACAGCAAATGCCTCCCGGACTTTCCCTGCAATTCAGCAAGTGCTTTGCAGCTTGAAATTGGAAGGAAAGCCTCAGATTTAGCAGCCAGAGCTTCAGGAGGAGCAGCAGCGAGCACAGCATCGGTTTTGCAGCAGCTCCTTCCATGTGCATGTTTTTGGGAGTGGAAAGGCTTGCAGAGTGTTAAAGTAGCTTTTTCTCTCCGCTGGAAAGCTGCACGCTCAGTGCCAGTCTTCTGCAACTTCTTTCTTCACGTTTCAGCAGCTAGCTCGCTCTCCGTGTGCTGGAGAAGCGGCAGAGGCTTCCTTGCCGGAGAAGCGGCACCTTCGCCGGCAGAGAGCATCCTGCCGGCCGCGGTGCGCTCCGGAGCGGGGGCTTGTGCCGAAAGAGGCCGGCAACAGGCGCTTACCTTCGGACAGCTCCGGATCGCCGTCTAATGCGTCTCTTGTCGCCTACACGGCAGGGAAAAGCTTTTCCACTCTGTCTAGGAAGGAGAAAGTGTGCCAGCACAGCAAATGCCTCCCGGACTTTCCCTGGAATTCAGCAAGTGCTTTGCAGCTTGAAATTGGAAGGAAAGCCTCAGATTTAGCAGCCAGAGCTTCAGGAGGAGCAGCAGCGAGCACAGCATCGGTTTTGCAGCAGCTCCTTCCATGTGCATGTTTTTGGGAGTGGAAAGGCTTGCAGAGTGTTAAAGTAGCTTTTTCTCTCCGCTGGAAAGCTGCACGCTCAGTGCCAGTCTTCTGCAGCTTCTTTCTTCACGTTTCAGCAGCTAGCACGCTCTCCGTGTGCTGGAGAAGCGGCAGAGGCTTCCTTGCCGGAGAAGCGGCACCTTCGCCGGCAGAGAGCATCCTGCCGGCCGCGGTGCGCTCCGGAGCGGGGGCTTGTGCCGAAAAAGGCCGGCAACAGGCGCTTACCTTCGGACAGCTCCGGATCGCCGTCTAATGCGTCTCTTGTCGCCTACACGGCAGGGAAAAGCTTTTCCACTCTGTCTAGGAAGGAGAAAGTGTGCCAGCACAGCAAATGCCTCCCGGACTTTCCCTGCAATTCAGCAAGTGCTTTGCAGCTTGAAATTGGAAGGAAAGCCTCAGATTTAGCAGCCAGAGCTTCAGGAGGAGCAGCAGCGAGCACAGCATCGGTTTTGCAGCAGCTCCTTCCATGTGCATGTTTTTGGGAGTGGAAAGGCTTGCAGAGTGTTAAAGTAGCTTTTTCTCTCCGCTGGAAAGCTGCACGCTCAGTGCCAGTCTTCTGCAGCTTCTTTCTTCACGTTTCAGCAGCTAGCACGCTCTCCGTGTGCTGGAGAAGCGGCAGAGGCTTCCTTGCCGGAGAAGCGGCACCTTCGCCGGCAGAGAGCATCCTGCCGGCCGCGGTGCGCTCCGGAGCGGGGGCTTGTGCCGAAAGAGGCCGGCAACAGGCGCTTACCTTCGGACAGCTCCGGATCGCCGTCTAATGCGTCTCTTGTCGCCTACACGGCAGGGAAAAGCTTTTCCACTCTGTCTAGGAAGGAGAAAGTGTGCCAGCACAGCAAATGCCTCCCGGACTTTCCCTGCAATTCAGCAAGTGCTTTGCAGCTTGAAATTGGAAGGAAAGCCTCAGATTTAGCAGCCAGAGCTTCAGGAGGAGCAGCAGCGAGCACAGCATCGGTTTTGCAGCAGCTCCTTCCATGTGCATGTTTTTGGGAGTGGAAAGGCTTGCAGAGTGTTAAAGTAGCTTTTTCTCTCCGCTGGAAAGCTGCACGCTCAGTGCCAGTCTTCTGCAGCTTCTTTCTTCACGTTTCAGCAGCTAGCACGCTCTCCGTGTGCTGGAGAAGCGGCAGAGGCTTCCTTGCCGGAGAAGCGGCACCTTCGCCGGCAGAGAGCATCCTGCCGGCCGCGGTGCGCTCCGGAGCGGGGACTTGTGCCGAAAGAGGCCGGCAACAGGCGCTTACCTTCAGACAGCTCCGGATGCCCGTCTAATGCGTCTCTTGTCGCCTACACGGCAGGGAAAAGCTTTTCCACTCTGTCTAGGAAGGAGAAAGTGTGCCAGCACAGCAAATGCCTCCCGGACTTTCCCTGGAATTCAGCAAGTGCTTTGCAGCTTGAAATTGGAAGGAAAGCCTCAGATTTAGCAGCCAGAGCTTCAGGAGGAGCAGCAGCGAGCACAGCATCGGTTTTGCAGCAGCTCCTTCCATGTGCATGTTTTTGGGAGTGGAAAGGCTTGCAGAGTGTTAAAGTAGCTTTTTCTCTCCGCTGGAAAGCTGCACGCTCAGTGCCAGTGTTCTGCAGCTTCTTTCTTCACGTTTCAGCAGCTAGCACGCTCTCCGTGTGCTGGAGAAGCGGCAGAGGCTTCCTTGCCGGAGAAGCGGCACCTTCGCCGGCAGAGAGCATCCTGCCGGCCGCGGTGCGCTCCGGAGCGGGGGCTTGTGCCGAAAGAGGCCGGCAACAGGCGCTTACCTTCGGACAGCTCCGGATCGCCGTCTAATGCGTCTCTTGTCGCCTACACGGCAGGGAAAAGCTTTTCCACTCTGTCTAGGAAGGAGAAAGTGTGCCAGCACAGCAAATGCCTCCCGGACTTTCCCTGGAATTCAGCAAGTGCTTTGCAGCTTGAAATTGGAAGGAAAGCCTCAGATTTAGCAGCCAGAGCTTCAGGAGGAGCAGCAGCGAGCATAGCATCGGTTTTGCAGCAGCTCCTTCCATGTGCATGTTTTTGGGAGTGGAGAGGCTTGCAGAGTGTTAAAGTAGCTTTTTCTCTCCGCTGGAAAGCTGCACGCTCAGTGCCAGTGTTCTGCAGCTTCTTTCTTCACGTTTCAGCAGCTAGCACGCTCTCCGTGTGCTGGAGAAGCGGCAGAGGCTTCCTTGCCGGAGAAGCGGCACCTTCGCCGGCAGAGAGCATCCTGCCGGCCGCGGTGCGCTCCGGAGCGGGGGCTTGTGCCGAAAGAGGCCGGCAACAGGCGCTTACCTTCGGACAGCTCCGGATGCCCGTCTAATGCGCCTCTTGTCGCCTACACGGCAGGGAAAAGCTTTTCCACTCTGTCTAGGAAGGAGAAAGTGTGCCAGCACAGCAAATGCCTCCCGGACTTTCCCTGCAATTCAGCAAGTGCTTTGCAGCTTGAAATTGGAAGGAAAGCCTCAGATTTAGCAGCCAGAGCTTCAGGAGGAGCAGCAGCGAGCACAGCATCGGTTTTGCAGCAGCTCCTTCCATGTGCATGTTTTTGGGAGTGGAAAGGCTTGCAGAGTGTTAAAGTAGCTTTTTCTCTCCGCTGGAAAGCTGCACGCTCAGTGCCAGTCTTCTGCAGCTTCTTTCTTCACGTTTCAGCAGCTAGCACGCTCTCCGTGTGCTGGAGAAGCGGCAGAGGCTTCCTTGCCGGAGAAGCGGCACCTTCGCCGGCAGAGAGCATCCTGCCGGCCGCGGTGCGCTCCGGAGCGGGGGCTTGTGCCGAAAGAGGCCGGCAACAGGCGCTTACCTTCGGACAGCTCCGGATCGCCGTCTAATGCGTCTCTTGTCGCCTACACGGCAGGGAAAAGCTTTTCCACTCTGTCTAGGAAGGAGAAAGTGTGCCAGCACAGCAAATGCCTCCCGGACTTTCCCTGGAATTCAGCAAGTGCTTTGCAGCTTGAAATTGGAAGGAAAGCCTCAGATTTAGCAGCCAGAGCTTCAGGAGGAGCAGCAGCGAGCATAGCATCGGTTTTGCAGCAGCTCCTTCCATGTGCATGTTTTTGGGAGTGGAGAGGCTTGCAGAGTGTTAAAGTAGCTTTTTCTCTCCGCTGGAAAGCTGCACGCTCAGTGCCAGTCTTCTGCAGCTTCTTTCTTCACGTTTCAGCAGCTAGCACGCTCTCCGTGTGCTGGAGAAGCGGCAGAGGCTTCCTTGCCGGAGAAGCGGCACCTTCGCCGGCAGAGAGCATCCTGCCGGCCGCGGTGCGCTCCGGAGCGGGGGCTTGTGCCGAAAAAGGCCGGCAACAGGCGCTTACCTTCGGACAGCTCCGGATCGCCGTCTAATGCGTCTCTTGTCGCCTACACGGCAGGGAAAAGCTTTTCCACTCTGTCTAGGAAGGAGAAAGTGTGCCAGCACAGCAAATGCCTCCCGGACTTTCCCTGCAATTCAGCAAGTGCTTTGCAGCTTGAAATTGGAAGGAAAGCCTCAGATTTAGCAGCCAGAGCTTCAGGAGGAGCAGCAGCGAGCACAGCATCGCTTTTGCAGCAGCTCCTTCCATGTGCATGTTTTTGGGAGTGGAAAGGCTTGCAGAGTGTTAAAGTAGCTTTTTCTCTCCGCTGGAAAGCTGCACGCTCAGTGCCAGTCTTCTGCAGCTTCTTTCTTCGCGTTTCAGCAGCTAGCACGCTCTCCGTGTGCTGGAGAAGCGGCAGAGGCTTCCTTGCCGGAGAAGCGGCACCTTCGCCGGCAGAGTGCATCCTGCCGGCCGCGGTGCGCTCCGGAGCGGGGGCTTGTGCCGAAAGAGGCCGGCAACAGGCGCTTACCTTCGGACAGCTCCGGATCGCCGTCTAATGCGTCTCTTGTCGCCTACACGGCAGGGAAAAGCTTTTCCACTCTGTCTAGGAAGGAGAAAGTGTGCCAGCACAGCAAATGCCTCCCGGACTTTCCCTGGAATTCAGCAAGTGCTTTGCAGCTTGAAATTGGAAGGAAAGCCTCAGATTTAGCAGCCAGAGCTTCAGGAGGAGCAGCAGCGAGCACAGCATCGGTTTTGCAGCAGCTCCTTCCATGTGCATGTTTTTGGGAGTGGAGAGGCTTGCAGAGTGTTAAAGTAGCTTTTTCTCTCCGCTGGAAAGCTGCACGCTCAGTGCCACTGTTCTGCAGCTTCTTTCTTCACGTTTCAGCAGCTAGCACGCTCTCCGTGTGCTGGAGAAGCGGCAGAGGCTTCCTTGCCGGAGAAGCGGCACCTTCGCCGGCAGAGAGCATCCTGCCGGCCGCGGTGCGCTCCGGAGCGGGGGCTTGTGCCGAAAGAGGCCGGCAACAGGCGCTTACCTTCGGACAGCTCCGGATCGCCGTCTAATGCGTCTCTTGTCGCCTACACGGCAGGGAAAAGCTTTTCCACTCTGTCTAGGAAGGAGAAAGTGTGCCAGCACAGCAAATGCCTCCCGGACTTTCCCTGCAATTCAGCAAGTGCTTTGCAGCTTGAAATTGGAAGGAAAGCCTCAGATTTAGCAGCCAGAGCTTCAGGAGGAGCAGCAGCGAGCACAGCATCGGTTTTGCAGCAGCTCCTTCCATGTGCATGTTTTTGGGAGTGGAAAGGCTTGCAGAGTGTTAAAGTAGCTTTTTCTCTCCGCTGGAAAGCTGCACGCTCAGTGCCAGTGTTCTGCAGCTTCTTTCTTCACGTTTCAGCAGCTAGCACGCTCTCCGTGTGCTGGAGAAGCGGCAGAGGCTTCCTTGCCGGAGAAGCGGCACCTTCGCCGGCAGAGAGCATCCTGCCGGCCGCGGTGCGCTCCGGAGCGGGGGCTTGTGCCGAAAGAGGCCGGCAACAGGCGCTTACCTTCGGACAGCTCCGGATCGCCGTCTAATGCGTCTCTTGTCGCCTACACGGCAGGGAAAAGCTTTTCCACTCTGTCTAGGAAGGAGAAAGTGTGCCAGCACAGCAAATGCCTCCCGGACTTTCCCTGGAATTCAGCAAGTGCTTTGCAGCTTGAAATTGGAAGGAAAGCCTCAGATTTAGCAGCCAGAGCTTCAGGAGGAGCAGCAGCGAGCACAGCATCGGTTTTGCAGCAGCTCCTTCCATGTGCATGTTTTTGGGAGTGGAGAGGCTTGCAGAGTGTTAAAGTAGCTTTTTCTCTCCGCTGGAAAGCTGCACGCTCAGTGCCAGTGTTCTGCAGCTTCTTTCTTCACGTTTCAGCAGCTAGCACGCTCTCCGTGTGCTGGAGAAGCGGCAGAGGCTTCCTTGCCGGAGAAGCGGCACCTTCGCCGGCAGAGTGCATCCTGCCGGCCGCGGTGCGCTCCGGAGCGGGGGCTTGTGCCGAAAGAGGCCGGCAACAGGCGCTTACCTTCGGACAGCTCCGGATCGCCGTCTAATGCGTCTCTTGTCGCCTACACGGCAGGGAAAAGCTTTTCCACTCTGTCTAGGAAGGAGAAAGTGTGCCAGCACAGCAAATGCCTCCCGGACTTTCCCTGGAATTCAGCAAGTGCTTTGCAGCTTGAAATTGGAAGGAAAGCCTCAGATTTAGCAGCCAGAGCTTCAGGAGGAGCAGCAGCGAGCACAGCATCGGTTTTGCAGCAGCTCCTTCCATGTGCATGTTTTTGGGAGTGGAAAGGCTTGCAGAGTGTTAAAGTAGCTTTTTCTCTCCGCTGGAAAGCTGCACGCTCAGTGCCAGTCTTCTGCAGCTTCTTTCTTCACGTTTCAGCAGCTAGCACGCTCTCCGTGTGCTGGAGAAGCGGCAGAGGCTTCCTTGCCGGAGAAGCGGCACCTTCGCCGGCAGAGTGCATCCTGCCGGCCGCGGTGCGCTCCGGAGCGGGGGCTTGTGCCGAAAGAGGCCGGCAACAGGCGCTTACCTTCGGACAGCTCCGGATCGCCGTCTAATGCGTCTCTTGTCGCCTACACGGCAGGGAAAAGCTTTTCCACTCTGTCTAGGAAGGAGAAAGTGTGCCAGCACAGCAAATGCCTCCCGGACTTTCCCTGGAATTCAGCAAGTGCTTTGCAGCTTGAAATTGGAAGGAAAGCCTCAGATTTAGCAGCCAGAGCTTCAGGAGGAGCAGCAGCGAGCACAGCATCGGTTTTGCAGCAGCTCCTTCCATGTGCATGTTTTTGGGAGTGGAAAGGCTTGCAGAGTGTTAAAGTAGCTTTTTCTCTCCGCTGGAAAGCTGCACGCTCAGTGCCAGTCTTCTGCAGCTTCTTTCTTCGCGTTTCAGCAGCTAGCACGCTCTCCGTGTGCTGGAGAAGCGGCAGAGGCTTCCTTGCCGGAGAAGCGGCACCTTCGCCGGCAGAGTGCATCCTGCCGGCCGCGGTGCGCTCCGGAGCGGGGGCTTGTGCCGAAAGAGGCCGGCAACAGGCGCTTACCTTCGGACAGCTCCGGATCGCCGTCTAATGCGTCTCTTGTCGCCTACACGGCAGGGAAAAGCTTTTCCACTCTGTCTAGGAAGGAGAAAGTGTGCCAGCACAGCAAATGCCTCCCGGACTTTCCCTGGAATTCAGCAAGTGCTTTGCAGCTTGAAATTGGAAGGAAAGCCTCAGATTTAGCAGCCAGAGCTTCAGGAGGAGCAGCAGCGAGCACAGCATCGGTTTTGCAGCAGCTCCTTCCATGTGCATGTTTTTGGGAGTGGAGAGGCTTGCAGAGTGTTAAAGTAGCTTTTTCTCTCCGCTGGAAAGCTGCACGCTCAGTGCCAGTCTTCTGCAGCTTCTTTCTTCACGTTTCAGCAGCTAGCACGCTCTCCGTGTGCTGGAGAAGCGGCAGAGGCTTCCTTGCCGGAGAAGCGGCACCTTCGCCGGCAGAGAGCATCCTGCCGGCCGCGGTGCGCTCCGGAGCGGGGGCTTGTGCCGAAAGAGGCCGGCAACAGGCGCTTACCTTCGGACAGCTCCGGATCGCCGTCTAATGCGTCTCTTGTCGCCTACACGGCAGGGAAAAGCTTTTCCACTCTGTCTAGGAAGGAGAAAGTGTGCCAGCACAGCAAATGCCTCCCGGACTTTCCCTGGAATTCAGCAAGTGCTTTGCAGCTTGAAATTGGAAGGAAAGCCTCAGATTTAGCAGCCAGAGCTTCAGGAGGAGCAGCAGCGAGCACAGCATCGGTTTTGCAGCAGCTCCTTCCATGTGCATGTTTTTGGGAGTGGAAAGGCTTGCAGAGTGTTAAAGTAGCTTTTTCTCTCCGCTGGAAAGCTGCACGCTCAGTGCCAGTCTTCTGCAGCTTCTTTCTTCACGTTTCAGCAGCTAGCACGCTCTCCGTGTGCTGGAGAAGCGGCAGAGGCTTCCTTGCCGGAGAAGCGGCACCTTCGCCGGCAGAGAGCATCCTGCCGGCCGCGGTGCGCTCCGGAGCGGGGACTTGTGCCGAAAGAGGCCGGCAACAGGCGCTTACCTTCGGACAGCTCCGGATGCCCGTCTAATGCGCCTCTTGTCGCCTACACGGCAGGGAAAAGCTTTTCCACTCTGTCTAGGAAGGAGAAAGTGTGCCAGCACAGCAAATGCCTCCCGGACTTTCCCTGGAATTCAGCAAGTGCTTTGCAGCTTGAAATTGGAAGGAAAGCCTCAGATTTAGCAGCCAGAGCTTCAGGAGGAGCAGCAGCGAGCATAGCATCGGTTTTGCAGCAGCTCCTTCCATGTGCATGTTTTTGGGAGTGGAGAGGCTTGCAGAGTGTTAAAGTAGCTTTTTCTCTCCGCTGGAAAGCTGCACGCTCAGTGCCAGTGTTCTGCAGCTTCTTTCTTCACGTTTCAGCAGCTAGCACGCTCTCCGTGTGCTGGAGAAGCGGCAGAGGCTTCCTTGCCGGAGAAGCGGCACCTTCGCCGGCAGAGAGCATCCTGCCGGCCGCGGTGCGCTCCGGAGCGGGGGCTTGTGCCGAAAGAGGCCGGCAACAGGCGCTTACCTTCGGACAGCTCCGGATGCCCGTCTAATGCGCCTCTTGTCGCCTACACGGCAGGGAAAAGCTTTTCCACTCTGTCTAGGAAGGAGAAAGTGTGCCAGCACAGCAAATGCCTCCCGGACTTTCCCTGGAATTCAGCAAGTGCTTTGCAGCTTGAAATTGGAAGGAAAGCCTCAGATTTAGCAGCCAGAGCTTCAGGAGGAGCAGCAGCGAGCACAGCATCGGTTTTGCAGCAGCTCCTTCCATGTGCATGTTTTTGGGAGTGGAAAGGCTTGCAGAGTGTTAAAGTAGCTTTTTCTCTCCGCTGGAAAGCTGCACGCTCAGTGCCAGTCTTCTGCAGCTTCTTTCTTCACGTTTCAGCAGCTAGCACGCTCTCCGTGTGCTGGAGAAGCGGCAGAGGCTTCCTTGCCGGAGAAGCGGCACCTTCGCCGGCAGAGAGCATCCTGCCGGCCGCGGTGCGCTCCGGAGCGGGGACTTGTGCCGAAAGAGGCCGGCAACAGGCGCTTACCTTCGGACAGCTCCGGATGCCCGTCTAATGCTCCTCTTGTCGCCTACACGGCAGGGAAAAGCTTTTCCACTCTGTCTAGGAAGGAGAAAGTGTGCCAGCACAGCAAATGCCTCCCGGACTTTCCCTGGAATTCCGCAAGTGCTTTGCAGCTTGAAATTGGAAGGAAAGCCTCAGATTTAGCAGCCAGAGCTTCAGGAGGAGCAGCAGCGAGCACAGCATCGGTTTTGCAGCAGCTCCTTCCATGTGCATGTTTTTGGGAGTGGAAAGGCTTGCAGAGTGTTAAAGTAGCTTTTTCTCTCCGCTGGAAAGCTGCACGCTCAGTGCCAGTGTTCTGCAGCTTCTTTCTTCACGTTTCAGCAGCTAGCACGCTCTCCGTGTGCTGGAGAAGCGGCAGAGGCTTCCTTGCCGGAGAAGCGGCACCTTCGCCGGCAGAGAGCATCCGGCCGGCCGCGGTGCGCTCCGGAGCGGGGGCTTGTGCCGAAAGAGGCCGGCAACAGGCGCTTACCTTCGGACAGCTCCGGATCGCCGTCTAATGCGTCTCTTGTCGCCTACACGGCAGGGAAAAGCTTTTCCACTCTGTCTAGGAAGGAGAAAGTGTGCCAGCACAGCAAATGCCTCCCGGACTTTCCCTGCAATTCAGCAAGTGCTTTGCAGCTTGAAATTGGAAGGAAAGCCTCAGATTTAGCAGCCAGAGCTTCAGGAGGAGCAGCAGCGAGCACAGCATCGGTTTTGCAGCAGCTCCTTCCATGTGCATGTTTTTGGGAGTGGAAAGGCTTGCAGAGTGTTAAAGTAGCTTTTTCTCTCCGCTGGAAAGCTGCACGCTCAGTGCCAGTCTTCTGCAGCTTCTTTCTTCACGTTTCAGCAGCTAGCACGCTCTCCGTGTGCTGGAGAAGCGGCAGAGGCTTCCTTGCCGGAGAAGCGGCACCTTCGCCGGCAGAGTGCATCCTGCCGGCCGCGGTGCGCTCCGGAGCGGGGGCTTGTGCCGAAAGAGGCCGGCAACAGGCGCTTACCTTCGGACAGCTCCGGATCGCCGTCTAATGCGTCTCTTGTCGCCTACACGGCAGGGAAAAGCTTTTCCACTCTGTCTAGGAAGGAGAAAGTGTGCCAGCACAGCAAATGCCTCCCGGACTTTCCCTGGAATTCAGCAAGTGCTTTGCAGCTTGAAATTGGAAGGAAAGCCTCAGATTTAGCAGCCAGAGCTTCAGGAGGAGCAGCAGCGAGCACAGCATCGGTTTTGCAGCAGCTCCTTCCATGTGCATGTTTTTGGGAGTGGAAAGGCTTGCAGAGTGTTAAAGTAGCTTTTTCTCTCCGCTGGAAAGCTGCACGCTCAGTGCCAGTCTTCTGCAGCTTCTTTCTTCGCGTTTCAGCAGCTAGCACGCTCTCCGTGTGCTGGAGAAGCGGCAGAGGCTTCCTTGCCGGAGAAGCGGCACCTTCGCCGGCAGAGTGCATCCTGCCGGCCGCGGTGCGCTCCGGAGCGGGGGCTTGTGCCGAAAGAGGCCGGCAACAGGCGCTTACCTTCGGACAGCTCCGGATCGCCGTCTAATGCGTCTCTTGTCGCCTACACGGCAGGGAAAAGCTTTTCCACTCTGTCTAGGAAGGAGAAAGTGTGCCAGCACAGCAAATGCCTCCCGGACTTTCCCTGCAATTCAGCAAGTGCTTTGCAGCTTGAAATTGGAAGGAAAGCCTCAGATTTAGCAGCCAGAGCTTCAGGAGGAGCAGCAGCGAGCACAGCATCGGTTTTGCAGCAGCTCCTTCCATGTGCATGTTTTTGGGAGTGGAGAGGCTTGCAGAGTGTTAAAGTAGCTTTTTCTCTCCGCTGGAAAGCTGCACGCTCAGTGCCAGTCTTCTGCAGCTTCTTTCTTCACGTTTCAGCAGCTAGCACGCTCTCCGTGTGCTGGAGAAGCGGCAGAGGCTTCCTTGCCGGAGAAGCGGCACCTTCGCCGGCAGAGAGCATCCTGCCGGCCGCGGTGCGCTCCGGAGCGGGGACTTGTGCCGAAAGAGGCCGGCAACAGGCGCTTACCTTCGGACAGCTCCGGATCGCCGTCTAATGCGTCTCTTGTCGCCTACACGGCAGGGAAAAGCTTTTCCACTCTGTCTAGGAAGGAGAAAGTGTGCCAGCACAGCAAATGCCTCCCGGACTTTCCCTGGAATTCAGCAAGTGCTTTGCAGCTTGAAATTGGAAGGAAAGCCTCAGATTTAGCAGCCAGAGCTTCAGGAGGAGCAGCAGCGAGCACAGCATCGGTTTTGCAGCAGCTCCTTCCATGTGCATGTTTTTGGGAGTGGAAAGGCTTGCAGAGTGTTACAGTAGCTTTTTCTCTCCGCTGGAAAGCTGCACGCTCAGTGCCAGTGTTCTGCAGCTTCTTTCTTCACGTTTCAGCAGCTAGCACGCTCTCCGTGTGCTGGAGAAGCGGCAGAGGCTTCCTTGCCGGAGAAGCGGCACCTTCGCCGGCAGAGAGCATCCTGCCGGCCGCGGTGCGCTCCGGAGCGGGGGCTTGTGCCGAAAGAGGCCGGCAACAGGCGCTTACCTTCGGACAGCTCCGGATCGCCGTCTAATGCGTCTCTTGTCGCCTACACGGCAGGGAAAAGCTTTTCCACTCTGTCTAGGAAGGAGAAAGTGTGCCAGCACAGCAAATGCCTCCCGGACTTTCCCTGGAATTCAGCAAGTGCTTTGCAGCTTGAAATTGGAAGGAAAGCCTCAGATTTAGCAGCCAGAGCTTCAGGAGGAGCAGCAGCGAGCACAGCATCGGTTTTGCAGCAGCTCCTTCCATGTGCATGTTTTTGGGAGTGGAAAGGCTTGCAGAGTGTTAAAGTAGCTTTTTCTCTCCGCTGGAAAGCTGCACGCTCAGTGCCAGTGTTCTGCAGCTTCTTTCTTCACGTTTCAGCAGCTAGCACGCTCTCCGTGTGCTGGAGAAGCGGCAGAGGCTTCCTTGCCGGAGAAGCGGCACCTTCGCCGGCAGAGTGCATCCTGCCGGCCGCGGTGCGCTCCGGAGCGGGGGCTTGTGCCGAAAGAGGCCGGCAACAGGCGCTTACCTTCGGACAGCTCCGGATCGCCGTCTAATGCGTCTCTTGTCGCCTACACGGCAGGGAAAAGCTTTTCCACTCTGTCTAGGAAGGAGAAAGTGTGCCAGCACAGCAAATGCCTCCCGGACTTTCCCTGCAATTCAGCAAGTGCTTTGCAGCTTGAAATTGGAAGGAAAGCCTCAGATTTAGCAGCCAGAGCTTCAGGAGGAGCAGCAGCGAGCACAGCATCGCTTTTGCAGCAGCTCCTTCCATGTGCATGTTTTTGGGAGTGGAAAGGCTTGCAGAGTGTTAAAGTAGCTTTTTCTCTCCGCTGGAAAGCTGCACGCTCAGTGCCAGTCTTCTGCAGCTTCTTTCTTCACGTTTCAGCAGCTAGCACGCTCTCCGTGTGCTGGAGAAGCGGCAGAGGCTTCCTTGCCGGAGAAGCGGCACCTTCGCCGGCAGAGTGCATCCTGCCGGCCGCGGTGCGCTCCGGAGCGGGGGCTTGTGCCGAAAGAGGCCGGCAACAGGCGCTTACCTTCGGACAGCTCCGGATCGCCGTCTAATGCGTCTCTTGTCGCCTACACGGCAGGGAAAAGCTTTTCCACTCTGTCTAGGAAGGAGAAAGTGTGCCAGCACAGCAAATGCCTCCCGGACTTTCCCTGGAATTCAGCAAGTGCTTTGCAGCTTGAAATTGGAAGGAAAGCCTCAGATTTAGCAGCCAGAGCTTCAGGAGGAGCAGCAGCGAGCACAGCATCGGTTTTGCAGCAGCTCCTTCCATGTGCATGTTTTTGGGAGTGGAAAGGCTTGCAGAGTGTTAAAGTAGCTTTTTCTCTCCGCTGGAAAGCTGCACGCTCAGTGCCAGTCTTCTGCAGCTTCTTTCTTCACGTTTCAGCAGCTAGCACGCTCTCCGTGTGCTGGAGAAGCGGCAGAGGCTTCCTTGCCGGAGAAGCGGCACCTTCGCCGGCAGAGTGCATCCTGCCGGCCGCGGTGCGCTCCGGAGCGGGGGCTTGTGCCGAAAGAGGCCGGCAACAGGCGCTTACCTTCGGACAGCTCCGGATCGCCGTCTAATGCGTCTCTTGTCGCCTACACGGCAGGGAAAAGCTTTTCCACTCTGTCTAGGAAGGAGAAAGTGTGCCAGCACAGCAAATGCCTCCCGGACTTTCCCTGCAATTCAGCAAGTGCTTTGCAGCTTGAAATTGGAAGGAAAGCCTCAGATTTAGCAGCCAGAGCTTCAGGAGGAGCAGCAGCGAGCACAGCATCGGTTTTGCAGCAGCTCCTTCCATGTGCATGTTTTTGGGAGTGGAAAGGCTTGCAGAGTGTTAAAGTAGCTTTTTCTCTCCGCTGGAAAGCTGCACGCTCAGTGCCAGTCTTCTGCAGCTTCTTTCTTCGCGTTTCAGCAGCTAGCACGCTCTCCGTGTGCTGGAGAAGCGGCAGAGGCTTCCTTGCCGGAGAAGCGGCACCTTCGCCGGCAGAGTGCATCCTGCCGGCCGCGGTGCGCTCCGGAGCGGGGGCTTGTGCCGAAAGAGGCCGGCAACAGGCGCTTACCTTCGGACAGCTCCGGATCGCCGTCTAATGCGTCTCTTGTCGCCTACACGGCAGGGAAAAGCTTTTCCACTCTGTCTAGGAAGGAGAAAGTGTGCCAGCACAGCAAATGCCTCCCGGACTTTCCCTGCAATTCAGCAAGTGCTTTGCAGCTTGAAATTGGAAGGAAAGCCTCAGATTTAGCAGCCAGAGCTTCAGGAGGAGCAGCAGCGAGCATAGCATCGGTTTTGCAGCAGCTCCTTCCATGTGCATGTTTTTGGGAGTGGAGAGGCTTGCAGAGTGTTAAAGTAGCTTTTTCTCTCCGCTGGAAAGCTGCACGCTCAGTGCCAGTCTTCTGCAGCTTCTTTCTTCACGTTTCAGCAGCTAGCACGCTCTCCGTGTGCTGGAGAAGCGGCAGAGGCTTCCTTGCCGGAGAAGCGGCACCTTCGCCGGCAGAGAGCATCCTGCCGGCCGCGGTGCGCTCCGGAGCGGGGGCTTGTGCCGAAAGAGGCCGGCAACAGGCGCTTACCTTCGGACAGCTCCGGATCGCCGTCTAATGCGTCTCTTGTCGCCTACACGGCAGGGAAAAGCTTTTCCACTCTGTCTAGGAAGGAGAAAGTGTGCCAGCACAGCAAATGCCTCCCGGACTTTCCCTGGAATTCAGCAAGTGCTTTGCAGCTTGAAATTGGAAGGAAAGCCTCAGATTTAGCAGCCAGAGCTTCAGGAGGAGCAGCAGCGAGCACAGCATCGGTTTTGCAGCAGCTCCTTCCATGTGCATGTTTTTGGGAGTGGAAAGGCTTGCAGAGTGTTAAAGTAGCTTTTTCTCTCCGCTGGAAAGCTGCACGCTCAGTGCCAGTGTTCTGCAGCTTCTTTCTTCACGTTTCAGCAGCTAGCACGCTCTCCGTGTGCTGGAGAAGCGGCAGAGGCTTCCTTGCCGGAGAAGCGGCACCTTCGCCGGCAGAGAGCATCCTGCCGGCCGCGGTGCGCTCCGGAGCGGGGGCTTGTGCCGAAAGAGGCCGGCAACAGGCGCTTATCTTCGGACAGCTCCGGATGCCCGTCTAATGCGCCTCTTGTCGCCTACACGGCAGGGAAAAGCTTTTCCACTCTGTCTAGGAAGGAGAAAGTGTGCCAGCACAGCAAATGCCTCCCGGACTTTCCCTGGAATTCAGCAAGTGCTTTGCAGCTTGAAATTGGAAGGAAAGCCTCAGATTTAGCAGCCAGAGCTTCAGGAGGAGCAGCAGCGAGCACAGCATCGGTTTTGCAGCAGCTCCTTCCATGTGCATGTTTTTGGGAGTGGAAAGGCTTGCAGAGTGTTAAAGTAGCTTTTTCTCTCCGCTGGAAAGCTGCACGCTCAGTGCCAGTGTTCTGCAGCTTCTTTCTTCACGTTTCAGCAGCTAGCACGCTCTCCGTGTGCTGGAGAAGCGGCCGAGGCTTCCTTGCCGGAGAAGCGGCACCTTCGCCGGCAGAGAGCATCCTGCCGGCCGCGGTGCGCTCCGGAGCGGGGGCTTGTGCCGAAAGAGGCCGGCAACAGGCGCTTACCTTCGGACAGCTCCGGATCGCCGTCTAATGCGTCTCTTGTCGCCTACACGGCAGGGAAAAGCTTTTCCACTCTGTCTAGGAAGGAGAAAGTGTGCCAGCACAGCAAATGCCTCCCGGACTTTCCCTGCAATTCAGCAAGTGCTTTGCAGCTTGAAATTGGAAGGAAAGCCTCAGATTTAGCAGCCAGAGCTTCAGGAGGAGCAGCAGCGAGTACAGCATCGGTTTTGCAGCAGCTCCTTCCATGTGCATGTTTTTGGGAGTGGAAAGGCTTGCAGAGTGTTAAAGTAGCTTTTTCTCTCCGCTGGAAAGCTGCACGCTCAGTGCCAGTGTTCTGCAGCTTCTTTCTTCACGTTTCAGCAGCTAGCACGCTCTCCGTGTGCTGGAGAAGCGGCAGAGGCTTCCTTGCCGGAGAAGCGGCACCTTCGCAGGCAGAGAGCATCCCTCCGGCCGCGGTGCGCTCCGGAGCGGGGGCTTGTGCCGAAAGAGGCCGGCAACAGGCGCTTACCTTCGGACAGCTCCGGATCGCCGTCTAATGCGTCTCTTGTCGCCTACACGGCAGGGAAAAGCTTTTCCACTCTGTCTAGGAAGGAGAAAGTGTGCCAGCACAGCAAATGCCTCCCGGACTTTCCCTGCAATTCAGCAAGTGCTTTGCAGCTTGAAATTGGAAGGAAAGCCTCAGATTTAGCAGCCAGAGCTTCAGGAGGAGCAGCAGCGAGCACAGCATCGGTTTTGCAGCAGCTCCTTCCATGTGCATGTTTTTGGGAGTGGAAAGGCTTGCAGAGTGTTAAAGTAGCTTTTTCTCTCCGCTGGAAAGCTGCACGCTCAGTGCCAGTCTTCTGCAGCTTCTTTCTTCACGTTTCAGCAGCTAGCACGCTCTCCGTGTGCTGGAGAAGCGGCAGAGGCTTCCTTGCCGGAGAAGCGGCACCTTCGCCGGCAGAGAGCATCCTGCCGGCCGCGGTGCGCTCCGGAGCGGGGGCTTGTGCCGAAAGAGGCCGGCAACAGGCGCTTACCTTCGGACAGCTCCGGATCGCCGTCTAATGCGTCTCTTGTCGCCTACACGGCAGGGAAAAGCTTTTCCACTCTGTCTAGGAAGGAGAAAGTGTGCCAGCACAGCAAATGCCTCCCGGACTTTCCCTGGAATTCAGCAAGTGCTTTGCAGCTTGAAATTGGAAGGAAAGCCTCAGATTTAGCAGCCAGAGCTTCAGGAGGAGCAGCAGCGAGCATAGCATCGGTTTTGCAGCAGCTCCTTCCATGTGCATGTTTTTGGGAGTGGAAAGGCTTGCAGAGTGTTAAAGTAGCTTTTTCTCTCCGCTGGAAAGCTGCACGCTCAGTGCAAGTGTTCTGCAGCTTCTTTCTTCACGTTTCAGCAGCTAGCACGCTCTCCGTGTGCTGGAGAAGCGGCAGAGGCTTCCTTGCCGGAGAAGCGGCACCTTCGCCGGCAGAGAGCATCCTGCCGGCCGCGGTGCGCTCCGGAGCGGGGGCTTGTGCCGAAAGAGGCCGGCAACAGGCGCTTACCTTCGGACAGCTCCGGATCGCCGTCTAATGCGTCTCTTGTCGCCTACACGGCAGGGAAAAGCTTTTCCACTCTGTCTAGGAAGGAGAAAGTGTGCCAGCACAGCAAATGCCTCCCGGACTTTCCCTGGAATTCAGCAAGTGCTTTGCAGCTTGAAATTGGAAGGAAAGCCTCAGATTTAGCAGCCAGAGCTTCAGGAGGAGCAGCAGCGAGCACAGCATCGGTTTTGCAGCAGCTCCTTCCATGTGCATGTTTTTGGGAGTGGAAAGGCTTGCAGAGTGTTAAAGTAGCTTTTTCTCTCCGCTGGAAAGCTGCACGCTCAGTGCCAGTGTTCTGCAGCTTCTTTCTTCACGTTTCAGCAGCTAGCACGCTCTCCGTGTGCTGGAGAAGCGGCAGAGGCTTCCTTGCCGGAGAAGCGGCACCTTCGCCGGCAGAGAGCATCCTGCCGGCCGCGGTGTGCTCCGGAGCGGGGACTTGTGCCGAAAGAGGCCGGCAACAGGCGCTTACCTTCGGACAGCTCCGGATGCCCGTCTAATGCGCCTCTTGTCGCCTACACGGCAGGGAAAAGCTTTTCCACTCTGTCTAGGAAGGAGAAAGTGTGCCAGCACAGCAAATGCCTCCCGGACTTTCCCTGGAATTCAGCAAGTGCTTTGCAGCTTGAAATTGGAAGGAAAGCCTCAGATTTAGCAGCCAGAGCTTCAGGAGGAGCAGCAGCGAGCACAGCATCGGTTTTGCAGCAGCTCCTTCCATGTGCATGTTTTTGGGAGTGGAAAGGCTTGCAGAGTGTTAAAGTAGCTTTTTCTCTCCGCTGGAAAGCTGCACGCTCAGTGCCAGTCTTCTGCAGCTTCTTTCTTCACGTTTCAGCAGCTAGCACGCTCTCCGTGTGCTGGAGAAGCGGCAGAGGCTTCCTTGCCGGAGAAGCGGCACCTTCGCCGGCAGAGAGCATCCTGCCGGCCGCGGTGCGCTCCGGAGCGGGGGCTTGTGCCGAAAGAGGCCGGCCACAGGCGCTTACCTTCGGACAGCTCCGGATCGCCGTCTAATGCGTCTCTTGTCGCCTACACGGCAGGGAAAAGCTTTTCCACTCTGTCTAGGAAGGAGAAAGTGTGCCAGCACAGCAAATGCCTCCCGGACTTTCCCTGGAATTCAGCAAGTGCTTTGCAGCTTGAAATTGGAAGGAAAGCCTCAGATTTAGCAGCCAGAGCTTCAGGAGGAGCAGCAGCGAGCACAGCATCGGTTTTGCAGCAGCTCCTTCCATGTGCATGTTTTTGGGAGTGGAAAGGCTTGCAGAGTGTTAAAGTAGCTTTTTCTCTCCGCTGGAAAGCTGCACGCTCAGTGCCAGTGTTCTGCAGCTTCTTTCTTCACGTTTCAGCAGCTAGCACGCTCTCCGTGTGCTGGAGAAGCGGCAGAGGCTTCCTTGCCGGAGAAGCGGCACCTTCGCCGGCAGAGAGCATCCTGCCGGCCGCGGTGCGCTCCGGAGCGGGGGCTTGTGCCGAAAGAGGCCGGCAACAGGCGCTTACCTTCGGACAGCTCCGGATCGCCGTCTAATGCGTCTCTTGTCGCCTACACGGCAGGGAAAAGCTTTTCCACTCTGTCTAGGAAGGAGAAAGTGTGCCAGCACAGCAAATGCCTCCCGGACTTTCCCTGCAATTCAGCAAGTGCTTTGCAGCTTGAAATTGGAAGGAAAGCCTCAGATTTAGCAGCCAGAGCTTCAGGAGGAGCAGCAGCGAGCACAGCATCGGTTTTGCAGCAGCTCCTTCCATGTGCATGTTTTTGGGAGTGGAAAGGCTTGCAGAGTGTTAAAGTAGCTTTTTCTCTCCGCTGGAAAGCTGCACGCTCAGTGCCAGTCTTCTGCAGCTTCTTTCTTCACGTTTCAGCAGCTAGCACGCTCTCCGTGTGCTGGAGAAGCGGCAGAGGCTTCCTTGCCGGAGAAGCGGCACCTTCGCCGGCAGAGTGCATCCTGCCGGCCGCGGTGCGCTCCGGAGCGGGGGCTTGTGCCGAAAGAGGCCGGCAACAGGCGCTTACCTTCGGACAGCTCCGGATCGCCGTCTAATGCGTCTCTTGTCGCCTACACGGCAGGGAAAAGCTTTTCCACTCTGTCTAGGAAGGAGAAAGTGTGCCAGCACAGCAAATGCCTCCCGGACTTTCCCTGGAATTCAGCAAGTGCTTTGCAGCTTGAAATTGGAAGGAAAGCCTCAGATTTAGCAGCCAGAGCTTCAGGAGGAGCAGCAGCGAGCACAGCATCGGTTTTGCAGCAGCTCCTTCCATGTGCATGTTTTTGGGAGTGGAAAGGCTTGCAGAGTGTTAAAGTAGCTTTTTCTCTCCGCTGGAAAGCTGCACGCTCAGTGCCAGTCTTCTGCAGCTTCTTTCTTCGCGTTTCAGCAGCTAGCACGCTCTCCGTGTGCTGGAGAAGCGGCAGAGGCTTCCTTGCCGGAGAAGCGGCACCTTCGCCGGCAGAGTGCATCCTGCCGGCCGCGGTGCGCTCCGGAGCGGGGGCTTGTGCCGAAAGAGGCCGGCAACAGGCGCTTACCTTCGGACAGCTCCGGATCGCCGTCTAATGCGTCTCTTGTCGCCTACACGGCAGGGAAAAGCTTTTCCACTCTGTCTAGGAAGGAGAAAGTGTGCCAGCACAGCAAATGCCTCCCGGACTTTCCCTGCAATTCAGCAAGTGCTTTGCAGCTTGAAATTGGAAGGAAAGCCTCAGATTTAGCAGCCAGAGCTTCAGGAGGAGCAGCAGCGAGCATAGCATCGGTTTTGCAGCAGCTCCTTCCATGTGCATGTTTTTGGGAGTGGAGAGGCTTGCAGAGTGTTAAAGTAGCTTTTTCTCTCCGCTGGAAAGCTGCACGCTCAGTGCCAGTCTTCTGCAGCTTCTTTCTTCACGTTTCAGCAGCTAGCACGCTCTCCGTGTGCTGGAGAAGCGGCAGAGGCTTCCTTGCCGGAGAAGCGGCACCTTCGCCGGCAGAGAGCATCCTGCCGGCCGCGGTGCGCTCCGGAGCGGGGGCTTGTGCCGAAAGAGGCCGGCAACAGGCGCTTACCTTCGGACAGCTCCGGATCGCCGTCTAATGCGTCTCTTGTCGCCTACACGGCAGGGAAAAGCTTTTCCACTCTGTCTAGGAAGGAGAAAGTGTGCCAGCACAGCAAATGCCTCCCGGACTTTCCCTGGAATTCAGCAAGTGCTTTGCAGCTTGAAATTGGAAGGAAAGCCTCAGATTTAGCAGCCAGAGCTTCAGGAGGAGCAGCAGCGAGCACAGCATCGGTTTTGCAGCAGCTCCTTCCATGTGCATGTTTTTGGGAGTGGAAAGGCTTGCAGAGTGTTAAAGTAGCTTTTTCTCTCCGCTGGAAAGCTGCACGCTCAGTGCCAGTGTTCTGCAGCTTCTTTCTTCACGTTTCAGCAGCTAGCACGCTCTCCGTGTGCTGGAGAAGCGGCAGAGGCTTCCTTGCCGGAGAAGCGGCACCTTCGCCGGCAGAGAGCATCCTGCCGGCCGCGGTGCGCTCCGGAGCGGGGGCTTGTGCCGAAAGAGGCCGGCAACAGGCGCTTATCTTCGGACAGCTCCGGATGCCCGTCTAATGCGCCTCTTGTCGCCTACACGGCAGGGAAAAGCTTTTCCACTCTGTCTAGGAAGGAGAAAGTGTGCCAGCACAGCAAATGCCTCCCGGACTTTCCCTGGAATTCAGCAAGTGCTTTGCAGCTTGAAATTGGAAGGAAAGCCTCAGATTTAGCAGCCAGAGCTTCAGGAGGAGCAGCAGCGAGCACAGCATCGGTTTTGCAGCAGCTCCTTCCATGTGCATGTTTTTGGGAGTGGAAAGGCTTGCAGAGTGTTAAAGTAGCTTTTTCTCTCCGCTGGAAAGCTGCACGCTCAGTGCCAGTGTTCTGCAGCTTCTTTCTTCACGTTTCAGCAGCTAGCACGCTCTCCGTGTGCTGGAGAAGCGGCCGAGGCTTCCTTGCCGGAGAAGCGGCACCTTCGCCGGCAGAGAGCATCCTGCCGGCCGCGGTGCGCTCCGGAGCGGGGGCTTGTGCCGAAAGAGGCCGGCAACAGGCGCTTACCTTCGGACAGCTCCGGATCGCCGTCTAATGCGTCTCTTGTCGCCTACACGGCAGGGAAAAGCTTTTCCACTCTGTCTAGGAAGGAGAAAGTGTGCCAGCACAGCAAATGCCTCCCGGACTTTCCCTGCAATTCAGCAAGTGCTTTGCAGCTTGAAATTGGAAGGAAAGCCTCAGATTTAGCAGCCAGAGCTTCAGGAGGAGCAGCAGCGAGTACAGCATCGGTTTTGCAGCAGCTCCTTCCATGTGCATGTTTTTGGGAGTGGAAAGGCTTGCAGAGTGTTAAAGTAGCTTTTTCTCTCCGCTGGAAAGCTGCACGCTCAGTGCCAGTGTTCTGCAGCTTCTTTCTTCACGTTTCAGCAGCTAGCACGCTCTCCGTGTGCTGGAGAAGCGGCAGAGGCTTCCTTGCCGGAGAAGCGGCACCTTCGCAGGCAGAGAGCATCCCTCCGGCCGCGGTGCGCTCCGGAGCGGGGGCTTGTGCCGAAAGAGGCCGGCAACAGGCGCTTACCTTCGGACAGCTCCGGATCGCCGTCTAATGCGTCTCTTGTCGCCTACACGGCAGGGAAAAGCTTTTCCACTCTGTCTAGGAAGGAGAAAGTGTGCCAGCACAGCAAATGCCTCCCGGACTTTCCCTGGAATTCAGCAAGTGCTTTGCAGCTTGAAATTGGAAGGAAAGCCTCAGATTTAGCAGCCAGAGCTTCAGGAGGAGCAGCAGCGAGCACAGCATCGGTTTTGCAGCAGCTCCTTCCATGTGCATGTTTTTGGGAGTGGAAAGGCTTGCAGAGTGTTAAAGTAGCTTTTTCTCTCCGCTGGAAAGCTGCACGCTCAGTGCCAGTCTTCTGCAGCTTCTTTCTTCACGTTTCAGCAGCTAGCACGCTCTCCGTGTGCTGGAGAAGCGGCAGAGGCTTCCTTGCCGGAGAAGCGGCACCTTCGCCGGCAGAGAGCATCCTGCCGGCCGCGGTGCGCTCCGGAGCGGGGGCTTGTGCCGAAAGAGGCCGGCAACAGGCGCTTACCTTCGGACAGCTCCGGATCGCCGTCTAATGCGTCTCTTGTCGCCTACACGGCAGGGAAAAGCTTTTCCACTCTGTCTAGGAAGGAGAAAGTGTGCCAGCACAGCAAATGCCTCCCGGACTTTCCCTGGAATTCAGCAAGTGCTTTGCAGCTTGAAATTGGAAGGAAAGCCTCAGATTTAGCAGCCAGAGCTTCAGGAGGAGCAGCAGCGAGCACAGCATCGGTTTTGCAGCAGCTCCTTCCATGTGCATGTTTTTGGGAGTGGAAAGGCTTGCAGAGTGTTAAAGTAGCTTTTTCTCTCCGCTGGAAAGCTGCACGCTCAGTGCCAGTGTTCTGCAGCTTCTTTCTTCACGTTTCAGCAGCTAGCACGCTCTCCGTGTGCTGGAGAAGCGGCAGAGGCTTCCTTGCCGGAGAAGCGGCACCTTCGCCGGCAGAGAGCATCCTGCCGGCCGCGGTGTGCTCCGGAGCGGGGACTTGTGCCGAAAGAGGCCGGCAACAGGCGCTTACCTTCGGACAGCTCCGGATGCCCGTCTAATGCGCCTCTTGTCGCCTACACGGCAGGGAAAAGCTTTTCCACTCTGTCTAGGAAGGAGAAAGTGTGCCAGCACAGCAAATGCCTCCCGGACTTTCCCTGGAATTCAGCAAGTGCTTTGCAGCTTGAAATTGGAAGGAAAGCCTCAGATTTAGCAGCCAGAGCTTCAGGAGGAGCAGCAGCGAGCACAGCATCGGTTTTGCAGCAGCTCCTTCCATGTGCATGTTTTTGGGAGTGGAAAGGCTTGCAGAGTGTTAAAGTAGCTTTTTCTCTCCGCTGGAAAGCTGCACGCTCAGTGCCAGTGTTCTGCAGCTTCTTTCTTCACGTTTCAGCAGCTAGCACGCTCTCCGTGTGCTGGAGAAGCGGCAGAGGCTTCCTTGCCGGAGAAGCGGCACCTTCGCCGGCAGAGAGCATCCTGCCGGCCGCGGTGCGCTCCGGAGCGGGGGCTTGTGCCGAAAGAGGCCGGCCACAGGCGCTTACCTTCGGACAGCTCCGGATCGCCGTCTAATGCGTCTCTTGTCGCCTACACGGCAGGGAAAAGCTTTTCCACTCTGTCTAGGAAGGAGAAAGTGTGCCAGCACAGCAAATGCCTCCCGGACTTTCCCTGCAATTCAGCAAGTGCTTTGCAGCTTGAAATTGGAAGGAAAGCCTCAGATTTAGCAGCCAGAGCTTCAGGAGGAGCAGCAGCGAGCACAGCATCGGTTTTGCAGCAGCTCCTTCCATGTGCATGTTTTTGGGAGTGGAAAGGCTTGCAGAGTGTTAAAGTAGCTTTTTCTCTCCGCTGGAAAGCTGCACGCTCAGTGCCAGTGTTCTGCAGCTTCTTTCTTCACGTTTCAGCAGCTAGCACGCTCTCCGTGTGCTGGAGAAGCGGCAGAGGCTTCCTTGCCGGAGAAGCGGCACCTTCGCCGGCAGAGAGCATCCTGCCGGCCGCGGTGCGCTCCGGAGCGGGGGCTTGTGCCGAAAGAGGCCGGCAACAGGCGCTTACCTTCGGACAGCTCCGGATCGCCGTCTAATGCGTCTCTTGTCGCCTACACGGCAGGGAAAAGCTTTTCCACTCTGTCTAGGAAGGAGAAAGTGTGCCAGCACAGCAAATGCCTCCCGGACTTTCCCTGCAATTCAGCAAGTGCTTTGCAGCTTGAAATTGGAAGGAAAGCCTCAGATTTAGCAGCCAGAGCTTCAGGAGGAGCAGCAGCGAGCACAGCATCGGTTTTGCAGCAGCTCCTTCCATGTGCATGTTTTTGGGAGTGGAAAGGCTTGCAGAGTGTTAAAGTAGCTTTTTCTCTCCGCTGGAAAGCTGCACGCTCAGTGCCAGTCTTCTGCAGCTTCTTTCTTCACGTTTCAGCAGCTAGCACGCTCTCCGTGTGCTGGAGAAGCGGCAGAGGCTTCCTTGCCGGAGAAGCGGCACCTTCGCCGGCAGAGAGCATCCTGCCGGCCGCGGTGCGCTCCGGAGCGGGGGCTTGTGCCGAAAGAGGCCGGCAACAGGCGCTTACCTTCGGACAGCTCCGGATCGCCGTCTAATGCGTCTCTTGTCGCCTACACGGCAGGGAAAAGCTTTTCCACTCTGTCTAGGAAGGAGAAAGTGTGCCAGCACAGCAAATGCCTCCCGGACTTTCCCTGGAATTCAGCAAGTGCTTTGCAGCTTGAAATTGGAAGGAAAGCCTCAGATTTAGCAGCCAGAGCTTCAGGAGGAGCAGCAGCGAGCATAGCATCGGTTTTGCAGCAGCTCCTTCCATGTGCATGTTTTTGGGAGTGGAGAGGCTTGCAGAGTGTTAAAGTAGCTTTTTCTCTCCGCTGGAAAGCTGCACGCTCAGTGCAAGTGTTCTGCAGCTTCTTTCTTCACGTTTCAGCAGCTAGCACGCTCTCCGTGTGCTGGAGAAGCGGCAGAGGCTTCCTTGCCGGAGAAGCGGCACCTTCGCCGGCAGAGAGCATCCTGCCGGCCGCGGTGCGCTCCGGAGCGGGGGCTTGTGCCGAAAGAGGCCGGCAACAGGCGCTTACCTTCGGACAGCTCCGGATCGCCGTCTAATGCGTCTCTTGTCGCCTACACGGCAGGGAAAAGCTTTTCCACTCTGTCTAGGAAGGAGAAAGTGTGCCAGCACAGCAAATGCCTCCCGGACTTTCCCTGCAATTCAGCAAGTGCTTTGCAGCTTGAAATTGGAAGGAAAGCCTCAGATTTAGCAGCCAGAGCTTCAGGAGGAGCAGCAGCGAGCACAGCATCGGTTTTGCAGCAGCTCCTTCCATGTGCATGTTTTTGGGAGTGGAAAGGCTTGCAGAGTGTTAAAGTAGCTTTTTCTCTCCGCTGGAAAGCTGCACGCTCAGTGCCAGTGTTCTGCAGCTTCTTTCTTCACGTTTCAGCAGCTAGCACGCTCTCCGTGTGCTGGAGAAGCGGCAGAGGCTTCCTTGCCGGAGAAGCGGCACCTTCGCCGGCAGAGAGCATCCTGCCGGCCGCGGTGTGCTCCGGAGCGGGGACTTGTGCCGAAAGAGGCCGGCAACAGGCGCTTACCTTCGGACAGCTCCGGATGCCCGTCTAATGCGCCTCTTGTCGCCTACACGGCAGGGAAAAGCTTTTCCACTCTGTCTAGGAAGGAGAAAGTGTGCCAGCACAGCAAATGCCTCCCGGACTTTCCCTGGAATTCAGCAAGTGCTTTGCAGCTTGAAATTGGAAGGAAAGCCTCAGATTTAGCAGCCAGAGCTTCAGGAGGAGCAGCAGCGAGCACAGCATCGGTTTTGCAGCAGCTCCTTCCATGTGCATGTTTTTGGGAGTGGAAAGGCTTGCAGAGTGTTAAAGTAGCTTTTTCTCTCCGCTGGAAAGCTGCACGCTCAGTGCCAGTCTTCTGCAGCTTCTTTCTTCACGTTTCAGCAGCTAGCACGCTCTCCGTGTGCTGGAGAAGCGGCAGAGGCTTCCTTGCCGGAGAAGCGGCACCTTCGCCGGCAGAGAGCATCCTGCCGGCCGCGGTGCGCTCCGGAGCGGGGGCTTGTGCCGAAAGAGGCCGGCAACAGGCGCTTACCTTCGGACAGCTCCGGATCGCCGTCTAATGCGTCTCTTGTCGCCTACACGGCAGGGAAAAACTTTTCCACTCTGTCTAGGAAGGAGAAAGTGTGCCAGCACAGCAAATGCCTCCCGGACTTTCCCTGGAATTCAGCAAGTGCTTTGCAGCTTGAAATTGAAAGGAAAGCCTCAGATTTAGCAGCCAGAGCTTCAGGAGGAGCAGCAGCGAGCATAGCATCGGTTTTGCAGCAGCTCCTTCCATGTGCATGTTTTTGGGAGTGGAGAGGCTTGCAGAGTGTTAAAGTAGCTTTTTCTCTCCGCTGGAAAGCTGCACGCTCAGTGCCAGTCCTCTGCAGCTTCTTTCTTCACGTTTCAGCAGCTAGCACGCTCTCCGTGTGCTGGAGAAGCGGCAGAGGCTTCCTTGCCGGAGAAGCGGCACCTTCGCCGGCAGAGAGCATCCTGCCGGCCGCGGTGCGCTCCGGAGCGGGGGCTTGTGCCGAAAGAGGCCGGCAACAGGCGCTTACCTTCGGACAGCTCCGGATCGCCGTCTAATGCGTCTCTTGTCGCCTACACGGCAGGGAAAAGCTTTTCCACTCTGTCTAGGAAGGAGAAAGTGTGCCAGCACAGCAAATGCCTCCCGGACTTTCCCTGGAATTCAGCAAGTGCTTTGCAGCTTGAAATTGGAAGGAAAGCCTCAGATTTAGCAGCCAGAGCTTCAGGAGGAGCAGCAGCGAGCACAGCATCGGTTTTGCAGCAGCTCCTTCCATGTGCATGTTTTTGGGAGTGGAAAGGCTTGCAGAGTGTTAAAGTAGCTTTTTCTCTCCGCTGGAAAGCTGCACGCTCAGTGCCAGTCTTCTGCAGCTTCTTTCTTCACGTTTCAGCAGCTAGCACGCTCTCCGTGTGCTGGAGAAGCGGCAGAGGCTTCCTTGCCGGAGAAGCGGCACCTTCGCCGGCAGAGAGCATCCTGCCGGCCGCGGTGCGCTCCGGAGCGGGGACTTGTGCCGAAAGAGGCCGGCAACAGCCGCTTACCTTCGGGCAGCTCCGGATGCCCGTCTAATGCGCCTCTTGTCGCCTACACGGCAGGGAAAAGCTTTTCCACTCTGTCTAGGAAGGAGAAAGTGTGCCAGCACAGCAAATGCCTCCCGGACTTTCCCTGGAATTCAGCAAGTGCTTTGCAGCTTGAAATTGGAAGGAAAGCCTCAGATTTAGCAGCCAGAGCTTCAGGAGGAGCAGCAGCGAGCACAGCATCGGTTTTGCAGCAGCTCCTTCCATGTGCATGTTTTTGGGAGTGGAAAGGCTTGCAGAGTGTTAAAGTAGCTTTTTCTCTCCGCTGGAAAGCTGCACGCTCAGTGCCAGTGTTCTGCAGCTTCTTTCTTCACGTTTCAGCAGCTAGCACGCTCTCCGTGTGCTGGAGAAGCGGCAGAGGCTTCCTTGCCGGAGAAGCGGCACCTTCGCCGGCAGAGAGCATCCTGCCGGCCGCGGTGCGCTCCGGAGCGGGGGCTTGTGCCGAAAGAGGCCGGCAACAGGCGCTTACCTTCGGACAGCTCCGGATCGCCGTCTAATGCGTCTCTTGTCGCCTACACGGCAGGGAAAAGCTTTTCCACTCTGTCTAGGAAGGAGAAAGTGTGCCAGCACAGCAAATGCCTCCCGGACTTTCCCTGCAATTCAGCAAGTGCTTTGCAGCTTGAAATTGGAAGGAAAGCCTCAGATTTAGCAGCCAGAGCTTCAGGAGGAGCAGCAGCGAGCACAGCATCGGTTTTGCAGCAGCTCCTTCCATGTGCATGTTTTTGGGAGTGGAAAGGCTTGCAGAGTGTTAAAGTAGCTTTTTCTCTCCGCTGGAAAGCTGCACGCTCAGTGCCAGTCTTCTGCAGCTTCTTTCTTCACGTTTCAGCAGCTAGCACGCTCTCCGTGTGCTGGAGAAGCGGCAGAGGCTTCCTTGCCGGAGAAGCGGCACCTTCGCCGGCAGAGAGCATCCTGCCGGCCGCGGTGCGCTCCGGAGCGGGGACTTGTGCCGAAAGAGGCCGGCAACAGCCGCTTACCTTCGGGCAGCTCCGGATGCCCGTCTAATGCGCCTCTTGTCGCCTACACGGCAGGGAAAAGCTTTTCCACTCTGTCTAGGAAGGAGAAAGTGTGCCAGCACAGCAAATGCCTCCCGGACTTTCCCTGGAATTCAGCAAGTGCTTTGCAGCTTGAAATTGGAAGGAAAGCCTCAGATTTAGCAGCCAGAGCTTCAGGAGGAGCAGCAGCGAGCACAGCATCGGTTTTGCAGCAGCTCCTTCCATGTGCATGTTTTTGGGAGTGGAAAGGCTTGCAGAGTGTTAAAGTAGCTTTTTCTCTCCGCTGGAAAGCTGCACGCTCAGTGCCAGTCTTCTGCAGCTTCTTTCTTCACGTTTCAGCAGCTAGCACGCTCTCCGTGTGCTGGAGAAGCGGCAGAGGCTTCCTTGCCGGAGAAGCGGCACCTTCGCCGGCAGAGAGCATCCTGCCGGCCGCGGTGCGCTCCGGAGCGGGGGCTTGTGCCGAAAGAGGCCGGCAACAGGCGCTTACCTTCGGACAGCTCCGGATCGCCGTCTAATGCGTCTCTTGTCGCCTACACGGCAGGGAAAAGCTTTTCCACTCTGTCTAGGAAGGAGAAAGTGTGCCAGCACAGCAAATGCCTCCCGGACTTTCCCTGGAATTCAGCAAGTGCTTTGCAGCTTGAAATTGGAAGGAAAGCCTCAGATTTAGCAGCCAGAGCTTCAGGAGGAGCAGCAGCGAGCACAGCATCGGTTTTGCAGCAGCTCCTTCCATGTGCATGTTTTTGGGAGTGGAAAGGCTTGCAGAGTGTTAAAGTAGCTTTTTCTCTCCGCTGGAAAGCTGCACGCTCAGTGCCAGTCTTCTGCAGCTTCTTTCTTCACGTTTCAGCAGCTAGCACGCTCTCCGTGTGCTGGAGAAGCGGCAGAGGCTTCCTTGCCGGAGAAGGGGCACCTTCGCCGGCAGAGAGCATCCGGCCGGCCGCGGTGCGCTCCGGAGCGGGGGCTTGTGCCGAAAGAGGCCGGCAACAGGCGCTTACCTTCGGATAGCTCCGGATCGCCGTCTAATGCGTCTCTTGTCGCCTACACGGCAGGGAAAAGCTTTTCCACTCTGTCTAGGAAGGAGAAAGTGTGCCAGCACAGCAAATGCCTCCCGGACTTTCCCTGGAATTCAGCAAGTGCTTTGCAGCTTGAAATTGGAAGGAAAGCCTCAGATTTAGCAGCCAGAGCTTCAGGAGGAGCAGCAGCGAGCACAGCATCGGTTTTGCAGCAGCTCCTTCCATGTGCATGTTTTTGGGAGTGGAGAGGCTTGCAGAGTGTTAAAGTAGCTTTTTCTCTCCGCTGGAAAGCTGCACGCTCAGTGCCAGTCTTCTGCAGCTTCTTTCTTCACGTTTCAGCAGCTAGCACGCTCTCCGTGTGCTGGAGAAGCGGCAGAGGCTTCCTTGCCGGAGAAGCGGCACCTTCGCCGGCAGAGAGCATCCTGCCGGCTGCGGTGCGCTCCGGAGCGGGGGCTTGTGCCGAAAGAGGCCGGCAACAGGCGCTTACCTTCGGACAGCTCCGGATCGCCGTCTAATGCGTCTCTTGTCGCCTACACGGCAGGGAAAAGCTTTTCCACTCTGTCTAGGAAGGAGAAAGTGTGCCAGCACAGCAAATGCCTCCCGGACTTTCCCTGGAATTCAGCAAGTGCTTTGCAGCTTGAAATTGGAAGGAAAGCCTCAGATTTAGCAGCCAGAGCTTCAGGAGGAGCAGCAGCGAGCACAGCATCGGTTTTGCAGCAGCTCCTTCCATGTGCATGTTTTTGGGAGTGGAAAGGCTTGCAGAGTGTTAAAGTAGCTTTTTCTCTCCGCTGGAAAGCTGCACGCTCAGTGCCAGTCTTCTGCAGCTTCTTTCTTCACGTTTCAGCAGCTAGCACGCTCTCCGTGTGCTGGAGAAGCGGCAGAGGCTTCCTTGCCGGAGAAGCGGCACCTTCGCCGGCAGAGAGCATCCTGCCGGCCGCGGTGCGCTCCGGAGCGGGGGCTTGTGCCGAAAGAGGCCGGCAACAGGCGCTTACCTTCGGACAGCTCCGGATCGCCGTCTAATGCGTCTCTTGTCGCCTACACGGCAGGGAAAAGCTTTTCCACTCTGTCTAGGAAGGAGAAAGTGTGCCAGCACAGCAAATGCCTCCCGGACTTTCCCTGCAATTCAGCAAGTGCTTTGCAGCTTGAAATTGGAAGGAAAGCCTCAGATTTAGCAGCCAGAGCTTCAGGAGGAGCAGCAGCGAGCATAGCATCGGTTTTGCAGCAGCTCCTTCCATGTGCATGTTTTTGGGAGTGGAGAGGCTTGCAGAGTGTTAAAGTAGCTTTTTCTCTCCGCTGGAAAGCTGCACGCTCAGTGCCAGTCTTCTGCAGCTTCTTTCTTCACGTTTCAGCAGCTAGCACGCTCTCCGTGTGCTGGAGAAGCGGCAGAGGCTTCCTTGCCGGAGAAGCGGCACCTTCGCCGGCAGAGAGCATCCTGCCGGCCGCGGTGCGCTCCGGAGCGGGGGCTTGTGCCGAAAGAGGCCGGCAACAGGCGCTTACCTTCGGACAGCTCCGGATCGCCGTCTAATGCGTCTCTTGTCGCCTACACGGCAGGGAAAAGCTTTTCCACTCTGTCTAGGAAGGAGAAAGTGTGCCAGCACAGCAAATGCCTCCCGGACTTTCCCTGGAATTCAGCAAGTGCTTTGCAGCTTGAAATTGGAAGGAAAGCCTCAGATTTAGCAGCCAGAGCTTCAGGAGGAGCAGCAGCGAGCACAGCATCGGTTTTGCAGCAGCTCCTTCCATGTGCATGTTTTTGGGAGTGGAAAGGCTTGCAGAGTGTTAAAGTAGCTTTTTCTCTCCGCTGGAAAGCTGCACGCTCAGTGCCAGTGTTCTGCAGCTTCTTTCTTCACGTTTCAGCAGCTAGCACGCTCTCCGTGTGCTGGAGAAGCGGCAGAGGCTTCCTTGCCGGAGAAGCGGCACCTTCGCCGGCAGAGAGCATCCTGCCGGCCGCGGTGCGCTCCGGAGCGGGGGCTTGTGCCGAAAGAGGCCGGCAACAGGCGCTTATCTTCGGACAGCTCCGGATGCCCGTCTAATGCGCCTCTTGTCGCCTACACGGCAGGGAAAAGCTTTTCCACTCTGTCTAGGAAGGAGAAAGTGTGCCAGCACAGCAAATGCCTCCCGGACTTTCCCTGGAATTCAGCAAGTGCTTTGCAGCTTGAAATTGGAAGGAAAGCCTCAGATTTAGCAGCCAGAGCTTCAGGAGGAGCAGCAGCGAGCACAGCATCGCTTTTGCAGCAGCTCCTTCCATGTGCATGTTTTTGGGAGTGGAAAGGCTTGCAGAGTGTTAAAGTAGCTTTTTCTCTCCGCTGGAAAGCTGCACGCTCAGTGCCAGTGTTCTGCAGCTTCTTTCTTCACGTTTCAGCAGCTAGCACGCTCTCCGTGTGCTGGAGAAGCGGCAGAGGCTTCCTTGCCGGAGAAGCGGCACCTTCGCAGGCAGAGAGCATCCCTCCGGCCGCGGTGCGCTCCGGAGCGGGGGCTTGTGCCGAAAGAGGCCGGCAACAGGCGCTTACCTTCGGACAGCTCCGGATCGCCGTCTAATGCGTCTCTTGTCGCCTACACGGCAGGGAAAAGCTTTTCCACTCTGTCTAGGAAGGAGAAAGTGTGCCAGCACAGCAAATGCCTCCCGGACTTTCCCTGGAATTCAGCAAGTGCTTTGCAGCTTGAAATTGGAAGGAAAGCCTCAGATTTAGCAGCCAGAGCTTCAGGAGGAGCAGCAGCGAGCACAGCATCGGTTTTGCAGCAGCTCCTTCCATGTGCATGTTTTTGGGAGTGGAAAGGCTTGCAGAGTGTTAAAGTAGCTTTTTCTCTCCGCTGGAAAGCTGCACGCTCAGTGCCAGTCTTCTGCAGCTTCTTTCTTCACGTTTCAGCAGCTAGCACGCTCTCCGTGTGCTGGAGAAGCGGCAGAGGCTTCCTTGCCGGAGAAGCGGCACCTTCGCCGGCAGAGAGCATCCTGCCGGCCGCGGTGCGCTCCGGAGCGGGGGCTTGTGCCGAAAGAGGCCGGCAACAGGCGCTTACCTTCGGACAGCTCCGGATCGCCGTCTAATGCGTCTCTTGTCGCCTACACGGCAGGGAAAAGCTTTTCCACTCTGTCTAGGAAGGAGAAAGTGTGCCAGCACAGCAAATGCCTCCCGGACTTTCCCTGGAATTCAGCAAGTGCTTTGCAGCTTGAAATTGGAAGGAAAGCCTCAGATTTAGCAGCCAGAGCTTCAGGAGGAGCAGCAGCGAGCATAGCATCGGTTTTGCAGCAGCTCCTTCCATGTGCATGTTTTTGGGAGTGGAAAGGCTTGCAGAGTGTTAAAGTAGCTTTTTCTCTCCGCTGGAAAGCTGCACGCTCAGTGCAAGTGTTCTGCAGCTTCTTTCTTCACGTTTCAGCAGCTAGCACGCTCTCCGTGTGCTGGAGAAGCGGCAGAGGCTTCCTTGCCGGAGAAGCGGCACCTTCGCCGGCAGAGAGCATCCTGCCGGCCGCGGTGCGCTCCGGAGCGGGGGCTTGTGCCGAAAGAGGCCGGCAACAGGCGCTTACCTTCGGACAGCTCCGGATCGCCGTCTAATGCGTCTCTTGTCGCCTACACGGCAGGGAAAAGCTTTTCCACTCTGTCTAGGAAGGAGAAAGTGTGCCAGCACAGCAAATGCCTCCCGGACTTTCCCTGGAATTCAGCAAGTGCTTTGCAGCTTGAAATTGGAAGGAAAGCCTCAGATTTAGCAGCCAGAGCTTCAGGAGGAGCAGCAGCGAGCACAGCATCGGTTTTGCAGCAGCTCCTTCCATGTGCATGTTTTTGGGAGTGGAAAGGCTTGCAGAGTGTTAAAGTAGCTTTTTCTCTCCGCTGGAAAGCTGCACGCTCAGTGCCAGTGTTCTGCAGCTTCTTTCTTCACGTTTCAGCAGCTAGCACGCTCTCCGTGTGCTGGAGAAGCGGCAGAGGCTTCCTTGCCGGAGAAGCGGCACCTTCGCCGGCAGAGAGCATCCTGCCGGCCGCGGTGTGCTCCGGAGCGGGGACTTGTGCCGAAAGAGGCCGGCAACAGGCGCTTACCTTCGGACAGCTCCGGATGCCCGTCTAATGCGCCTCTTGTCGCCTACACGGCAGGGAAAAGCTTTTCCACTCTGTCTAGGAAGGAGAAAGTGTGCCAGCACAGCAAATGCCTCCCGGACTTTCCCTGGAATTCAGCAAGTGCTTTGCAGCTTGAAATTGGAAGGAAAGCCTCAGATTTAGCAGCCAGAGCTTCAGGAGGAGCAGCAGCGAGCACAGCATCGGTTTTGCAGCAGCTCCTTCCATGTGCATGTTTTTGGGAGTGGAAAGGCTTGCAGAGTGTTAAAGTAGCTTTTTCTCTCCGCTGGAAAGCTGCACGCTCAGTGCCAGTCTTCTGCAGCTTCTTTCTTCACGTTTCAGCAGCTAGCACGCTCTCCGTGTGCTGGAGAAGCGGCAGAGGCTTCCTTGCCGGAGAAGCGGCACCTTCGCCGGCAGAGAGCATCCTGCCGGCCGCGGTGCGCTCCGGAGCGGGGGCTTGTGCCGAAAGAGGCCGGCCACAGGCGCTTACCTTCGGACAGCTCCGGATCGCCGTCTAATGCGTCTCTTGTCGCCTACACGGCAGGGAAAAGCTTTTCCACTCTGTCTAGGAAGGAGAAAGTGTGCCAGCACAGCAAATGCCTCCCGGACTTTCCCTGCAATTCAGCAAGTGCTTTGCAGCTTGAAATTGGAAGGAAAGCCTCAGATTTAGCAGCCAGAGCTTCAGGAGGAGCAGCAGCGAGCACAGCATCGGTTTTGCAGCAGCTCCTTCCATGTGCATGTTTTTGGGAGTGGAAAGGCTTGCAGAGTGTTAAAGTAGCTTTTTCTCTCCGCTGGAAAGCTGCACGCTCAGTGCCAGTGTTCTGCAGCTTCTTTCTTCACGTTTCAGCAGCTAGCACGCTCTCCGTGTGCTGGAGAAGCGGCAGAGGCTTCCTTGCCGGAGAAGCGGCACCTTCGCCGGCAGAGAGCATCCTGCCGGCCGCGGTGCGCTCCGGAGCGGGGGCTTGTGCCGAAAGAGGCCGGCAACAGGCGCTTACCTTCGGACAGCTCCGGATCGCCGTCTAATGCGTCTCTTGTCGCCTACACGGCAGGGAAAAGCTTTTCCACTCTGTCTAGGAAGGAGAAAGTGTGCCAGCACAGCAAATGCCTCCCGGACTTTCCCTGCAATTCAGCAAGTGCTTTGCAGCTTGAAATTGGAAGGAAAGCCTCAGATTTAGCAGCCAGAGCTTCAGGAGGAGCAGCAGCGAGCACAGCATCGGTTTTGCAGCAGCTCCTTCCATGTGCATGTTTTTGGGAGTGGAAAGGCTTGCAGAGTGTTAAAGTAGCTTTTTCTCTCCGCTGGAAAGCTGCACGCTCAGTGCCAGTCTTCTGCAGCTTCTTTCTTCACGTTTCAGCAGCTAGCACGCTCTCCGTGTGCTGGAGAAGCGGCAGAGGCTTCCTTGCCGGAGAAGCGGCACCTTCGCCGGCAGAGAGCATCCTGCCGGCCGCGGTGCGCTCCGGAGCGGGGGCTTGTGCCGAAAGAGGCCGGCAACAGGCGCTTACCTTCGGACAGCTCCGGATCGCCGTCTAATGCGTCTCTTGTCGCCTACACGGCAGGGAAAAGCTTTTCCACTCTGTCTAGGAAGGAGAAAGTGTGCCAGCACAGCAAATGCCTCCCGGACTTTCCCTGGAATTCAGCAAGTGCTTTGCAGCTTGAAATTGGAAGGAAAGCCTCAGATTTAGCAGCCAGAGCTTCAGGAGGAGCAGCAGCGAGCATAGCATCGGTTTTGCAGCAGCTCCTTCCATGTGCATGTTTTTGGGAGTGGAGAGGCTTGCAGAGTGTTAAAGTAGCTTTTTCTCTCCGCTGGAAAGCTGCACGCTCAGTGCAAGTGTTCTGCAGCTTCTTTCTTCACGTTTCAGCAGCTAGCACGCTCTCCGTGTGCTGGAGAAGCGGCAGAGGCTTCCTTGCCGGAGAAGCGGCACCTTCGCCGGCAGAGAGCATCCTGCCGGCCGCGGTGCGCTCCGGAGCGGGGGCTTGTGCCGAAAGAGGCCGGCAACAGGCGCTTACCTTCGGACAGCTCCGGATCGCCGTCTAATGCGTCTCTTGTCGCCTACACGGCAGGGAAAAGCTTTTCCACTCTGTCTAGGAAGGAGAAAGTGTGCCAGCACAGCAAATGCCTCCCGGACTTTCCCTGGAATTCAGCAAGTGCTTTGCAGCTTGAAATTGGAAGGAAAGCCTCAGATTTAGCAGCCAGAGCTTCAGGAGGAGCAGCAGCGAGCACAGCATCGGTTTTGCAGCAGCTCCTTCCATGTGCATGTTTTTGGGAGTGGAAAGGCTTGCAGAGTGTTAAAGTAGCTTTTTCTCTCCGCTGGAAAGCTGCACGCTCAGTGCCAGTGTTCTGCAGCTTCTTTCTTCACGTTTCAGCAGCTAGCACGCTCTCCGTGTGCTGGAGAAGCGGCAGAGGCTTCCTTGCCGGAGAAGCGGCACCTTCGCCGGCAGAGAGCATCCTGCCGGCCGCGGTGTGCTCCGGAGCGGGGACTTGTGCCGAAAGAGGCCGGCAACAGGCGCTTACCTTCGGACAGCTCCGGATGCCCGTCTAATGCGCCTCTTGTCGCCTACACGGCAGGGAAAAGCTTTTCCACTCTGTCTACGAAGGAGAAAGTGTGCCAGCACAGCAAATGCCTCCCGGACTTTCCCTGGAATTCAGCAAGTGCTTTGCAGCTTGAAATTGGAAGGAAAGCCTCAGATTTAGCAGCCAGAGCTTCAGGAGGAGCAGCAGCGAGCACAGCATCGGTTTTGCAGCAGCTCCTTCCATGTGCATGTTTTTGGGAGTGGAAAGGCTTGCAGAGTGTTAAAGTAGCTTTTTCTCTCCGCTGGAAAGCTGCACGCTCAGTGCCAGTCTTCTGCAGCTTCTTTCTTCACGTTTCAGCAGCTAGCACGCTCTCCGTGTGCTGGAGAAGCGGCAGAGGCTTCCTTGCCGGAGAAGCGGCACCTTCGCCGGCAGAGAGCATCCTGCCGGCCGCGGTGCGCTCCGGAGCGGGGGCTTGTGCCGAAAGAGGCCGGCAACAGGCGCTTACCTTCGGACAGCTCCGGATCGCCGTCTAATGCGTCTCTTGTCGCCTACACGGCAGGGAAAAGCTTTTCCACTCTGTCTAGGAAGGAGAAAGTGTGCCAGCACAGCAAATGCCTCCCGGACTTTCCCTGCAATTCAGCAAGTGCTTTGCAGCTTGAAATTGGAAGGAAAGCCTCAGATTTAGCAGCCAGAGCTTCAGGAGGAGCAGCAGCGAGCATAGCATCGGTTTTGCAGCAGCTCCTTCCATGTGCATGTTTTTGGGAGTGGAGAGGCTTGCAGAGTGTTAAAGTAGCTTTTTCTCTCCGCTGGAAAGCTGCACGCTCAGTGCCAGTCCTCTGCAGCTTCTTTCTTCACGTTTCAGCAGCTAGCACGCTCTCCGTGTGCTGGAGAAGCGGCAGAGGCTTCCTTGCCGGAGAAGCGGCACCTTCGCCGGCAGAGAGCATCCTGCCGGCCGCGGTGCGCTCCGGAGCGGGGGCTTGTGCCGAAAGAGGCCGGCAACAGGCGCTTACCTTCGGACAGCTCCGGATCGCCGTCTAATGCGTCTCTTGTCGCCTACACGGCAGGGAAAAGCTTTTCCACTCTGTCTAGGAAGGAGAAAGTGTGCCAGCACAGCAAATGCCTCCCGGACTTTCCCTGGAATTCAGCAAGTGCTTTGCAGCTTGAAATTGGAAGGAAAGCCTCAGATTTAGCAGCCAGAGCTTCAGGAGGAGCAGCAGCGAGCACAGCATCGGTTTTGCAGCAGCTCCTTCCATGTGCATGTTTTTGGGAGTGGAAAGGCTTGCAGAGTGTTAAAGTAGCTTTTTCTCTCCGCTGGAAAGCTGCACGCTCAGTGCCAGTCTTCTGCAGCTTCTTTCTTCACGTTTCAGCAGCTAGCACGCTCTCCGTGTGCTGGAGAAGCGGCAGAGGCTTCCTTGCCGGAGAAGCGGCACCTTCGCCGGCAGAGAGCATCCTGCCGGCCGCGGTGCGCTCCGGAGCGGGGACTTGTGCCGAAAGAGGCCGGCAACAGCCGCTTACCTTCGGGCAGCTCCGGATGCCCGTCTAATGCGCCTCTTGTCGCCTACACGGCAGGGAAAAGCTTTTCCACTCTGTCTAGGAAGGAGAAAGTGTGCCAGCACAGCAAATGCCTCCCGGACTTTCCCTGGAATTCAGCAAGTGCTTTGCAGCTTGAAATTGGAAGGAAAGCCTCAGATTTAGCAGCCAGAGCTTCAGGAGGAGCAGCAGCGAGCACAGCATCGGTTTTGCAGCAGCTCCTTCCATGTGCATGTTTTTGGGAGTGGAAAGGCTTGCAGAGTGTTAAAGTAGCTTTTTCTCTCCGCTGGAAAGCTGCACGCTCAGTGCCAGTCTTCTGCAGCTTCTTTCTTCACGTTTCAGCAGCTAGCACGCTCTCCGTGTGCTGGAGAAGCGGCAGAGGCTTCCTTGCCGGAGAAGCGGCACCTTCGCCGGCAGAGAGCATCCTGCCGGCCGCGGTGCGCTCCGGAGCGGGGGCTTGTGCCGAAAGAGGCCGGCAACAGGCGCTTACCTTCGGACAGCTCCGGATCGCCGTCTAATGCGTCTCTTGTCGCCTACACGGCAGGGAAAAGCTTTTCCACTCTGTCTAGGAAGGAGAAAGTGTGCCAGCACAGCAAATGCCTCCCGGACTTTCCCTGGAATTCAGCAAGTGCTTTGCAGCTTGAAATTGGAAGGAAAGCCTCAGATTTAGCAGCCAGAGCTTCAGGAGGAGCAGCAGCGAGCACAGCATCGGTTTTGCAGCAGCTCCTTCCATGTGCATGTTTTTGGGAGTGGAAAGGCTTGCAGAGTGTTAAAGTAGCTTTTTCTCTCCGCTGGAAAGCTGCACGCTCAGTGCCAGTGTTCTGCAGCTTCTTTCTTCACGTTTCAGCAGCTAGCACGCTCTCCGTGTGCTGGAGAAGCGGCAGAGGCTTCCTTGCCGGAGAAGCGGCACCTTCGCCGGCAGAGAGCATCCTGCCGGCCGCGGTGCGCTCCGGAGCGGGGGCTTGTGCCGAAAGAGGCCGGCAACAGGCGCTTACCTTCGGACAGCTCCGGATCGCCGTCTAATGCGTCTCTTGTCGCCTACACGGCAGGGAAAAGCTTTTCCACTCTGTCTAGGAAGGAGAAAGTGTGCCAGCACAGCAAATGCCTCCCGGACTTTCCCTGGAATTCAGCAAGTGCTTGGCAGCTTGAAATTGGAAGGAAAGCCTCAGATTTAGCAGCCAGAGCTTCAGGAGGAGCAGCAGCGAGCACAGCATCGGTTTCGCAGCAGCTCCTTCCATGTGCATGTTTTTGGGAGTGGAAAGGCTTGCAGAGTGTTAAAGTAGCTTTTTCTCTCCGCTGGAAAGCTGCACGCTCAGTGCCAGTCTTCTGCAGCTTCTTTCTTCACGTTTCAGCAGCTAGCACGCTCTCCGTGTGCTGGAGAAGCGGCAGAGGCTTCCTTGCCGGAAAAGCGGCACCTTCGCCGGCAGAGAGCATCCTGCCGGCCGCGGTGCGCTCCGGAGCGGGGGCTTGTGCCGAAAGAGGCCGGCAACAGGCGCTTACCTTCGGACAGCTCCGGATCGCCGTCTAATGCGTCTCTTGTCGCCTACACGGCAGGGAAAAGCTTTTCCACTCTGTCTAGGAAGGAGAAAGTGTGCCAGCACAGCAAATGCCTCCCGGACTTTCCCTGGAATTCAGCAAGTGCTTTGCAGCTTGAAATTGGAAGGAAAGCCTCAGATTTTGCAGCTAGAGCTTCAGGAGGAGCAGCAGCGAGCACAGCATCGGTTTTGCAGCAGCTCCTTCCATGTGCATGTTTTTGGGAGTGGAAAGGCTTGCAGAGTGTTAAAGTAGCTTTTTCTCTCCGCTGGAAAGCTGCACGCTCAGTGCCAGTGTTCTGCAGCTTCTTTCTTCACGTTTCAGCAGCTAGCACGCTCTCCGTGTGCTGGAGAAGCGGCAGAGGCTTCCTTGCCGGAGAAGCGGCACCTTCGCCGGCAGAGAGCATCCTGCCGGCCGCGGTGCGCTCCGGAGCGGGGGCTTGTGCCGAAAGAGGCCGGCAACAGGCGCTTACCTTCGGACAGCTCCGGATCGCCGTCTAATGCGTCTCTTGTCGCCTACACGGCAGGGAAAAGCTTTTCCACTCTGTCTAGGAAGGAGAAAGTGTGCCAGCACAGCAAATGCCTCCCGGACTTTCCCTGGAATTCAGCAAGTGCTTTGCAGCTTGAAATTGGAAGGAAAGCCTCAGATTTAGCAGCCAGAGCTTCAGGAGGAGCAGCAGCGAGCACAGCATCGCTTTTGCAGCAGCTCCTTCCATGTGCATGTTTTTGGGAGTGGAAAGGCTTGCAGAGTGTTAAAGTAGCTTTTTCTCTCCGCTGGAAAGCTGCACGCTCAGTGCCAGTCTTCTGCAGCTTCTTTCTTCACGTTTCAGCAGCTAGCACGCTCTCCGTGTGCTGGAGAAGCGGCAGAGGCTTCCTTGCCGGAGAAGCGGCACCTTCGCCGGCAGAGAGCATCCTGCCGGCCGCGGTGCGCTCCGGAGCGGGGGCTTGTGCCGAAAGAGGCCGGCAACAGGCGCTTACCTTCGGATAGCTCCGGATCGCCGTCTAATGCGTCTCTTGTCGCCTACACGGCAGGGAAAAGCTTTTCCACTCTGTCTAGGAAGGAGAAAGTGTGCCAGCACAGCAAATGCCTCCCGGACTTTCCCTGCAATTCAGCAAGTGCTTTGCAGCTTGAAATTGGAAGGAAAGCCTCAGATTTAGCAGCCAGAGCTTCAGGAGGAGCAGCAGCGAGCACAGCATCGGTTTTGCAGCAGCTCCTTCCATGTGCATGTTTTTGGGAGTGGAAAGGCTTGCAGAGTGTTAAAGTAGCTTTTTCTCTCCGCTGGAAAGCTGCACGCTCAGTGCCAGTCTTCTGCAGCTTCTTTCTTCACGTTTCAGCAGCTAGCACGCTCTCCGTGT
The DNA here is from genome assembly GCF_963513975.1 of Fringilla coelebs. Lineage (NCBI taxonomy): Eukaryota > Metazoa > Chordata > Aves > Passeriformes > Fringillidae > Fringilla > Fringilla coelebs. The sequence continues at coordinate 61,873 of NW_028167277.1, read as the reverse complement.
GCTGGAGAAGCGGCAGAGGCTTCCTTGCCGGAGAAGCGGCACCTTCGCCGGCAGAGAGCATCCTGCCGGCCGCGGTGCGCTCCGGAGCGGGGGCTTGTGCCGAAAGAGGCCGGCAACAGGCGCTTACCTTCGGACAGCTCCGGATCGCCGTCTAATGCGTCTCTTGTCGCCTACACGGCAGGGAAAAGCTTTTCCACTCTGTCTAGGAAGGAGAAAGTGTGCCAGCACAGCAAATGCCTCCCGGACTTTCCCTGCAATTCAGCAAGTGCTTTGCAGCTTGAAATTGGAAGGAAAGCCTCAGATTTAGCAGCCAGAGCTTCAGGAGGAGCAGCAGCGAGCACAGCATCGGTTTTGCAGCAGCTCCTTCCATGTGCATGTTTTTGGGAGTGGAAAGGCTTGCAGAGTGTTAAAGTAGCTTTTTCTCTCCGCTGGAAAGCTGCACGCTCAGTGCCAGTCTTCTGCAGCTTCTTTCTTCACGTTTCAGCAGCTAGCACGCTCTCCGTGTGCTGGAGAAGCGGCAGAGGCTTCCTTGCCGGAGAAGCGGCACCTTCGCCGGCAGAGAGCATCCTGCCGGCCGCGGTGCGCTCCGGAGCGGGGGCTTGTGCCGAAAGAGGCCGGCAACAGGCGCTTACCTTCGGACAGCTCCGGATCGCCGTCTAATGCGTCTCTTGTCGCCTACACGGCAGGGAAAAGCTTTTCCACTCTGTCTAGGAAGGAGAAAGTGTGCCAGCACAGCAAATGCCTCCCGGACTTTCCCTGGAATTCAGCAAGTGCTTTGCAGCTTGAAATTGGAAGGAAAGCCTCAGATTTAGCAGCCAGAGCTTCAGGAGGAGCAGCAGCGAGCACAGCATCGGTTTTGCAGCAGCTCCTTCCATGTGCATGTTTTTGGGAGTGGAAAGGCTTGCAGAGTGTTAAAGTAGCTTTTTCTCTCCGCTGGAAAGCTGCACGCTCAGTGCCAGTCTTCTGCAGCTTCTTTCTTCACGTTTCAGCAGCTAGCACGCTCTCCGTGTGCTGGAGAAGCGGCAGAGGCTTCCTTGCCGGAGAAGCGGCACCTTCGCCGGCAGAGAGCATCCTGCCGGCCGCGGTGCGCTCCGGAGCGGGGGCTTGTGCCGAAAGAGGCCGGCAACAGGCGCTTACCTTCGGACAGCTCCGGATCGCCGTCTAATGCGTCTCTTGTCGCCTACACGGCAGGGAAAAGCTTTTCCACTCTGTCTAGGAAGGAGAAAGTGTGCCAGCACAGCAAATGCCTCCCGGACTTTCCCTGGAATTCAGCAAGTGCTTTGCAGCTTGAAATTGGAAGGAAAGCCTCAGATTTAGCAGCCAGAGCTTCAGGAGGAGCAGCAGCGAGCACAGCATCGGTTTTGCAGCAGCTCCTTCCATGTGCATGTTTTTGGGAGTGGAAAGGCTTGCAGAGTGTTAAAGTAGCTTTTTCTCTCCGCTGGAAAGCTGCACGCTCAGTGCCAGTCTTCTGCAGCTTCTTTCTTCACGTTTCAGCAGCTAGCACGCTCTCCGTGTGCTGGAGAAGCGGCAGAGGCTTCCTTGCCGGAGAAGCGGCACCTTCGCCGGCAGAGAGCATCCTGCCGGCCGCGGTGCGCTCCGGAGCGGGGGCTTGTGCCGAAAGAGGCCGGCAACAGGCGCTTACCTTCGGACAGCTCCGGATCGCCGTCTAATGCGTCTCTTGTCGCCTACACGGCAGGGAAAAGCTTTTCCACTCTGTCTAGGAAGGAGAAAGTGTGCCAGCACAGCAAATGCCTCCCGGACTTTCCCTGGAATTCAGCAAGTGCTTTGCAGCTTGAAATTGGAAGGAAAGCCTCAGATTTAGCAGCCAGAGCTTCAGGAGGAGCAGCAGCGAGCACAGCATCGGTTTTGCAGCAGCTCCTTCCATGTGCATGTTTTTGGGAGTGGAAAGGCTTGCAGAGTGTTAAAGTAGCTTTTTCTCTCCGCTGGAAAGCTGCACGCTCAGTGCCAGTGTTCTGCAGCTTCTTTCTTCACGTTTCAGCAGCTAGCACGCTCTCCGTGTGCTGGAGAAGCGGCAGAGGCTTCCTTGCCGGAGAAGCGGCACCTTCGCCGGCAGAGAGCATCCTGCCGGCCGCGGTGCGCTCCGGAGCGGGGGCTTGTGCCGAAAGAGGCCGGCAGCAGGCGCTTACCTTCGGATAGCTCCGGATCGCCGTCTAATGCGTCTCTTGTCGCCTACACGGCAGGGAAAAGCTTTTCCACTCTGTCTAGGAAAGAGAAAGTGTGCCAGCACAGCAAATGCCTCCCGGACTTTCCCTGGAATTCAGCAAGTGCTTTGCAGCTTGAAATTGGAAGGAAAGCCTCAGATTTAGCAGCCAGAGCTTCAGGAGGAGCAGCAGCGAGCACAGCATCGGTTTTGCAGCAGCTCCTTCCATGTGCATGTTTCCGGGAGTGGAGAGGCTGGAAGAGTGTTAAAGTAGCTTTTTCTCTCCGCTGGAAAGCTGCACGCTCAGTGCCAGTCTTCTGCAGCTTCTTTCTTCACGTTTCAGCAGCTAGCACGCTCTCCGTGTGCTGGAGAAGCGGCAGAGGCTTCCTTGCCGGAGAAGGGGCACCTTCGCCGGCAGAGAGCATCCGGCCGGCCGCGGTGCGCTCCGGAGCGGGGGCTTGTGCCGAAAGAGGCCGGCAACAGGCGCTTACTTTCGGACAGCTCCGGATCGCCGTCTAATGCGTCTCTTGTCGCCTACACGGCAGGGAAAAGCTTTTCCACTCTGTCTAGGAAGGAGAAAGTGTGCCAGCACAGCAAATGCCTCCCGGACTTTCCCTGGAATTCAGCAAGTGCTTTGCAGCTTGAAATTGGAAGGAAAGCCTCAGATTTAGCAGCCAGAGCTTCAGGAGGAGCAGCAGCGAGCACAGCATCGGTTTCGCAGCAGCTCCTTCCATGTGCATGTTTTTGGGAGTGGAAAGGCTTGCAGAGTGTTAAAGTAGCTTTTTCTCTCCGCTGGAAAGCTGCACGCTCAGTGCCAGTGTTCTGCAGCTTCTTTCTTCACGTTTCAGCAGCTAGCACGCTCTCCGTGTGCTGGAGAAGCGGCAGAGGCTTCCTTGCCGGAGAAGCGGCACCTTCGCCGGCAGAGAGCATCCTGCCGGCCGCGGTGCGCTCCGGAGCGGGGGCTTGTGCCGAAAGAGGCCGGCAACAGGCGCTTACCTTCGGACAGCTCCGGATCGCCGTCTAATGCGTCTCTTGTCGCCTACACGGCAGGGAAAAGCTTTTCCACTCTGTCTAGGAAAGAGAAAGTGTGCCAGCACAGCAAATGCCTCCCGGACTTTCCCTGGAATTCAGCAAGTGCTTTGCAGCTTGAAATTGGAAGGAAAGCCTCAGATTTAGCAGCCAGAGCTTCAGGAGGAGCAGCAGCGAGCACAGCATCGGTTTTGCAGCAGCTCCTTCCATGTGCATGTTTTTGGGAGTGGAAAGGCTTGCAGAGTGTTAAAGTAGCTTTTTCTCTCCGCTGGAAAGCTGCACGCTCAGTGCCAGTGTTCTGCAGCTTCTTTCTTCACGTTTCAGCAGCTAGCACGCTCTCCGTGTGCTGGAGAAGCGGCAGAGGCTTCCTTGCCGGAGAAGCGGCACCTTCGCCGGCAGAGAGCATCCTGCCGGCCGCGGTGCGCTCCGGAGCGGGGGCTTGTGCCGAAAGAGGCCGGCAACAGGCGCTTACCTTCGGATAGCTCCGGATCGCCGTCTAATGCGTCTCTTGTCGCCTACACGGCAGGGAAAAGCTTTTCCACTCTGTCTAGGAAGGAGAAAGTGTGCCAGCACAGCAAATGCCTCCCGGACTTTCCCTGGAATTCAGCAAGTGCTTTGCAGCTTGAAATTGGAAGGAAAGCCTCAGATTTAGCAGCCAGAGCTTCAGGAGGAGCAGCAGCGAGCACAGCATCGGTTTTGCAGCAGCTCCTTCCATGTGCATGTTTTTGGGAGTGGAAAGGCTTGCAGAGTGTTAAAGTAGCTTTTTCTCTCCGCTGGAAAGCTGCACGCTCAGTGCCAGTCTTCTGCAGCTTCTTTCTTCACGTTTCAGCAGCTAGCACGCTCTCCGTGTGCTGGAGAAGCGGCAGAGGCTTCCTTGCCGGAGAAGCGGCACCTTCGCCGGCAGAGAGCATCCTGCCGGCCGCGGTGCGCTCCGGAGCGGGGGCTTGTGCCGAAAGAGGCCGGCAACAGGCGCTTACCTTCGGACAGCTCCGGATCGCCGTCTAATGCGTCTCTTGTCGCCTACACGGCAGGGAAAAGCTTTTCCACTCTGTCTAGGAAGGAGAAAGTGTGCCAGCACAGCAAATGCCTCCCGGACTTTCCCTGGAATTCAGCAAGTGCTTTGCAGCTTGAAATTGGAAGGAAAGCCTCAGATTTAGCAGCCAGAGCTTCAGGAGGAGCAGCAGCGAGCACAGCATCGGTTTTGCAGCAGCTCCTTCCATGTGCATGTTTTTGGGAGTGGAAAGGCTTGCAGAGTGTTAAAGTAGCTTTTTCTCTCCGCTGGAAAGCTGCACGCTCAGTGCCAGTCTTCTGCAGCTTCTTTCTTCACGTTTCAGCAGCTAGCACGCTCTCCGTGTGCTGGAGAAGCGGCAGAGGCTTCCTTGCCGGAGAAGCGGCACCTTCGCCGGCAGAGAGCATCCTGCCGGCCGCGGTGCGCTCCGGAGCGGGGGCTTGTGCCGAAAGAGGCCGGCAACAGGCGCTTACCTTCGGACAGCTCCGGATCGCCGTCTAATGCGTCTCTTGTCGCCTACACGGCAGGGAAAAGCTTTTCCACTCTGTCTAGGAAGGAGAAAGTGTGCCAGCACAGCAAATGCCTCCCGGACTTTCCCTGCAATTCAGCAAGTGCTTTGCAGCTTGAAATTGGAAGGAAAGCCTCAGATTTAGCAGCCAGAGCTTCAGGAGGAGCAGCAGCGAGCACAGCATCGGTTTTGCAGCAGCTCCTTCCATGTGCATGTTTTTGGGAGTGGAAAGGCTTGCAGAGTGTTAAAGTAGCTTTTTCTCTCCGCTGGAAAGCTGCACGCTCAGTGCCAGTCTTCTGCAGCTTCTTTCTTCACGTTTCAGCAGCTAGCACGCTCTCCGTGTGCTGGAGAAGCGGCAGAGGCTTCCTTGCCGGAGAAGCGGCACCTTCGCCGGCAGAGAGCATCCTGCCGGCCGCGGTGCGCTCCGGAGCGGGGGCTTGTGCCGAAAGAGGCCGGCAACAGGCGCTTACCTTCGGACAGCTCCGGATCGCCGTCTAATGCGTCTCTTGTCGCCTACACGGCAGGGAAAAGCTTTTCCACTCTGTCTAGGAAGGAGAAAGTGTGCCAGCACAGCAAATGCCTCCCGGACTTTCCCTGGAATTCAGCAAGTGCTTTGCAGCTTGAAATTGGAAGGAAAGCCTCAGATTTAGCAGCCAGAGCTTCAGGAGGAGCAGCAGCGAGCACAGCATCGGTTTTGCAGCAGCTCCTTCCATGTGCATGTTTTTGGGAGTGGAAAGGCTTGCAGAGTGTTAAAGTAGCTTTTTCTCTCCGCTGGAAAGCTGCACGCTCAGTGCCAGTCTTCTGCAGCTTCTTTCTTCACGTTTCAGCAGCTAGCACGCTCTCCGTGTGCTGGAGAAGCGGCAGAGGCTTCCTTGCCGGAGAAGCGGCACCTTCGCCGGCAGAGAGCATCCTGCCGGCCGCGGTGCGCTCCGGAGCGGGGGCTTGTGCCGAAAGAGGCCGGCAACAGGCGCTTACCTTCGGACAGCTCCGGATCGCCGTCTAATGCGTCTCTTGTCGCCTACACGGCAGGGAAAAGCTTTTCCACTCTGTCTAGGAAGGAGAAAGTGTGCCAGCACAGCAAATGCCTCCCGGACTTTCCCTGCAATTCAGCAAGTGCTTTGCAGCTTGAAATTGAAAGGAAAGCCTCAGATTTAGCAGCCAGAGCTTCAGGAGGAGCAGCAGCGAGCACAGCATCGGTTTTGCAGCAGCTCCTTCCATGTGCATGTTTTTGGGAGTGGAAAGGCTTGCAGAGTGTTAAAGTAGCTTTTTCTCTCCGCTGGAAAGCTGCACGCTCAGTGCCAGTGTTCTGCAGCTTCTTTCTTCACGTTTCAGCAGCTAGCACGCTCTCCGTGTGCTGGAGAAGCGGCAGAGGCTTCCTTGCCGGAGAAGCGGCACCTTCGCCGGCAGAGAGCATCCTGCCGGCCGCGGTGCGCTCCGGAGCGGGGGCTTGTGCCGAAAGAGGCCGGCAACAGGCGCTTACCTTCGGACAGCTCCGGATCGCCGTCTAATGCGTCTCTTGTCGCCTACACGGCAGGGAAAAGCTTTTCCACTCTGTCTAGGAAGGAGAAAGTGTGCCAGCACAGCAAATGCCTCCCGGACTTTCCCTGGAATTCAGCAAGTGCTTTGCAGCTTGAAATTGGAAGGAAAGCCTCAGATTTAGCAGCCAGAGCTTCAGGAGGAGCAGCAGCGAGCACAGCATCGGTTTCGCAGCAGCTCCTTCCATGTGCATGTTTTTGGGAGTGGAAAGGCTTGCAGAGTGTTAAAGTAGCTTTTTCTCTCCGCTGGAAAGCTGCACGCTCAGTGCCAGTCTTCTGCAGCTTCTTTCTTCACGTTTCAGCAGCTAGCACGCTCTCCGTGTGCTGGAGAAGCGGCAGAGGCTTCCTTGCCGGAAAAGCGGCACCTTCGCCGGCAGAGAGCATCCTGCCGGCCGCGGTGCGCTCCGGAGCGGGGGCTTGTGCCGAAAGAGGCCGGCAACAGGCGCTTACCTTCGGACAGCTCCGGATCGCCGTCTAATGCGTCTCTTGTCGCCTACACGGCAGGGAAAAGCTTTTCCACTCTGTCTAGGAAGGAGAAAGTGTGCCAGCACAGCAAATGCCTCCCGGACTTTCCCTGGAATTCAGCAAGTGCTTTGCAGCTTGAAATTGGAAGGAAAGCCTCAGATTTTGCAGCTAGAGCTTCAGGAGGAGCAGCAGCGAGCACAGCATCGGTTTTGCAGCAGCTCCTTCCATGTGCATGTTTTTGGGAGTGGAAAGGCTTGCAGAGTGTTAAAGTAGCTTTTTCTCTCCGCTGGAAAGCTGCACGCTCAGTGCCAGTGTTCTGCAGCTTCTTTCTTCACGTTTCAGCAGCTAGCACGCTCTCCGTGTGCTGGAGAAGCGGCAGAGGCTTCCTTGCCGGAGAAGCGGCACCTTCGCCGGCAGAGAGCATCCTGCCGGCCGCGGTGCGCTCCGGAGCGGGGGCTTGTGCCGAAAGAGGCCGGCAACAGGCGCTTACCTTCGGACAGCTCCGGATCGCCGTCTAATGCGTCTCTTGTCGCCTACACGGCAGGGAAAAGCTTTTCCACTCTGTCTAGGAAGGAGAAAGTGTGCCAGCACAGCAAATGCCTCCCGGACTTTCCCTGGAATTCAGCAAGTGCTTTGCAGCTTGAAATTGGAAGGAAAGCCTCAGATTTAGCAGCCAGAGCTTCAGGAGGAGCAGCAGCGAGCACAGCATCGCTTTTGCAGCAGCTCCTTCCATGTGCATGTTTTTGGGAGTGGAAAGGCTTGCAGAGTGTTAAAGTAGCTTTTTCTCTCCGCTGGAAAGCTGCACGCTCAGTGCCAGTCTTCTGCAGCTTCTTTCTTCACGTTTCAGCAGCTAGCACGCTCTCCGTGTGCTGGAGAAGCGGCAGAGGCTTCCTTGCCGGAGAAGCGGCACCTTCGCCGGCAGAGAGCATCCTGCTGGCCGCGGTGCGCTCCGGAGCGGGGGCTTGTGCCGAAAGAGGCCGGCAACAGGCGCTTACCTTCGGATAGCTCCGGATCGCCGTCTAATGCGTCTCTTGTCGCCTACACGGCAGGGAAAAGCTTTTCCACTCTGTCTAGGAAGGAGAAAGTGTGCCAGCACAGCAAATGCCTCCCGGACTTTCCCTGGAATTCAGCAAGTGCTTTGCAGCTTGAAATTGGAAGGAAAGCCTCAGATTTAGCAGCCAGAGCTTCAGGAGGAGCAGCAGCGAGCACAGCATCGGTTTTGCAGCAGCTCCTTCCATGTGCATGTTTTTGGGAGTGGAAAGGCTTGCAGAGTGTTAAAGTAGCTTTTTCTCTCCGCTGGAAAGCTGCACGCTCAGTGCCAGTCTTCTGCAGCTTCTTTCTTCACGTTTCAGCAGCTAGCACGCTCTCCGTGTGCTGGAGAAGCGGCAGAGGCTTCCTTGCCGGAGAAGCGGCACCTTCGCCGGCAGAGAGCATCCTGCCGGCCGCGGTGCGCTCCGGAGCGGGGGCTTGTGCCGAAAGAGGCCGGCAGCAGGCGCTTACCTTCGGATAGCTCCGGATCGCCGTCTAATGCGTCTCTTGTCGCCTACACGGCAGGGAAAAGCTTTTCCACTCTGTCTAGGAAGGAGAAAGTGTGCCAGCACAGCAAATGCCTCCCGGACTTTCCCTGGAATTCAGCAAGTGCTTTGCAGCTTGAAATTGGAAGGAAAGCCTCAGATTTAGCAGCCAGAGCTTCAGGAGGAGCAGCAGCGAGCACAGCATCGGTTTTGCAGCAGCTCCTTCCATGTGCATGTTTTTGGGAGTGGAAAGGCTTGCAGAGTGTTAAAGTAGCTTTTTCTCTCCGCTGGAAAGCTGCACGCTCAGTGCCAGTCTTCTGCAGCTTCTTTCTTCACGTTTCAGCAGCTAGCACGCTCTCCGTGTGCTGGAGAAGCGGCAGAGGCTTCCTTGCCGGAGAAGCGGCACCTTCGCCGGCAGAGAGCATCCGGCCGGCCGCGGTGCGCTCCGGAGCGGGGGCTTGTGCCGAAAGAGGCCGGCAACAGGCGCTTACCTTCGGATAGCTCCGGATCGCAGTCTAATGCGTCTCTTGTCGCCTACACGGCAGGGAAAAGCTTTTCCACTCTGTCTAGGAAGGAGAAAGTGTGCCAGCACAGCAAATGCCTCCCGGACTTTCCCTGGAATTCAGCAAGTGCTTTGCAGCTTGAAATTGGAAGGAAAGCCTCAGATTTAGCAGCCAGAGCTTCAGGAGGAGCAGCAGCGAGCACAGCATCGGTTTTGCAGCAGCTCCTTCCATGTGCATGTTTTTGGGAGTGGAAAGGCTTGCAGAGTGTTAAAGTAGCTTTTTCTCTCCGCTGGAAAGCTGCACGCTCAGTGCCAGTCTTCTGCAGCTTCTTTCTTCACGTTTCAGCAGCTAGCACGCTCTCCGTGTGCTGGAGAAGCGGCAGAGGCTTCCTTGCCGGAGAAGCGGCACCTTCGCCGGCAGAGAGCATCCTGCCGGCCGCGGTGCGCTCCGGAGCGGGGGCTTGTGCCGAAAGAGGCCGGCAACAGGCGCTTACCTTCGGACAGCTCCGGATCGCCGTCTAATGCGTCTCTTGTCGCCTACACGGCAGGGAAAAGCTTTTCCACTCTGTCTAGGAAGGAGAAAGTGTGCCAGCACAGCAAATGCCTCCCGGACTTTCCCTGGAATTCAGCAAGTGCTTTGCAGCTTGAAATTGGAAGGAAAGCCTCAGATTTAGCAGCCAGAGCTTCAGGAGGAGCAGCAGCGAGCACAGCATCGGTTTTGCAGCAGCTCCTTCCATGTGCATGTTTTTGGGAGTGGAAAGGCTTGCAGAGTGTTAAAGTAGCTTTTTCTCTCCGCTGGAAAGCTGCACGCTCAGTGCCAGTCTTCTGCAGCTTCTTTCTTCACGTTTCAGCAGCTAGCACGCTCTCCGTGTGCTGGAGAAGCGGCAGAGGCTTCCTTGCCGGAGAAGCGGCACCTTCGCCGGCAGAGAGCATCCTGCCGGCCGCGGTGCGCTCCGGAGCGGGGGCTTGTGCCGAAAGAGGCCGGCAACAGGCGCTTACCTTCGGACAGCTCCGGATCGCCGTCTAATGCGTCTCTTGTCGCCTACACGGCAGGGAAAAGCTTTTCCACTCTGTCTAGGAAGGAGAAAGTGTGCCAGCACAGCAAATGCCTCCCGGACTTTCCCTGGAATTCAGCAAGTGCTTTGCAGCTTGAAATTGGAAGGAAAGCCTCAGATTTAGCAGCCAGAGCTTCAGGAGGAGCAGCAGCGAGCACAGCATCGGTTTTGCAGCAGCTCCTTCCATGTGCATGTTTTTGGGAGTTGAGAGGCTTGCAGAGTGTTAAAGTAGCTTTTTCTCTCCGCTGGAAAGCTGCACGCTCAGTGCCAGTCTTCTGCAGCTTCTTTCTTCACGTTTCAGCAGCTAGCACGCTCTCCGTGTGCTGGAGAAGCGGCAGAGGCTTCCTTGCCGGAGAAGCGGCACCTTCGCCGGCAGAGAGCATCCTGCCGGCCGCGGTGCGCTCCGGAGCGGGGGCTTGTGCCGAAAGAGGCCGGCAACAGGCGCTTACCTTCGGACAGCTCCGGATCGCCGTCTAATGCGTCTCTTGTCGCCTACACGGCAGGGAAAAGCTTTTCCACTCTGTCTAGGAAGGAGAAAGTGTGCCAGCACAGCAAATGCCTCCCGGACTTTCCCTGCAATTCAGCAAGTGCTTTGCAGCTTGAAATTGGAAGGAAAGCCTCAGATTTAGCAGCCAGAGCTTCAGGAGGAGCAGCAGCGAGCACAGCATCGGTTTTGCAGCAGCTCCTTCCATGTGCATGTTTTTGGGAGTGGAAAGGCTTGCAGAGTGTTAAAGTAGCTTTTTCTCTCCGCTGGAAAGCTGCACGCTCAGTGCCAGTCTTCTGCAGCTTCTTTCTTCACGTTTCAGCAGCTAGCACGCTCTCCGTGTGCTGGAGAAGCGGCAGAGGCTTCCTTGCCGGAGAAGCGGCACCTTCGCCGGCAGAGAGCATCCTGCCGGCCGCGGTGCGCTCCGGAGCGGGGGCTTGTGCCGAAAGAGGCCGGCAACAGGCGCTTACCTTCGGATAGCTCCGGATCGCCGTCTAATGCGTCTCTTGTCGCCTACACGGCAGGGAAAAGCTTTTCCACTCTGTCTAGGAAGGAGAAAGTGTGCCAGCACAGCAAATGCCTCCCGGACTTTCCCTGGAATTCAGCAAGTGCTTTGCAGCTTGAAATTGGAAGGAAAGCCTCAGATTTAGCAGCCAGAGCTTCAGGAGGAGCAGCAGCGAGCACAGCATCGGTTTTGCAGCAGCTCCTTCCATGTGCATGTTTTTGGGAGTTGAGAGGCTTGCAGAGTGTTAAAGTAGCTTTTTCTCTCCGCTGGAAAGCTGCACGCTCAGTGCCAGTCTTCTGCAGCTTCTTTCTTCACGTTTCAGCAGCTAGCACGCTCTCCGTGTGCTGGAGAAGCGGCAGAGGCTTCCTTGCCGGAGAAGCGGCACCTTCGCCGGCAGAGAGCATCCTGCCGGCCGCGGTGCGCTCCGGAGCGGGGGCTTGTGCCGAAAGAGGCCGGCAACAGGCGCTTACCTTCGGACAGCTCCGGATCGCCGTCTAATGCGTCTCTTGTCGCCTACACGGCAGGGAAAAGCTTTTCCACTCTGTCTAGGAAGGAGAAAGTGTGCCAGCACAGCAAATGCCTCCCGGACTTTCCCTGGAATTCAGCAAGTGCTTTGCAGCTTGAAATTGGAAGGAAAGCCTCAGATTTAGCAGCCAGAGCTTCAGGAGGAGCAGCAGCGAGCACAGCATCGGTTTTGCAGCAGCTCCTTCCATGTGCATGTTTTTGGGAGTGGAAAGGCTTGCAGAGTGTTAAAGTAGCTTTTTCTCTCCGCTGGAAAGCTGCACGCTCAGTGCCAGTCTTCTGCAGCTTCTTTCTTCACGTTTCAGCAGCTAGCACGCTCTCCGTGTGCTGGAGAAGCGGCAGAGGCTTCCTTGCCGGAGAAGCGGCACCTTCGCCGGCAGAGAGCATCCTGCCGGCCGCGGTGCGCTCCGGAGCGGGGGCTTGTGCCGAAAGAGGCCGGCAACAGGCGCTTACCTTCGGATAGCTCCGGATCGCCGTCTAATGCGTCTCTTGTCGCCTACACGGCAGGGAAAAGCTTTTCCACTCTGTCTAGGAAGGAGAAAGTGTGCCAGCACAGCAAATGCCTCCCGGACTTTCCCTGGAATTCAGCAAGTGCTTTGCAGCTTGAAATTGGAAGGAAAGCCTCAGATTTAGCAGCCAGAGCTTCAGGAGGAGCAGCAGCGAGCACAGCATCGGTTTTGCAGCAGCTCCTTCCATGTGCATGTTTTTGGGAGTGGAAAGGCTTGCAGAGTGTTAAAGTAGCTTTTTCTCTCCGCTGGAAAGCTGCACGCTCAGTGCCAGTGTTCTGCAGCTTCTTTCTTCACGTTTCAGCAGCTAGCACGCTCTCCGTGTGCTGGAGAAGCGGCAGAGGCTTCCTTGCCGGAGAAGCGGCACCTTCGCCGGCAGAGAGCATCCTGCCGGCCGCGGTGCGCTCCGGAGCGGGGGCTTGTGCCGAAAGAGGCCGGCAACAGGCGCTTACCATCGGATAGCTCCGGATCGCAGTCTAATGCGTCTCTTGTCGCCTACACGGCAGGGAAAAGCTTTTCCACTCTGTCTAGGAAGGAGAAAGTGTGCCAGCACAGCAAATGCCTCCCGGACTTTCCCTGCAATTCAGCAAGTGCTTTGCAGCTTGAAATTGGAAGGAAAGCCTCAGATTTAGCAGCCAGAGCTTCAGGAGGAGCAGCAGCGAGCACAGCATCGGTTTTGCAGCAGCTCCTTCCATGTGCATGTTTTTGGGAGTGGAAAGGCTTGCAGAGTGTTAAAGTAGCTTTTTCTCTCCGCTGGAAAGCTGCACGCTCAGTGCCAGTCTTCTGCAGCTTCTTTCTTCACGTTTCAGCAGCTAGCACGCTCTCCGTGTGCTGGAGAAGCGGCAGAGGCTTCCTTGCCGGAGAAGGGGCACCTTCGCCGGCAGAGAGCATCCGGCCGGCCGCGGTGCGCTCCGGAGCGGGGGCTTGTGCCGAAAGAGGCCGGCAACAGGCGCTTACCTTCGGACAGCTCCGGATCGCCGTCTAATGCGTCTCTTGTCGCCTACACGGCAGGGAAAAGCTTTTCCACTCTGTCTAGGAAGGAGAAAGTGTGCCAGCACAGCAAATGCCTCCCGGACTTTCCCTGGAATTCAGCAAGTGCTTTGCAGCTTGAAATTGGAAGGAAAGCCTCAGATTTAGCAGCCAGAGCTTCAGGAGGAGCAGCAGCGAGCACAGCATCGGTTTTGCAGCAGCTCCTTCCATGTGCATGTTTTTGGGAGTGGAAAGGCTTGCAGAGTGTTAAAGTAGCTTTTTCTCTCCGCTGGAAAGCTGCACGCTCAGTGCCAGTCTTCTGCAGCTTCTTTCTTCACGTTTCAGCAGCTAGCACGCTCTCCGTGTGCTGGAGAAGCGGCAGAGGCTTCCTTGCCGGAGAAGCGGCACCTTCGCCGGCAGAGAGCATCCTGCCGGCCGCGGTGCGCTCCGGAGCGGGGGCTTGTGCCGAAAGAGGCCGGCAACAGGCGCTTACCTTCGGACAGCTCCGGATCGCCGTCTAATGCGTCTCTTGTCGCCTACACGGCAGGGAAAAGCTTTTCCACTCTGTCTAGGAAGGAGAAAGTGTGCCAGCACAGCAAATGCCTCCCGGACTTTCCCTGGAATTCAGCAAGTGCTTTGCAGCTTGAAATTGGAAGGAAAGCCTCAGATTTAGCAGCCAGAGCTTCAGGAGGAGCAGCAGCGAGCACAGCATCGGTTTTGCAGCAGCTCCTTCCATGTGCATGTTTTTGGGAGTGGAAAGGCTTGCAGAGTGTTAAAGTAGCTTTTTCTCTCCGCTGGAAAGCTGCACGCTCAGTGCCAGTCTTCTGCAGCTTCTTTCTTCACGTTTCAGCAGCTAGCACGCTCTCCGTGTGCTGGAGAAGCGGCAGAGGCTTCCTTGCCGGAGAAGCGGCACCTTCGCCGGCAGAGAGCATCCTGCCGGCCGCGGTGCGCTCCGGAGCGGGGGCTTGTGCCGAAAGAGGCCGGCAACAGGCGCTTACCTTCGGACAGCTCCGGATCGCCGTCTAATGCGTCTCTTGTCGCCTACACGGCAGGGAAAAGCTTTTCCACTCTGTCTAGGAAGGAGAAAGTGTGCCAGCACAGCAAATGCCTCCCGGACTTTCCCTGGAATTCAGCAAGTGCTTTGCAGCTTGAAATTGGAAGGAAAGCCTCAGATTTAGCAGCCAGAGCTTCAGGAGGAGCAGCAGCGAGCACAGCATCGGTTTTGCAGCAGCTCCTTCCATGTGCATGTTTTTGGGAGTGGAAAGGCTTGCAGAGTGTTAAAGTAGCTTTTTCTCTCCGCTGGAAAGCTGCACGCTCAGTGCCAGTCTTCTGCAGCTTCTTTCTTCACGTTTCAGCAGCTAGCACGCTCTCCGTGTGCTGGAGAAGCGGCAGAGGCTTCCTTGCCGGAGAAGGGGCACCTTCGCCGGCAGAGAGCATCCGGCCGGCCGCGGTGCGCTCCGGAGCGGGGGCTTGTGCCGAAAGAGGCCGGCAACAGGCGCTTACCTTCGGATAGCTCCGGATCGCCGTCTAATGCGTCTCTTGTCGCCTACACGGCAGGGAAAAGCTTTTCCACTCTGTCTAGGAAGGAGAAAGTGTGCCAGCACAGCAAATGCCTCCCGGACTTTCCCTGGAATTCAGCAAGTGCTTTGCAGCTTGAAATTGGAAGGAAAGCCTCAGATTTAGCAGCCAGAGCTTCAGGAGGAGCAGCAGCGAGCACAGCATCGGTTTTGCAGCAGCTCCTTCCATGTGCATGTTTTTGGGAGTGGAAAGGCTTGCAGAGTGTTAAAGTAGCTTTTTCTCTCCGCTGGAAAGCTGCACGCTCAGTGCCAGTCTTCTGCAGCTTCTTTCTTCACGTTTCAGCAGCTAGCACGCTCTCCGTGTGCTGGAGAAGCGGCAGAGGCTTCCTTGCCGGAGAAGCGGCACCTTCGCCGGCAGAGAGCATCCTGCCGGCCGCGGTGCGCTCCGGAGCGGGGGCTTGTGCCGAAAGAGGCCGGCAACAGGCGCTTACCATCGGATAGCTCCGGATCGCAGTCTAATGCGTCTCTTGTCGCCTACACGGCAGGGAAAAGCTTTTCCACTCTGTCTAGGAAGGAGAAAGTGTGCCAGCACAGCAAATGCCTCCCGGACTTTCCCTGGAATTCAGCAAGTGCTTTGCAGCTTGAAATTGGAAGGAAAGCCTCAGATTTAGCAGCCAGAGCTTCAGGAGGAGCAGCAGCGAGCACAGCATCGGTTTTGCAGCAGCTCCTTCCATGTGCATGTTTTTGGGAGTGGAAAGGCTTGCAGAGTGTTAAAGTAGCTTTTTCTCTCCGCTGGAAAGCTGCACGCTCAGTGCCAGTCTTCTGCAGCTTCTTTCTTCACGTTTCAGCAGCTAGCACGCTCTCCGTGTGCTGGAGAAGCGGCAGAGGCTTCCTTGCCGGAGAAGGGGCACCTTCGCCGGCAGAGAGCATCCGGCCGGCCGCGGTGCGCTCCAGAGCGGGGGCTTGTGCCGAAAGAGGCCGGCAACAGGCGCTTACCTTCGGATAGCTCCGGATCGCCGTCTAATGCGTCTCTTGTCGCCTACACGGCAGGGAAAAGCTTTTCCACTCTGTCTAGGAAGGAGAAAGTGTGCCAGCACAGCAAATGCCTCCCGGACTTTCCCTGGAATTCAGCAAGTGCTTTGCAGCTTGAAATTGGAAGGAAAGCCTCAGATTTAGCAGCCAGAGCTTCAGGAGGAGCAGCAGCGAGCACAGCATCGGTTTTGCAGCAGCTCCTTCCATGTGCATGTTTTTGGGAGTGGAAAGGCTTGCAGAGTGTTAAAGTAGCTTTTTCTCTCCGCTGGAAAGCTGCACGCTCAGTGCCAGTGTTCTGCAGCTTCTTTCTTCACGTTTCAGCAGCTAGCACGCTCTCCGTGTGCTGGAGAAGCGGCAGAGGCTTCCTTGCCGGAGAAGCGGCACCTTCGCCGGCAGAGAGCATCCTGCCGGCCGCGGTGCGCTCCGGAGCGGGGGCTTGTGCCGAAAGAGGCCGGCAACAGGCGCTTACCTTCGGACAGCTCCGGATCGCCGTCTAATGCGTCTCTTGTCGCCTACACGGCAGGGAAAAGCTTTTCCACTCTGTCTAGGAAGGAGAAAGTGTGCCAGCACAGCAAATGCCTCCCGGACTTTCCCTGGAATTCAGCAAGTGCTTTGCAGCTTGAAATTGGAAGGAAAGCCTCAGATTTAGCAGCCAGAGCTTCAGGAGGAGCAGCAGCGAGCACAGCATCGGTTTTGCAGCAGCTCCTTCCATGTGCATGTTTTTGGGAGTGGAAAGGCTTGCAGAGTGTTAAAGTAGCTTTTTCTCTCCGCTGGAAAGCTGCACGCTCAGTGCCAGTCTTCTGCAGCTTCTTTCTTCACGTTTCAGCAGCTAGCACGCTCTCCGTGTGCTGGAGAAGCGGCAGAGGCTTCCTTGCCGGAGAAGCGGCACCTTCGCCGGCAGAGAGCATCCTGCCGGCCGCGGTGCGCTCCGGAGCGGGGGCTTGTGCCGAAAGAGGCCGGCAACAGGCGCTTACCTTCGGACAGCTCCGGATCGCCGTCTAATGCGTCTCTTGTCGCCTACACGGCAGGGAAAAGCTTTTCCACTCTGTCTAGGAAGGAGAAAGTGTGCCAGCACAGCAAATGCCTCCCGGACTTTCCCTGGAATTCAGCAAGTGCTTTGCAGCTTGAAATTGGAAGGAAAGCCTCAGATTTAGCAGCCAGAGCTTCAGGAGGAGCAGCAGCGAGCACAGCATCGGTTTTGCAGCAGCTCCTTCCATGTGCATGTTTTTGGGAGTGGAGAGGCTTGCAGAGTGTTAAAGTAGCTTTTTCTCTCCGCTGGAAAGCTGCACGCTCAGTGCCAGTCTTCTGCAGCTTCTTTCTTCACGTTTCAGCAGCTAGCACGCTCTCCGTGTGCTGGAGAAGCGGCAGAGGCTTCCTTGCCGGAGAAGCGGCACCTTCGCCGGCAGAGAGCATCCTGCCGGCCGCGGTGCGATCCGGAGCGGGGGCTTGTGCCGAAAGAGGCCGGCAACAGGCGCTTACCTTCGGATAGCTCCGGATCGCCGTCTAATGCGTCTCTTGTCGCCTACACGGCAGGGAAAAGCTTTTCCACTCTGTCTAGGAAGGAGAAAGTGTGCCAGCACAGCAAATGCCTCCCGGACTTTCCCTGGAATTCAGCAAGTGCTTTGCAGCTTGAAATTGGAAGGAAAGCCTCAGATTTAGCAGCCAGAGCTTCAGGAGGAGCAGCAGCGAGCACAGCATCGGTTTTGCAGCAGCTCCTTCCATGTGCATGTTTTTGGGAGTGGAAAGGCTTGCAGAGTGTTAAAGTAGCTTTTTCTCTCCGCTGGAAAGCTGCACGCTCAGTGCCAGTCTTCTGCAGCTTCTTTCTTCACGTTTCAGCAGCTAGCACGCTCTCCGTGTGCTGGAGAAGCGGCAGAGGCTTCCTTGCCGGAGAAGCGGCACCTTCGCCGGCAGAGAGCATCCTGCCGGCCGCGGTGCGCTCCGGAGCGGGGGCTTGTGCCGAAAGAGGCCGGCAACAGGCGCTTACCTTCGGATAGCTCCGGATCGCCGTCTAATGCGTCTCTTGTCGCCTACACGGCAGGGAAAAGCTTTTCCACTCTGTCTAGGAAGGAGAAAGTGTGCCAGCACAGCAAATGCCTCCCGGACTTTCCCTGGAATTCAGCAAGTGCTTTGCAGCTTGAAATTGGAAGGAAAGCCTCAGATTTAGCAGCCAGAGCTTCAGGAGGAGCAGCAGCGAGCACAGCATCGGTTTTGCAGCAGCTCCTTCCATGTGCATGTTTTTGGGAGTGGAAAGGCTTGCAGAGTGTTAAAGTAGCTTTTTCTCTCCGCTGGAAAGCTGCACGCTCAGTGCCAGTCTTCTGCAGCTTCTTTCTTCACGTTTCAGCAGCTAGCACGCTCTCCGTGTGCTGGAGAAGCGGCAGAGGCTTCCTTGCCGGAGAAGCGGCACCTTCGCCGGCAGAGAGCATCCTGCCGGCCGCGGTGCGCTCCGGAGCGGGGGCTTGTGCCGAAAGAGGCCGGCAACAGGCGCTTACCATCGGATAGCTCCGGATCGCAGTCTAATGCGTCTCTTGTCGCCTACACGGCAGGGAAAAGCTTTTCCACTCTGTCTAGGAAGGAGAAAGTGTGCCAGCACAGCAAATGCCTCCCGGACTTTCCCTGCAATTCAGCAAGTGCTTTGCAGCTTGAAATTGGAAGGAAAGCCTCAGATTTAGCAGCCAGAGCTTCAGGAGGAGCAGCAGCGAGCACAGCATCGGTTTTGCAGCAGCTCCTTCCATGTGCATGTTTTTGGGAGTGGAAAGGCTTGCAGAGTGTTAAAGTAGCTTTTTCTCTCCGCTGGAAAGCTGCACGCTCAGTGCCAGTCTTCTGCAGCTTCTTTCTTCACGTTTCAGCAGCTAGCACGCTCTCCGTGTGCTGGAGAAGCGGCAGAGGCTTCCTTGCCGGAGAAGGGGCACCTTCGCCGGCAGAGAGCATCCGGCCGGCCGCGGTGCGCTCCGGAGCGGGGGCTTGTGCCGAAAGAGGCCGGCAACAGGCGCTTACCTTCGGATAGCTCCGGATCGCCGTCTAATGCGTCTCTTGTCGCCTACACGGCAGGGAAAAGCTTTTGCACTCTGTCTAGGAAGGAGAAAGTGTGCCAGCACAGCAAATGCCTCCCGGACTTTCCCTGGAATTCAGCAAGTGCTTTGCAGCTTGAAATTGGAAGGAAAGCCTCAGATTTAGCAGCCAGAGCTTCAGGAGGAGCAGCAGCGAGCACAGCATCGGTTTTGCAGCAGCTCCTTCCATGTGCATGTTTTTGGGAGTGGAAAGGCTTGCAGAGTGTTAAAGTAGCTTTTTCTCTCCGCTGGAAAGCTGCACGCTCAGTGCCAGTCTTCTGCAGCTTCTTTCTTCACGTTTCAGCAGCTAGCACGCTCTCCGTGTGCTGGAGAAGCGGCAGAGGCTTCCTTGCCGGAGAAGCGGCACCTTCGCCGGCAGAGAGCATCCTGCCGGCCGCGGTGCGCTCCGGAGCGGGGGCTTGTGCCGAAAGAGGCCGGCAACAGGCGCTTACCTTCGGACAGCTCCGGATCGCCGTCTAATGCGTCTCTTGTCGCCTACACGGCAGGGAAAAGCTTTTCCACTCTGTCTAGGAAGGAGAAAGTGTGCCAGCACAGCAAATGCCTCCCGGACTTTCCCTGGAATTCAGCAAGTGCTTTGCAGCTTGAAATTGGAAGGAAAGCCTCAGATTTAGCAGCCAGAGCTTCAGGAGGAGCAGCAGCGAGCACAGCATCGGTTTTGCAGCAGCTCCTTCCATGTGCATGTTTTTGGGAGTGGAAAGGCTTGCAGAGTGTTAAAGTAGCTTTTTCTCTCCGCTGGAAAGCTGCACGCTCAGTGCCAGTCTTCTGCAGCTTCTTTCTTCACGTTTCAGCAGCTAGCACGCTCTCCGTGTGCTGGAGAAGCGGCAGAGGCTTCCTTGCCGGAGAAGCGGCACCTTCGCCGGCAGAGAGCATCCTGCCGGCCGCGGTGCGCTCCGGAGCGGGGGCTTGTGCCGAAAGAGGCCGGCAACAGGCGCTTACCTTCGGACAGCTCCGGATCGCCGTCTAATGCGTCTCTTGTCGCCTACACGGCAGGGAAAAGCTTTTCCACTCTGTCTAGGAAGGAGAAAGTGTGCCAGCACAGCAAATGCCTCCCGGACTTTCCCTGGAATTCAGCAAGTGCTTTGCAGCTTGAAATTGGAAGGAAAGCCTCAGATTTAGCAGCCAGAGCTTCAGGAGGAGCAGCAGCGAGCACAGCATCGGTTTTGCAGCAGCTCCTTCCATGTGCATGTTTTTGGGAGTGGAAAGGCTTGCAGAGTGTTAAAGTAGCTTTTTCTCTCCGCTGGAAAGCTGCACGCTCAGTGCCAGTCTTCTGCAGCTTCTTTCTTCACGTTTCAGCAGCTAGCACGCTCTCCGTGTGCTGGAGAAGCGGCAGAGGCTTCCTTGCCGGAGAAGCGGCACCTTCGCCGGCAGAGAGCATCCTGCCGGCCGCGGTGCGCTCCGGAGCGGGGGCTTGTGCCGAAAGAGGCCGGCAACAGGCGCTTACCTTCGGACAGCTCCGGATCGCCGTCTAATGCGTCTCTTGTCGCCTACACGGCAGGGAAAAGCTTTTCCACTCTGTCTAGGAAGGAGAAAGTGTGCCAGCACAGCAAATGCCTCCCGGACTTTCCCTGGAATTCAGCAAGTGCTTTGCAGCTTGAAATTGGAAGGAAAGCCTCAGATTTAGCAGCCAGAGCTTCAGGAGGAGCAGCAGCGAGCACAGCATCGGTTTTGCAGCAGCTCCTTCCATGTGCATGTTTTTGGGAGTGGAAAGGCTTGCAGAGTGTTAAAGTAGCTTTTTCTCTCCGCTGGAAAGCTGCACGCTCAGTGCCAGTCTTCTGCAGCTTCTTTCTTCACGTTTCAGCAGCTAGCACGCTCTCCGTGTGCTGGAGAAGCGGCAGAGGCTTCCTTGCCGGAGAAGCGGCACCTTCGCCGGCAGAGAGCATCCTGCCGGCCGCGGTGCGCTCCGGAGCGGGGGCTTGTGCCGAAAGAGGCCGGCAACAGGCGCTTACCTTCGGATAGCTCCGGATCGCCGTCTAATGCGTCTCTTGTCGCCTACACGGCAGGGAAAAGCTTTTCCACTCTGTCTAGGAAGGAGAAAGTGTGCCAGCACAGCAAATGCCTCCCGGACTTTCCCTGGAATTCAGCAAGTGCTTTGCAGCTTGAAATTGGAAGGAAAGCCTCAGATTTAGCAGCCAGAGCTTCAGGAGGAGCAGCAGCGAGCACAGCATCGGTTTTGCAGCAGCTCCTTCCATGTGCATGTTTTTGGGAGTGGAAAGGCTTGCAGAGTGTTAAAGTAGCTTTTTCTCTCCGCTGGAAAGCTGCACGCTCAGTGCCAGTCTTCTGCAGCTTCTTTCTTCACGTTTCAGCAGCTAGCACGCTCTCCGTGTGCTGGAGAAGCGGCAGAGGCTTCCTTGCCGGAGAAGCGGCACCTTCGCCGGCAGAGAGCATCCTGCCGGCCGCGGTGCGCTCCGGAGCGGGGGCTTGTGCCGAAAGAGGCCGGCAACAGGCGCTTACCATCGGATAGCTCCGGATCGCAGTCTAATGCGTCTCTTGTCGCCTACACGGCAGGGAAAAGCTTTTCCACTCTGTCTAGGAAGGAGAAAGTGTGCCAGCACAGCAAATGCCTCCCGGACTTTCCCTGCAATTCAGCAAGTGCTTTGCAGCTTGAAATTGGAAGGAAAGCCTCAGATTTAGCAGCCAGAGCTTCAGGAGGAGCAGCAGCGAGCACAGCATCGGTTTTGCAGCAGCTCCTTCCATGTGCATGTTTTTGGGAGTGGAAAGGCTTGCAGAGTGTTAAAGTAGCTTTTTCTCTCCGCTGGAAAGCTGCACGCTCAGTGCCAGTCTTCTGCAGCTTCTTTCTTCACGTTTCAGCAGCTAGCACGCTCTCCGTGTGCTGGAGAAGCGGCAGAGGCTTCCTTGCCGGAGAAGGGGCACCTTCGCCGGCAGAGAGCATCCGGCCGGCCGCGGTGCGCTCCGGAGCGGGGGCTTGTGCCGAAAGAGGCCGGCAACAGGCGCTTACCTTCGGATAGCTCCGGATCGCCGTCTAATGCGTCTCTTGTCGCCTACACGGCAGGGAAAAGCTTTTCCACTCTGTCTAGGAAGGAGAAAGTGTGCCAGCACAGCAAATGCCTCCCGGACTTTCCCTGGAATTCAGCAAGTGCTTTGCAGCTTGAAATTGGAAGGAAAGCCTCAGATTTAGCAGCCAGAGCTTCAGGAGGAGCAGCAGCGAGCACAGCATCGGTTTTGCAGCAGCTCCTTCCATGTGCATGTTTTTGGGAGTGGAAAGGCTTGCAGAGTGTTAAAGTAGCTTTTTCTCTCCGCTGGAAAGCTGCACGCTCAGTGCCAGTCTTCTGCAGCTTCTTTCTTCACGTTTCAGCAGCTAGCACGCTCTCCGTGTGCTGGAGAAGCGGCAGAGGCTTCCTTGCCGGAGAAGCGGCACCTTCGCCGGCAGAGAGCATCCTGCCGGCCGCGGTGCGCTCCGGAGCGGGGGCTTGTGCCGAAAGAGGCCGGCAACAGGCGCTTACCTTCGGACAGCTCCGGATCGCCGTCTAATGCGTCTCTTGTCGCCTACACGGCAGGGAAAAGCTTTTCCACTCTGTCTAGGAAGGAGAAAGTGTGCCAGCACAGCAAATGCCTCCCGGACTTTCCCTGGAATTCAGCAAGTGCTTTGCAGCTTGAAATTGGAAGGAAAGCCTCAGATTTAGCAGCCAGAGCTTCAGGAGGAGCAGCAGCGAGCACAGCATCGGTTTTGCAGCAGCTCCTTCCATGTGCATGTTTTTGGGAGTGGAAAGGCTTGCAGAGTGTTAAAGTAGCTTTTTCTCTCCGCTGGAAAGCTGCACGCTCAGTGCCAGTCTTCTGCAGCTTCTTTCTTCACGTTTCAGCAGCTAGCACGCTCTCCGTGTGCTGGAGAAGCGGCAGAGGCTTCCTTGCCGGAGAAGCGGCACCTTCGCCGGCAGAGAGCATCCTGCCGGCCGCGGTGCGCTCCGGAGCGGGGGCTTGTGCCGAAAGAGGCCGGCAACAGGCGCTTACCTTCGGACAGCTCCGGATCGCCGTCTAATGCGTCTCTTGTCGCCTACACGGCAGGGAAAAGCTTTTCCACTCTGTCTAGGAAGGAGAAAGTGTGCCAGCACAGCAAATGCCTCCCGGACTTTCCCTGCAATTCAGCAAGTGCTTTGCAGCTTGAAATTGGAAGGAAAGCCTCAGATTTAGCAGCCAGAGCTTCAGGAGGAGCAGCAGCGAGCACAGCATCGGTTTTGCAGCAGCTCCTTCCATGTGCATGTTTTTGGGAGTGGAAAGGCTTGCAGAGTGTTAAAGTAGCTTTTTCTCTCCGCTGGAAAGCTGCACGCTCAGTGCCAGTCTTCTGCAGCTTCTTTCTTCACGTTTCAGCAGCTAGCACGCTCTCCGTGTGCTGGAGAAGCGGCAGAGGCTTCCTTGCCGGAGAAGCGGCACCTTCGCCGGCAGAGAGCATCCTGCCGGCCGCGGTGCGCTCCGGAGCGGGGGCTTGTGCCGAAAGAGGCCGGCAACAGGCGCTTACCTTCGGATAGCTCCGGATCGCCGTCTAATGCGTCTCTTGTCGCCTACACGGCAGGGAAAAGCTTTTCCACTCTGTCTAGGAAGGAGAAAGTGTGCCAGCACAGCAAATGCCTCCCGGACTTTCCCTGGAATTCAGCAAGTGCTTTGCAGCTTGAAATTGGAAGGAAAGCCTCAGATTTAGCAGCCAGAGCTTCAGGAGGAGCAGCAGCGAGCACAGCATCGGTTTTGCAGCAGCTCCTTCCATGTGCATGTTTTTGGGAGTGGAAAGGCTTGCAGAGTGTTAAAGTAGCTTTTTCTCTCCGCTGGAAAGCTGCACGCTCAGTGCCAGTCTTCTGCAGCTTCTTTCTTCACGTTTCAGCAGCTAGCACGCTCTCCGTGTGCTGGAGAAGCGGCAGAGGCTTCCTTGCCGGAGAAGCGGCACCTTCGCCGGCAGAGAGCATCCTGCCGGCCGCGGTGCGCTCCGGAGCGGGGGCTTGTGCCGAAAGAGGCCGGCAACAGGCGCTTACCATCGGATAGCTCCGGATCGCAGTCTAATGCGTCTCTTGTCGCCTACACGGCAGGGAAAAGCTTTTCCACTCTGTCTAGGAAGGAGAAAGTGTGCCAGCACAGCAAATGCCTCCCGGACTTTCCCTGCAATTCAGCAAGTGCTTTGCAGCTTGAAATTGGAAGGAAAGCCTCAGATTTAGCAGCCAGAGCTTCAGGAGGAGCAGCAGCGAGCACAGCATCGGTTTTGCAGCAGCTCCTTCCATGTGCATGTTTTTGGGAGTGGAAAGGCTTGCAGAGTGTTAAAGTAGCTTTTTCTCTCCGCTGGAAAGCTGCACGCTCAGTGCCAGTCTTCTGCAGCTTCTTTCTTCACGTTTCAGCAGCTAGCACGCTCTCCGTGTGCTGGAGAAGCGGCAGAGGCTTCCTTGCCGGAGAAGGGGCACCTTCGCCGGCAGAGAGCATCCGGCCGGCCGCGGTGCGCTCCGGAGCGGGGGCTTGTGCCGAAAGAGGCCGGCAACAGGCGCTTACCTTCGGATAGCTCCGGATCGCCGTCTAATGCGTCTCTTGTCGCCTACACGGCAGGGAAAAGCTTTTCCACTCTGTCTAGGAAGGAGAAAGTGTGCCAGCACAGCAAATGCCTCCCGGACTTTCCCTGGAATTCAGCAAGTGCTTTGCAGCTTGAAATTGGAAGGAAAGCCTCAGATTTAGCAGCCAGAGCTTCAGGAGGAGCAGCAGCGAGCACAGCATCGGTTTTGCAGCAGCTCCTTCCATGTGCATGTTTTTGGGAGTGGAAAGGCTTGCAGAGTGTTAAAGTAGCTTTTTCTCTCCGCTGGAAAGCTGCACGCTCAGTGCCAGTGTTCTGCAGCTTCTTTCTTCACGTTTCAGCAGCTAGCACGCTCTCCGTGTGCTGGAGAAGCGGCAGAGGCTTCCTTGCCGGAGAAGCGGCACCTTCGCCGGCAGAGAGCATCCTGCCGGCCGCGGTGCGCTCCGGAGCGGGGGCTTGTGCCGAAAGAGGCCGGCAACAGGCGCTTACCTTCGGACAGCTCCGGATCGCCGTCTAATGCGTCTCTTGTCGCCTACACGGCAGGGAAAAGCTTTTCCACTCTGTCTAGGAAGGAGAAAGTGTGCCAGCACAGCAAATGCCTCCCGGACTTTCCCTGGAATTCAGCAAGTGCTTTGCAGCTTGAAATTGGAAGGAAAGCCTCAGATTTAGCAGCCAGAGCTTCAGGAGGAGCAGCAGCGAGCACAGCATCGGTTTTGCAGCAGCTCCTTCCATGTGCATGTTTTTGGGAGTGGAAAGGCTTGCAGAGTGTTAAAGTAGCTTTTTCTCTCCGCTGGAAAGCTGCACGCTCAGTGCCAGTCTTCTGCAGCTTCTTTCTTCACGTTTCAGCAGCTAGCACGCTCTCCGTGTGCTGGAGAAGCGGCAGAGGCTTCCTTGCCGGAGAAGCGGCACCTTCGCCGGCAGAGAGCATCCTGCCGGCCGCGGTGCGCTCCGGAGCGGGGGCTTGTGCCGAAAGAGGCCGGCAACAGGCGCTTACCTTCGGACAGCTCCGGATCGCCGTCTAATGCGTCTCTTGTCGCCTACACGGCAGGGAAAAGCTTTTCCACTCTGTCTAGGAAGGAGAAAGTGTGCCAGCACAGCAAATGCCTCCCGGACTTTCCCTGCAATTCAGCAAGTGCTTTGCAGCTTGAAATTGGAAGGAAAGCCTCAGATTTAGCAGCCAGAGCTTCAGGAGGAGCAGCAGCGAGCACAGCATCGGTTTTGCAGCAGCTCCTTCCATGTGCATGTTTTTGGGAGTGGAGAGGCTTGCAGAGTGTTAAAGTAGCTTTTTCTCTCCGCTGGAAAGCTGCACGCTCAGTGCCAGTCTTCTGCAGCTTCTTTCTTCACGTTTCAGCAGCTAGCACGCTCTCCGTGTGCTGGAGAAGCGGCAGAGGCTTCCTTGCCGGAGAAGCGGCACCTTCGCCGGCAGAGAGCATCCTGCCGGCCGCGGTGCGATCCGGAGCGGGGGCTTGTGCCGAAAGAGGCCGGCAACAGGCGCTTACCTTCGGATAGCTCCGGATCGCCGTCTAATGCGTCTCTTGTCGCCTACACGGCAGGGAAAAGCTTTTCCACTCTGTCTAGGAAGGAGAAAGTGTGCCAGCACAGCAAATGCCTCCCGGACTTTCCCTGGAATTCAGCAAGTGCTTTGCAGCTTGAAATTGGAAGGAAAGCCTCAGATTTAGCAGCCAGAGCTTCAGGAGGAGCAGCAGCGAGCACAGCATCGGTTTTGCAGCAGCTCCTTCCATGTGCATGTTTTTGGGAGTGGAAAGGCTTGCAGAGTGTTAAAGTAGCTTTTTCTCTCCGCTGGAAAGCTGCACGCTCAGTGCCAGTCTTCTGCAGCTTCTTTCTTCACGTTTCAGCAGCTAGCACGCTCTCCGTGTGCTGGAGAAGCGGCAGAGGCTTCCTTGCCGGAGAAGCGGCACCTTCGCCGGCAGAGAGCATCCTGCCGGCCGCGGTGCGCTCCGGAGCGGGGGCTTGTGCCGAAAGAGGCCGGCAACAGGCGCTTACCTTCGGATAGCTCCGGATCGCCGTCTAATGCGTCTCTTGTCGCCTACACGGCAGGGAAAAGCTTTTCCACTCTGTCTAGGAAGGAGAAAGTGTGCCAGCACAGCAAATGCCTCCCGGACTTTCCCTGGAATTCAGCAAGTGCTTTGCAGCTTGAAATTGGAAGGAAAGCCTCAGATTTAGCAGCCAGAGCTTCAGGAGGAGCAGCAGCGAGCACAGCATCGGTTTTGCAGCAGCTCCTTCCATGTGCATGTTTTTGGGAGTTGAGAGGCTTGCAGAGTGTTAAAGTAGCTTTTTCTCTCCGCTGGAAAGCTGCACGCTCAGTGCCAGTGTTCTGCAGCTTCTTTCTTCACGTTTCAGCAGCTAGCACGCTCTCCGTGTGCTGGAGAAGCGGCAGAGGCTTCCTTGCCGGAGAAGCGGCACCTTCGCCGGCAGAGAGCATCCTGCCGGCCGCGGTGCGATCCGGAGCGGGGGCTTGTGCCGAAAGAGGCCGGCAACAGGCGCTTACCTTCGGACAGCTCCGGATCGCCGTCTAATGCGTCTCTTGTCGCCTACACGGCAGGGAAAAGCTTTTCCACTCTGTCTAGGAAGGAGAAAGTGTGCCAGCACAGCAAATGCCTCCCGGACTTTCCCTGGAATTCAGCAAGTGCTTTGCAGCTTGAAATTGGAAGGAAAGCCTCAGATTTAGCAGCCAGAGCTTCAGGAGGAGCAGCAGCGAGCACAGCATCGCTTTTGCAGCAGCTCCTTCCATGTGCATGTTTTTGGGAGTGGAAAGGCTTGCAGAGTGTTAAAGTAGCTTTTTCTCTCCGCTGGAAAGCTGCACGCTCAGTGCCAGTCTTCTGCAGCTTCTTTCTTCACGTTTCAGCAGCTAGCACGCTCTCCGTGTGCTGGAGAAGCGGCAGAGGCTTCCTTGCCGGAGAAGCGGCACCTTCGCCGGCAGAGAGCATCCTGCCGGCCGCGGTGCGCTCCGGAGCGGGGGCTTGTGCCGAAAGAGGCCGGCAACAGGCGCTTACCTTCGGATAGCTCCGGATCGCCGTCTAATGCGTCTCTTGTCGCCTACACGGCAGGGAAAAGCTTTTCCACTCTGTCTAGGAAGGAGAAAGTGTGCCAGCACAGCAAATGCCTCCCGGACTTTCCCTGGAATTCAGCAAGTGCTTTGCAGCTTGAAATTGGAAGGAAAGCCTCAGATTTAGCAGCCAGAGCTTCAGGAGGAGCAGCAGCGAGCACAGCATCGGTTTTGCAGCAGCTCCTTCCATGTGCATGTTTTTGGGAGTTGAGAGGCTTGCAGAGTGTTAAAGTAGCTTTTTCTCTCCGCTGGAAAGCTGCACGCTCAGTGCCAGTGTTCTGCAGCTTCTTTCTTCACGTTTCAGCAGCTAGCACGCTCTCCGTGTGCTGGAGAAGCGGCAGAGGCTTCCTTGCCGGAGAAGCGGCACCTTCGCCGGCAGAGAGCATCCTGCCGGCCGCGGTGCGCTCCGGAGCGGGGGCTTGTGCCGAAAGAGGCCGGCAACAGGCGCTTACCTTCGGACAGCTCCGGATCGCCGTCTAATGCGTCTCTTGTCGCCTACACGGCAGGGAAAAGCTTTTCCACTCTGTCTAGGAAGGAGAAAGTGTGCCAGCACAGCAAATGCCTCCCGGACTTTCCCTGCAATTCAGCAAGTGCTTTGCAGCTTGAAATTGGAAGGAAAGCCTCAGATTTAGCAGCCAGAGCTTCAGGAGGAGCAGCAGCGAGCACAGCATCGGTTTTGCAGCAGCTCCTTCCATGTGCATGTTTTTGGGAGTGGAAAGGCTTGCAGAGTGTTAAAGTAGCTTTTTCTCTCCGCTGGAAAGCTGCACGCTCAGTGCCAGTGTTCTGCAGCTTCTTTCTTCACGTTTCAGCAGCTAGCTCGCTCTCCGTGTGCTGGAGAAGCGGCAGAGGCTTCCTTGCCGGAGAAGCGGCACCTTCGCCGGCAGAGAGCATCCTGCCGGCCGCGGTGCGCTCCGGAGCGGGGGCTTGTGCCGAAAGAGGCCGGCAACAGGCGCTTACCTTCGGACAGCTCCGGATCGCCGTCTAATGCGTCTCTTGTCGCCTACACGGCAGGGAAAAGCTTTTCCACTCTGTCTAGGAAGGAGAAAGTGTGCCAGCACAGCAAATGCCTCCCGGACTTTCCCTGCAATTCAGCAAGTGCTTTGCAGCTTGAAATTGGAAGGAAAGCCTCAGATTTAGCAGCCAGAGCTTCAGGAGGAGCAGCAGCGAGCACAGCATCGGTTTTGCAGCAGCTCCTTCCATGTGCATGTTTTTGGGAGTGGAAAGGCTTGCAGAGTGTTAAAGTAGCTTTTTCTCTCCGCTGGAAAGCTGCACGCTCAGTGCCAGTCTTCTGCAGCTTCTTTCTTCACGTTTCAGCAGCTAGCACGCTCTCCGTGTGCTGGAGAAGCGGCAGAGGCTTCCTTGCCGGAGAAGCGGCACCTTCGCCGGCAGAGAGCATCCTGCCGGCCGCGGTGCGCTCCGGAGCGGGGGCTTGTGCCGAAAGAGGCCGGCAACAGGCGCTTACCTTCGGATAGCTCCGGATCGCCGTCTAATGCGTCTCTTGTCGCCTACACGGCAGGGAAAAGCTTTTCCACTCTGTCTAGGAAGGAGAAAGTGTGCCAGCACAGCAAATGCCTCCCGGACTTTCCCTGGAATTCAGCAAGTGCTTTGCAGCTTGAAATTGGAAGGAAAGCCTCAGATTTAGCAGCCAGAGCTTCAGGAGGAGCAGCAGCGAGCACAGCATCGGTTTTGCAGCAGCTCCTTCCATGTGCATGTTTTTGGGAGTGGAAAGGCTTGCAGAGTGTTAAAGTAGCTTTTTCTCTCCGCTGGAAAGCTGCACGCTCAGTGCCAGTCTTCTGCAGCTTCTTTCTTCACGTTTCAGCAGCTAGCACGCTCTCCGTGTGCTGGAGAAGCGGCAGAGGCTTCCTTGCCGGAGAAGCGGCACCTTCGCCGGCAGAGAGCATCCTGCCGGCCGCGGTGCGCTCCGGAGCGGGGGCTTGTGCCGAAAGAGGCCGGCAACAGGCGCTTACCATCGGATAGCTCCGGATCGCAGTCTAATGCGTCTCTTGTCGCCTACACGGCAGGGAAAAGCTTTTCCACTCTGTCTAGGAAGGAGAAAGTGTGCCAGCACAGCAAATGCCTCCCGGACTTTCCCTGCAATTCAGCAAGTGCTTTGCAGCTTGAAATTGGAAGGAAAGCCTCAGATTTAGCAGCCAGAGCTTCAGGAGGAGCAGCAGCGAGCACAGCATCGGTTTTGCAGCAGCTCCTTCCATGTGCATGTTTTTGGGAGTGGAAAGGCTTGCAGAGTGTTAAAGTAGCTTTTTCTCTCCGCTGGAAAGCTGCACGCTCAGTGCCAGTCTTCTGCAGCTTCTTTCTTCACGTTTCAGCAGCTAGCACGCTCTCCGTGTGCTGGAGAAGCGGCAGAGGCTTCCTTGCCGGAGAAGGGGCACCTTCGCCGGCAGAGAGCATCCGGCCGGCCGCGGTGCGCTCCGGAGCGGGGGCTTGTGCCGAAAGAGGCCGGCAACAGGCGCTTACCTTCGGATAGCTCCGGATCGCCGTCTAATGCGTCTCTTGTCGCCTACACGGCAGGGAAAAGCTTTTCCACTCTGTCTAGGAAGGAGAAAGTGTGCCAGCACAGCAAATGCCTCCCGGACTTTCCCTGCAATTCAGCAAGTGCTTTGCAGCTTGAAATTGGAAGGAAAGCCTCAGATTTAGCAGCCAGAGCTTCAGGAGGAGCAGCAGCGAGCACAGCATCGGTTTTGCAGCAGCTCCTTCCATGTGCATGTTTTTGGGAGTGGAAAGGCTTGCAGAGTGTTAAAGTAGCTTTTTCTCTCCGCTGGAAAGCTGCACGCTCAGTGCCAGTCTTCTGCAGCTTCTTTCTTCACGTTTCAGCAGCTAGCACGCTCTCCGTGTGCTGGAGAAGCGGCAGAGGCTTCCTTGCCGGAGAAGCGGCACCTTCGCCGGCAGAGAGCATCCTGCCGGCCGCGGTGCGCTCCGGAGCGGGGGCTTGTGCCGAAAGAGGCCGGCAACAGGCGCTTACCTTCGGACAGCTCCGGATCGCCGTCTAATGCGTCTCTTGTCGCCTACACGGCAGGGAAAAGCTTTTCCACTCTGTCTAGGAAGGAGAAAGTGTGCCAGCACAGCAAATGCCTCCCGGACTTTCCCTGGAATTCAGCAAGTGCTTTGCAGCTTGAAATTGGAAGGAAAGCCTCAGATTTAGCAGCCAGAGCTTCAGGAGGAGCAGCAGCGAGCACAGCATCGGTTTTGCAGCAGCTCCTTCCATGTGCATGTTTTTGGGAGTGGAAAGGCTTACAGAGTGTTAAAGTAGCTTTTTCTCTCCGCTGGAAAGCTGCACGCTCAGTGCCAGTCTTCTGCAGCTTCTTTCTTCACGTTTCAGCAGCTAGCACGCTCTCCGTGTGCTGGAGAAGCGGCAGAGGCTTCCTTGCCGGAGAAGCGGCACCTTCGCCGGCAGAGAGCATCCTGCCGGCCGCGGTGCGCTCCGGAGCGGGGGCTTGTGCCGAAAGAGGCCGGCAACAGGCGCTTACCTTCGGACAGCTCCGGATCGCCGTCTAATGCGTCTCTTGTCGCCTACACGGCAGGGAAAAGCTTTTCCACTCTGTCTAGGAAGGAGAAAGTGTGCCAGCACAGCAAATGCCTCCCGGACTTTCCCTGGAATTCAGCAAGTGCTTTGCAGCTTGAAATTGGAAGGAAAGCCTCAGATTTAGCAGCCAGAGCTTCAGGAGGAGCAGCAGCGAGCACAGCATCGGTTTTGCAGCAGCTCCTTCCATGTGCATGTTTTTGGGAGTGGAAAGGCTTGCAGAGTGTTAAAGTAGCTTTTTCTCTCCGCTGGAAAGCTGCACGCTCAGTGCCAGTCTTCTGCAGCTTCTTTCTTCACGTTTCAGCAGCTAGCACGCTCTCCGTGTGCTGGAGAAGCGGCAGAGGCTTCCTTGCCGGAGAAGCGGCACCTTCGCCGGCAGAGAGCATCCTGCCGGCCGCGGTGCGATCCGGAGCGGGGGCTTGTGCCGAAAGAGGCCGGCAACAGGCGCTTACCTTCGGATAGCTCCGGATCGCCGTCTAATGCGTCTCTTGTCGCCTACACGGCAGGGAAAAGCTTTTCCACTCTGTCTAGGAAGGAGAAAGTGTGCCAGCACAGCAAATGCCTCCCGGACTTTCCCTGGAATTCAGCAAGTGCTTTGCAGCTTGAAATTGGAAGGAAAGCCTCAGATTTAGCAGCCAGAGCTTCAGGAGGAGCAGCAGCGAGCACAGCATCGGTTTTGCAGCAGCTCCTTCCATGTGCATGTTTTTGGGAGTGGAAAGGCTTGCAGAGTGTTAAAGTAGCTTTTTCTCTCCGCTGGAAAGCTGCACGCTCAGTGCCAGTCTTCTGCAGCTTCTTTCTTCACGTTTCAGCAGCTAGCACGCTCTCCGTGTGCTGGAGAAGCGGCAGAGGCTTCCTTGCCGGAGAAGCGGCACCTTCGCCGGCAGAGAGCATCCGGCCGGCCGCGGTGCGCTCCGGAGCGGGGGCTTGTGCCGAAAGAGGCCGGCAACAGGCGCTTACCTTCGGATAGCTCCGGATCGCCGTCTAATGCGTCTCTTGTCGCCTACACGGCAGGGAAAAGCTTTTCCACTCTGTCTAGGAAGGAGAAAGTGTGCCAGCACAGCAAATGCCTCCCGGACTTTCCCTGCAATTCAGCAAGTGCTTTGCAGCTTGAAATTGGAAGGAAAGCCTCAGATTTAGCAGCCAGAGCTTCAGGAGGAGCAGCAGCGAGCACAGCATCGGTTTCGCAGCAGCTCCTTCCATGTGCATGTTTTTGGGAGTGGAAAGGCTTGCAGAGTGTTAAAGTAGCTTTTTCTCTCCGCTGGAAAGCTGCACGCTCAGTGCCAGTCTTCTGCAGCTTCTTTCTTCACGTTTCAGCAGCTAGCACGCTCTCCGTGTGCTGGAGAAGCGGCAGAGGCTTCCTTGCCGGAGAAGCGGCACCTTCGCCGGCAGAGAGCATCCTGCCGGCCGCGGTGCGCTCCGGAGCGGGGGCTTGTGCCGAAAGAGGCCGGCAACAGGCGCTTACCTTCGGATAGCTCCGGATCGCCGTCTAATGCGTCTCTTGTCGCCTACACGGCAGGGAAAAGCTTTTCCACTCTGTCTAGGAAGGAGAAAGTGTGCCAGCACAGCAAATGCCTCCCGGACTTTCCCTGCAATTCAGCAAGTGCTTTGCAGCTTGAAATTGGAAGGAAAGCCTCAGATTTAGCAGCCAGAGCTTCAGGAGGAGCAGCAGCGAGCACAGCATCGGTTTCGCAGCAGCTCCTTCCATGTGCATGTTTTTGGGAGTGGAAAGGCTTGCAGAGTGTTAAAGTAGCTTTTTCTCTCCGCTGGAAAGCTGCACGCTCAGTGCCAGTCTTCTGCAGCTTCTTTCTTCACGTTTCAGCAGCTAGCACGCTCTCCGTGTGCTGGAGAAGCGGCAGAGGCTTCCTTGCCGGAGAAGCGGCACCTTCGCCGGCAGAGAGCATCCTGCCGGCCGCGGTGCGCTCCGGAGCGGGGGCTTGTGCCGAAAGAGGCCGGCAACAGGCGCTTACCTTCGGACAGCTCCGGATCGCCGTCTAATGCGTCTCTTGTCGCCTACACGGCAGGGAAAAGCTTTTCCACTCTGTCTAGGAAGGAGAAAGTGTGCCAGCACAGCAAATGCCTCCCGGACTTTCCCTGGAATTCAGCAAGTGCTTTGCAGCTTGAAATTGGAAGGAAAGCCTCAGATTTAGCAGCCAGAGCTTCAGGAGGAGCAGCAGCGAGCACAGCATCGGTTTTGCAGCAGCTCCTTCCATGTGCATGTTTTTGGGAGTGGAAAGGCTTGCAGAGTGTTAAAGTAGCTTTTTCTCTCCGCTGGAAAGCTGCACGCTCAGTGCCAGTCTTCTGCAGCTTCTTTCTTCACGTTTCAGCAGCTAGCACGCTCTCCGTGTGCTGGAGAAGCGGCAGAGGCTTCCTTGCCGGAGAAGCGGCACCTTCGCCGGCAGAGAGCATCCTGCCGGCCGCGGTGCGCTCCGGAGCGGGGGCTTGTGCCGAAAGAGGCCGGCAACAGGCGCTTACCTTCGGACAGCTCCGGATCGCCGTCTAATGCGTCTCTTGTCGCCTACACGGCAGGGAAAAGCTTTTCCACTCTGTCTAGGAAGGAGAAAGTGTGCCAGCACAGCAAATGCCTCCCGGACTTTCCCTGGAATTCAGCAAGTGCTTTGCAGCTTGAAATTGGAAGGAAAGCCTCAGATTTAGCAGCCAGAGCTTCAGGAGGAGCAGCAGCGAGCACAGCATCGGTTTTGCAGCAGCTCCTTCCATGTGCATGTTTTTGGGAGTGGAAAGGCTTGCAGAGTGTTAAAGTAGCTTTTTCTCTCCGCTGGAAAGCTGCACGCTCAGTGCCAGTCTTCTGCAGCTTCTTTCTTCACGTTTCAGCAGCTAGCACGCTCTCCGTGTGCTGGAGAAGCGGCAGAGGCTTCCTTGCCGGAGAAGCGGCACCTTCGCCGGCAGAGAGCATCCTGCCGGCCGCGGTGCGCTCCGGAGCGGGGGCTTGTGCCGAAAGAGGCCGGCAACAGGCGCTTACCTTCGGACAGCTCCGGATCGCCGTCTAATGCGTCTCTTGTCGCCTACACGGCAGGGAAAAGCTTTTCCACTCTGTCTAGGAAGGAGAAAGTGTGCCAGCACAGCAAATGCCTCCCGGACTTTCCCTGGAATTCAGCAAGTGCTTTGCAGCTTGAAATTGGAAGGAAAGCCTCAGATTTAGCAGCCAGAGCTTCAGGAGGAGCAGCAGCGAGCACAGCATCGGTTTTGCAGCAGCTCCTTCCATGTGCATGTTTTTGGGAGTGGAAAGGCTTGCAGAGTGTTAAAGTAGCTTTTTCTCTCCGCTGGAAAGCTGCACGCTCAGTGCCAGTGTTCTGCAGCTTCTTTCTTCACGTTTCAGCAGCTAGCACGCTCTCCGTGTGCTGGAGAAGCGGCAGAGGCTTCCTTGCCGGAGAAGCGGCACCTTCGCCGGCAGAGAGCATCCTGCCGGCCGCGGTGCGCTCCGGAGCGGGGGCTTGTGCCGAAAGAGGCCGGCAACAGGCGCTTACCTTCGGACAGCTCCGGATCGCCGTCTAATGCGTCTCTTGTCGCCTACACGGCAGGGAAAAGCTTTTCCACTCTGTCTAGGAAGGAGAAAGTGTGCCAGCACAGCAAATGCCTCCCGGACTTTCCCTGCAATTCAGCAAGTGCTTTGCAGCTTGAAATTGGAAGGAAAGCCTCAGATTTAGCAGCCAGAGCTTCAGGAGGAGCAGCAGCGAGCACAGCATCGGTTTTGCAGCAGCTCCTTCCATGTGCATGTTTTTGGGAGTGGAAAGGCTTGCAGAGTGTTAAAGTAGCTTTTTCTCTCCGCTGGAAAGCTGCACGCTCAGTGCCAGTCTTCTGCAGCTTCTTTCTTCACGTTTCAGCAGCTAGCACGCTCTCCGTGTGCTGGAGAAGCGGCAGAGGCTTCCTTGCCGGAGAAGCGGCACCTTCGCCGGCAGAGAGCATCCTGCCGGCCGCGGTGCGCTCCGGAGCGGGGGCTTGTGCCGAAAGAGGCCGGCAACAGGCGCTTACCTTCGGATAGCTCCGGATCGCCGTCTAATGCGTCTCTTGTCGCCTACACGGCAGGGAAAAGCTTTTCCACTCTGTCTAGGAAGGAGAAAGTGTGCCAGCACAGCAAATGCCTCCCGGACTTTCCCTGGAATTCAGCAAGTGCTTTGCAGCTTGAAATTGGAAGGAAAGCCTCAGATTTAGCAGCCAGAGCTTCAGGAGGAGCAGCAGCGAGCACAGCATCGGTTTTGCAGCAGCTCCTTCCATGTGCATGTTTTTGGGAGTGGAAAGGCTTGCAGAGTGTTAAAGTAGCTTTTTCTCTCCGCTGGAAAGCTGCACGCTCAGTGCCAGTCTTCTGCAGCTTCTTTCTTCACGTTTCAGCAGCTAGCACGCTCTCCGTGTGCTGGAGAAGCGGCAGAGGCTTCCTTGCCGGAGAAGCGGCACCTTCGCCGGCAGAGAGCATCCTGCCGGCCGCGGTGCGCTCCGGAGCGGGGGCTTGTGCCGAAAGAGGCCGGCAGCAGGCGCTTACCTTCGGATAGCTCCGGATCGCCGTCTAATGCGTCTCTTGTCGCCTACACGGCAGGGAAAAGCTTTTCCACTCTGTCTAGGAAGGAGAAAGTGTGCCAGCACAGCAAATGCCTCCCGGACTTTCCCTGGAATTCAGCAAGTGCTTTGCAGCTTGAAATTGGAAGGAAAGCCTCAGATTTAGCAGCCAGAGCTTCAGGAGGAGCAGCAGCGAGCACAGCATCGGTTTTGCAGCAGCTCCTTCCATGTGCATGTTTTTGGGAGTGGAAAGGCTTGCAGAGTGTTAAAGTAGCTTTTTCTCTCCGCTGGAAAGCTGCACGCTCAGTGCCAGTCTTCTGCAGCTTCTTTCTTCACGTTTCAGCAGCTAGCACGCTCTCCGTGTGCTGGAGAAGCGGCAGAGGCTTCCTTGCCGGAGAAGGGGCACCTTCGCCGGCAGAGAGCATCCGGCCGGCCGCGGTGCGCTCCGGAGCGGGGGCTTGTGCCGAAAGAGGCCGGCAACAGGCGCTTACCTTCGGATAGCTCCGGATCGCCGTCTAATGCGTCTCTTGTCGCCTACACGGCAGGGAAAAGCTTTTCCACTCTGTCTAGGAAGGAGAAAGTGTGCCAGCACAGCAAATGCCTCCCGGACTTTCCCTGCAATTCAGCAAGTGCTTTGCAGCTTGAAATTGGAAGGAAAGCCTCAGATTTAGCAGCCAGAGCTTCAGGAGGAGCAGCAGCGAGCACAGCATCGGTTTTGCAGCAGCTCCTTCCATGTGCATGTTTTTGGGAGTGGAAAGGCTTGCAGAGTGTTAAAGTAGCTTTTTCTCTCCGCTGGAAAGCTGCACGCTCAGTGCCAGTCTTCTGCAGCTTCTTTCTTCACGTTTCAGCAGCTAGCACGCTCTCCGTGTGCTGGAGAAGCGGCAGAGGCTTCCTTGCCGGAGAAGCGGCACCTTCGCCGGCAGAGAGCATCCTGCCGGCCGCGGTGCGCTCCGGAGCGGGGGCTTGTGCCGAAAGAGGCCGGCAACAGGCGCTTACCTTCGGACAGCTCCGGATCGCCGTCTAATGCGTCTCTTGTCGCCTACACGGCAGGGAAAAGCTTTTCCACTCTGTCTAGGAAGGAGAAAGTGTGCCAGCACAGCAAATGCCTCCCGGACTTTCCCTGGAATTCAGCAAGTGCTTTGCAGCTTGAAATTGGAAGGAAAGCCTCAGATTTAGCAGCCAGAGCTTCAGGAGGAGCAGCAGCGAGCACAGCATCGGTTTTGCAGCAGCTCCTTCCATGTGCATGTTTTTGGGAGTGGAAAGGCTTGCAGAGTGTTAAAGTAGCTTTTTCTCTCCGCTGGAAAGCTGCACGCTCAGTGCCAGTCTTCTGCAGCTTCTTTCTTCACGTTTCAGCAGCTAGCACGCTCTCCGTGTGCTGGAGAAGCGGCAGAGGCTTCCTTGCCGGAGAAGCGGCACCTTCGCCGGCAGAGAGCATCCGGCCGGCCGCGGTGCGCTCCGGAGCGGGGGCTTGTGCCGAAAGAGGCCGGCAACAGGCGCTTACCTTCGGATAGCTCCGGATCGCCGTCTAATGCGTCTCTTGTCGCCTACACGGCAGGGAAAAGCTTTTCCACTCTGTCTAGGAAGGAGAAAGTGTGCCAGCACAGCAAATGCCTCCCGGACTTTCCCTGGAATTCAGCAAGTGCTTTGCAGCTTGAAATTGGAAGGAAAGCCTCAGATTTAGCAGCCAGAGCTTCAGGAGGAGCAGCAGCGAGCACAGCATCGGTTTTGCAGCAGCTCCTTCCATGTGCATGTTTTTGGGAGTGGAAAGGCTTGCAGAGTGTTAAAGTAGCTTTTTCTCTCCGCTGGAAAGCTGCACGCTCAGTGCCAGTCTTCTGCAGCTTCTTTCTTCACGTTTCAGCAGCTAGCACGCTCTCCGTGTGCTGGAGAAGCGGCAGAGGCTTCCTTGCCGGAGAAGCGGCACCTTCGCCGGCAGAGAGCATCCTGCCGGCCGCGGTGCGCTCCGGAGCGGGGGCTTGTGCCGAAAGAGGCCGGCAACAGGCGCTTACCTTCGGACAGCTCCGGATCGCCGTCTAATGCGTCTCTTGTCGCCTACACGGCAGGGAAAAGCTTTTCCACTCTGTCTAGGAAGGAGAAAGTGTGCCAGCACAGCAAATGCCTCCCGGACTTTCCCTGGAATTCAGCAAGTGCTTTGCAGCTTGAAATTGGAAGGAAAGCCTCAGATTTAGCAGCCAGAGCTTCAGGAGGAGCAGCAGCGAGCACAGCATCGGTTTTGCAGCAGCTCCTTCCATGTGCATGTTTTTGGGAGTGGAAAGGCTTGCAGAGTGTTAAAGTAGCTTTTTCTCTCCGCTGGAAAGCTGCACGCTCAGTGCCAGTCTTCTGCAGCTTCTTTCTTCACGTTTCAGCAGCTAGCACGCTCTCCGTGTGCTGGAGAAGCGGCAGAGGCTTCCTTGCCGGAGAAGCGGCACCTTCGCCGGCAGAGAGCATCCTGCCGGCCGCGGTGCGCTCCGGAGCGGGGGCTTGTGCCGAAAGAGGCCGGCAACAGGCGCTTACCTTCGGACAGCTCCGGATCGCCGTCTAATGCGTCTCTTGTCGCCTACACGGCAGGGAAAAGCTTTTCCACTCTGTCTAGGAAGGAGAAAGTGTGCCAGCACAGCAAATGCCTCCCGGACTTTCCCTGGAATTCAGCAAGTGCTTTGCAGCTTGAAATTGGAAGGAAAGCCTCAGATTTAGCAGCCAGAGCTTCAGGAGGAGCAGCAGCGAGCACAGCATCGCTTTTGCAGCAGCTCCTTCCATGTGCATGTTTTTGGGAGTGGAAAGGCTTGCAGAGTGTTAAAGTAGCTTTTTCTCTCCGCTGGAAAGCTGCACGCTCAGTGCCAGTGTTCTGCAGCTTCTTTCTTCACGTTTCAGCAGCTAGCACGCTCTCCGTGTGCTGGAGAAGCGGCAGAGGCTTCCTTGCCGGAGAAGCGGCACCTTCGCCGGCAGAGAGCATCCTGCCGGCCGCGGTGCGCTCCGGAGCGGGGGCTTGTGCCGAAAGAGGCCGGCAACAGGCGCTTACCTTCGGACAGCTCCGGATCGCCGTCTAATGCGTCTCTTGTCGCCTACACGGCAGGGAAAAGCTTTTCCACTCTGTCTAGGAAGGAGAAAGTGTGCCAGCACAGCAAATGCCTCCCGGACTTTCCCTGGAATTCAGCAAGTGCTTTGCAGCTTGAAATTGGAAGGAAAGCCTCAGATTTAGCAGCCAGAGCTTCAGGAGGAGCAGCAGCGAGCACAGCATCGGTTTTGCAGCAGCTCCTTCCATGTGCATGTTTTTGGGAGTGGAAAGGCTTGCAGAGTGTTAAAGTAGCTTTTTCTCTCCGCTGGAAAGCTGCACGCTCAGTGCCAGTCTTCTGCAGCTTCTTTCTTCACGTTTCAGCAGCTAGCACGCTCTCCGTGTGCTGGAGAAGCGGCAGAGGCTTCCTTGCCGGAGAAGCGGCACCTTCGCCGGCAGAGAGCATCCGGCCGGCCGCGGTGCGCTCCGGAGCGGGGGCTTGTGCCGAAAGAGGCCGGCAACAGGCGCTTACCTTCGGACAGCTCCGGATCGCCGTCTAATGCGTCTCTTGTCGCCTACACGGCAGGGAAAAGCTTTTCCACTCTGTCTAGGAAGGAGAAAGTGTGCCAGCACAGCAAATGCCTCCCGGACTTTCCCTGGAATTCAGCAAGTGCTTTGCAGCTTGAAATTGGAAGGAAAGCCTCAGATTTAGCAGCCAGAGCTTCAGGAGGAGCAGCAGCGAGCACAGCATCGGTTTCGCAGCAGCTCCTTCCATGTGCATGTTTTTGGGAGTGGAGAGGCTTGCAGAGTGTTAAAGTAGCTTTTTCTCTCCGCTGGAAAGCTGCACGCTCAGTGCCAGTCTTCTGCAGCTTCTTTCTTCACGTTTCAGCAGCTAGCACGCTCTCCGTGTGCTGGAGAAGCGGCAGAGGCTTCCTTGCCGGAGAAGCGGCACCTTCGCCGGCAGAGAGCATCCTGCCGGCCGCGGTGCGCTCCGGAGCGGGGGCTTGTGCCGAAAGAGGCCGGCAACAGGCGCTTACCTTCGGACAGCTCCGGATCGCCGTCTAATGCGTCTCTTGTCGCCTACACGGCAGGGAAAAGCTTTTCCACTCTGTCTAGGAAGGAGAAAGTGTGCCAGCACAGCAAATGCCTCCCGGACTTTCCCTGGAATTCAGCAAGTGCTTTGCAGCTTGAAATTGGAAGGAAAGCCTCAGATTTAGCAGCCAGAGCTTCAGGAGGAGCAGCAGCGAGCACAGCATCGGTTTTGCAGCAGCTCCTTCCATGTGCATGTTTTTGGGAGTGGAAAGGCTTGCAGAGTGTTAAAGTAGCTTTTTCTCTCCGCTGGAAAGCTGCACGCTCAGTGCCAGTCTTCTGCAGCTTCTTTCTTCACGTTTCAGCAGCTAGCACGCTCTCCGTGTGCTGGAGAAGCGGCAGAGGCTTCCTTGCCGGAGAAGCGGCACCTTCGCCGGCAGAGAGCATCCTGCCGGCCGCGGTGCGCTCCGGAGCGGGGGCTTGTGCCGAAAGAGGCCGGCAACAGGCGCTTACCTTCGGACAGCTCCGGATCGCCGTCTAATGCGTCTCTTGTCGCCTACACGGCAGGGAAAAGCTTTTCCACTCTGTCTAGGAAGGAGAAAGTGTGCCAGCACAGCAAATGCCTCCCGGACTTTCCCTGCAATTCAGCAAGTGCTTTGCAGCTTGAAATTGGAAGGAAAGCCTCAGATTTAGCAGCCAGAGCTTCAGGAGGAGCAGCAGCGAGCACAGCATCGGTTTTGCAGCAGCTCCTTCCATGTGCATGTTTTTGGGAGTGGAAAGGCTTGCAGAGTGTTAAAGTAGCTTTTTCTCTCCGCTGGAAAGCTGCACGCTCAGTGCCAGTCTTCTGCAGCTTCTTTCTTCACGTTTCAGCAGCTAGCACGCTCTCCGTGTGCTGGAGAAGCGGCAGAGGCTTCCTTGCCGGAGAAGCGGCACCTTCGCCGGCAGAGAGCATCCTGCCGGCCGCGGTGCGCTCCGGAGCGGGGGCTTGTGCCGAAAGAGGCCGGCAACAGGCGCTTACCTTCGGACAGCTCCGGATCGCCGTCTAATGCGTCTCTTGTCGCCTACACGGCAGGGAAAAGCTTTTCCACTCTGTCTAGGAAGGAGAAAGTGTGCCAGCACAGCAAATGCCTCCCGGACTTTCCCTGGAATTCAGCAAGTGCTTTGCAGCTTGAAATTGGAAGGAAAGCCTCAGATTTAGCAGCCAGAGCTTCAGGAGGAGCAGCAGCGAGCACAGCATCGGTTTTGCAGCAGCTCCTTCCATGTGCATGTTTTTGGGAGTGGAAAGGCTTGCAGAGTGTTAAAGTAGCTTTTTCTCTCCGCTGGAAAGCTGCACGCTCAGTGCCAGTCTTCTGCAGCTTCTTTCTTCACGTTTCAGCAGCTAGCACGCTCTCCGTGTGCTGGAGAAGCGGCAGAGGCTTCCTTGCCGGAGAAGCGGCACCTTCGCCGGCAGAGAGCATCCGGCCGGCCGCGGTGCGCTCCGGAGCGGGGGCTTGTGCCGAAAGAGGCCGGCAACAGGCGCTTACCTTCGGACAGCTCCGGATCGCCGTCTAATGCGTCTCTTGTCGCCTACACGGCAGGGAAAAGCTTTTCCACTCTGTCTAGGAAGGAGAAAGTGTGCCAGCACAGCAAATGCCTCCCGGACTTTCCCTGGAATTCAGCAAGTGCTTTGCAGCTTGAAATTGGAAGGAAAGCCTCAGATTTAGCAGCCAGAGCTTCAGGAGGAGCAGCAGCGAGCACAGCATCGGTTTCGCAGCAGCTCCTTCCATGTGCATGTTTTTGGGAGTGGAGAGGCTTGCAGAGTGTTAAAGTAGCTTTTTCTCTCCGCTGGAAAGCTGCACGCTCAGTGCCAGTCTTCTGCAGCTTCTTTCTTCACGTTTCAGCAGCTAGCACGCTCTCCGTGTGCTGGAGAAGCGGCAGAGGCTTCCTTGCCGGAGAAGCGGCACCTTCGCCGGCAGAGAGCATCCTGCCGGCCGCGGTGCGCTCCGGAGCGGGGGCTTGTGCCGAAAGAGGCCGGCAACAGGCGCTTACCTTCGGACAGCTCCGGATCGCCGTCTAATGCGTCTCTTGTCGCCTACACGGCAGGGAAAAGCTTTTCCACTCTGTCTAGGAAGGAGAAAGTGTGCCAGCACAGCAAATGCCTCCCGGACTTTCCCTGGAATTCAGCAAGTGCTTTGCAGCTTGAAATTGGAAGGAAAGCCTCAGATTTAGCAGCCAGAGCTTCAGGAGGAGCAGCAGCGAGCACAGCATCGGTTTTGCAGCAGCTCCTTCCATGTGCATGTTTTTGGGAGTGGAAAGGCTTGCAGAGTGTTAAAGTAGCTTTTTCTCTCCGCTGGAAAGCTGCACGCTCAGTGCCAGTCTTCTGCAGCTTCTTTCTTCACGTTTCAGCAGCTAGCACGCTCTCCGTGTGCTGGAGAAGCGGCAGAGGCTTCCTTGCCGGAGAAGCGGCACCTTCGCCGGCAGAGAGCATCCTGCCGGCCGCGGTGCGCTCCGGAGCGGGGGCTTGTGCCGAAAGAGGCCGGCAACAGGCGCTTACCTTCGGACAGCTCCGGATCGCCGTCTAATGCGTCTCTTGTCGCCTACACGGCAGGGAAAAGCTTTTCCACTCTGTCTAGGAAGGAGAAAGTGTGCCAGCACAGCAAATGCCTCCCGGACTTTCCCTGCAATTCAGCAAGTGCTTTGCAGCTTGAAATTGGAAGGAAAGCCTCAGATTTAGCAGCCAGAGCTTCAGGAGGAGCAGCAGCGAGCACAGCATCGGTTTTGCAGCAGCTCCTTCCATGTGCATGTTTTTGGGAGTGGAAAGGCTTGCAGAGTGTTAAAGTAGCTTTTTCTCTCCGCTGGAAAGCTGCACGCTCAGTGCCAGTCTTCTGCAGCTTCTTTCTTCACGTTTCAGCAGCTAGCACGCTCTCCGTGTGCTGGAGAAGCGGCAGAGGCTTCCTTGCCGGAGAAGCGGCACCTTCGCCGGCAGAGAGCATCCTGCCGGCCGCGGTGCGCTCCGGAGCGGGGGCTTGTGCCGAAAGAGGCCGGCAACAGGCGCTTACCTTCGGACAGCTCCGGATCGCCGTCTAATGCGTCTCTTGTCGCCTACACGGCAGGGAAAAGCTTTTCCACTCTGTCTAGGAAGGAGAAAGTGTGCCAGCACAGCAAATGCCTCCCGGACTTTCCCTGGAATTCAGCAAGTGCTTTGCAGCTTGAAATTGGAAGGAAAGCCTCAGATTTAGCAGCCAGAGCTTCAGGAGGAGCAGCAGCGAGCACAGCATCGGTTTTGCAGCAGCTCCTTCCATGTGCATGTTTTTGGGAGTGGAAAGGCTTGCAGAGTGTTAAAGTAGCTTTTTCTCTCCGCTGGAAAGCTGCACGCTCAGTGCCAGTCTTCTGCAGCTTCTTTCTTCACGTTTCAGCAGCTAGCACGCTCTCCGTGTGCTGGAGAAGCGGCAGAGGCTTCCTTGCCGGAGAAGCGGCACCTTCGCCGGCAGAGAGCATCCTGCCGGCCGCGGTGCGCTCCGGAGCGGGGGCTTGTGCCGAAAGAGGCCGGCAACAGGCGCTTACCTTCGGACAGCTCCGGATCGCCGTCTAATGCGTCTCTTGTCGCCTACACGGCAGGGAAAAGCTTTTCCACTCTGTCTAGGAAGGAGAAAGTGTGCCAGCACAGCAAATGCCTCCCGGACTTTCCCTGCAATTCAGCAAGTGCTTTGCAGCTTGAAATTGGAAGGAAAGCCTCAGATTTAGCAGCCAGAGCTTCAGGAGGAGCAGCAGCGAGCACAGCATCGGTTTTGCAGCAGCTCCTTCCATGTGCATGTTTTTGGGAGTGGAAAGGCTTGCAGAGTGTTAAAGTAGCTTTTTCTCTCCGCTGGAAAGCTGCACGCTCAGTGCCAGTCTTCTGCAGCTTCTTTCTTCACGTTTCAGCAGCTAGCACGCTCTCCGTGTGCTGGAGAAGCGGCAGAGGCTTCCTTGCCGGAGAAGCGGCACCTTCGCCGGCAGAGAGCATCCGGCCGGCCGCGGTGCGCTCCGGAGCGGGGGCTTGTGCCGAAAGAGGCCGGCAACAGGCGCTTACCTTCGGACAGCTCCGGATCGCCGTCTAATGCGTCTCTTGTCGCCTACACGGCAGGGAAAAGCTTTTCCACTCTGTCTAGGAAGGAGAAAGTGTGCCAGCACAGCAAATGCCTCCCGGACTTTCCCTGCAATTCAGCAAGTGCTTTGCAGCTTGAAATTGGAAGGAAAGCCTCAGATTTAGCAGCCAGAGCTTCAGGAGGAGCAGCAGCGAGCACAGCATCGGTTTTGCAGCAGCTCCTTCCATGTGCATGTTTTTGGGAGTGGAAAGGCTTGCAGAGTGTTAAAGTAGCTTTTTCTCTCCGCTGGAAAGCTGCAC
This sequence comes from Fringilla coelebs, assembly GCF_963513975.1. Classification (NCBI taxonomy): domain Eukaryota; kingdom Metazoa; phylum Chordata; class Aves; order Passeriformes; family Fringillidae; genus Fringilla; species Fringilla coelebs. Next base: position 18,506 of record NW_028167277.1, on the reverse strand, counting down.
GCTCAGTGCCAGTGTTCTGCAGCTTCTTTCTTCACGTTTCAGCAGCTAGCACGCTCTCCGTGTGCTGGAGAAGCGGCAGAGGCTTCCTTGCCGGAGAAGCGGCACCTTCGCCGGCAGAGAGCATCCTGCCGGCCGCGGTGCGCTCCGGAGCGGGGGCTTGTGCCGAAAGAGGCCGGCAACAGGCGCTTACCTTCGGACAGCTCCGGATCGCCGTCTAATGCGTCTCTTGTCGCCTACACGGCAGGGAAAAGCTTTTCCACTCTGTCTAGGAAGGAGAAAGTGTGCCAGCACAGCAAATGCCTCCCGGACTTTCCCTGCAATTCAGCAAGTGCTTTGCAGCTTGAAATTGGAAGGAAAGCCTCAGATTTAGCAGCCAGAGCTTCAGGAGGAGCAGCAGCGAGCACAGCATCGGTTTTGCAGCAGCTCCTTCCATGTGCATGTTTTTGGGAGTGGAAAGGCTTGCAGAGTGTTAAAGTAGCTTTTTCTCTCCGCTGGAAAGCTGCACGCTCAGTGCCAGTCTTCTGCAGCTTCTTTCTTCACGTTTCAGCAGCTAGCACGCTCTCCGTGTGCTGGAGAAGCGGCAGAGGCTTCCTTGCCGGAGAAGCGGCACCTTCGCCGGCAGAGAGCATCCTGCCGGCCGCGGTGCGCTCCGGAGCGGGGGCTTGTGCCGAAAGAGGCCGGCAACAGGCGCTTACCTTCGGACAGCTCCGGATCGCCGTCTAATGCGTCTCTTGTCGCCTACACGGCAGGGAAAAGCTTTTCCACTCTGTCTAGGAAGGAGAAAGTGTGCCAGCACAGCAAATGCCTCCCGGACTTTCCCTGGAATTCAGCAAGTGCTTTGCAGCTTGAAATTGGAAGGAAAGCCTCAGATTTAGCAGCCAGAGCTTCAGGAGGAGCAGCAGCGAGCACAGCATCGGTTTTGCAGCAGCTCCTTCCATGTGCATGTTTTTGGGAGTGGAAAGGCTTGCAGAGTGTTAAAGTAGCTTTTTCTCTCCGCTGGAAAGCTGCACGCTCAGTGCCAGTCTTCTGCAGCTTCTTTCTTCACGTTTCAGCAGCTAGCACGCTCTCCGTGTGCTGGAGAAGCGGCAGAGGCTTCCTTGCCGGAGAAGCGGCACCTTCGCCGGCAGAGAGCATCCTGCCGGCCGCGGTGCGCTCCGGAGCGGGGGCTTGTGCCGAAAGAGGCCGGCAACAGGCGCTTACCTTCGGACAGCTCCGGATCGCCGTCTAATGCGTCTCTTGTCGCCTACACGGCAGGGAAAAGCTTTTCCACTCTGTCTAGGAAGGAGAAAGTGTGCCAGCACAGCAAATGCCTCCCGGACTTTCCCTGGAATTCAGCAAGTGCTTTGCAGCTTGAAATTGGAAGGAAAGCCTCAGATTTAGCAGCCAGAGCTTCAGGAGGAGCAGCAGCGAGCACAGCATCGCTTTTGCAGCAGCTCCTTCCATGTGCATGTTTTTGGGAGTGGAAAGGCTTGCAGAGTGTTAAAGTAGCTTTTTCTCTCCGCTGGAAAGCTGCACGCTCAGTGCCAGTCTTCTGCAGCTTCTTTCTTCACGTTTCAGCAGCTAGCACGCTCTCCGTGTGCTGGAGAAGCGGCAGAGGCTTCCTTGCCGGAGAAGCGGCACCTTCGCCGGCAGAGAGCATCCTGCCGGCCGCGGTGCGCTCCGGAGCGGGGGCTTGTGCCGAAAGAGGCCGGCAACAGGCGCTTACCTTCGGACAGCTCCGGATCGCCGTCTAATGCGTCTCTTGTCGCCTACACGGCAGGGAAAAGCTTTTCCACTCTGTCTAGGAAGGAGAAAGTGTGCCAGCACAGCAAATGCCTCCCGGACTTTCCCTGGAATTCAGCAAGTGCTTTGCAGCTTGAAATTGGAAGGAAAGCCTCAGATTTAGCAGCCAGAGCTTCAGGAGGAGCAGCAGCGAGCACAGCATCGGTTTCGCAGCAGCTCCTTCCATGTGCATGTTTTTGGGAGTGGAAAGGCTTGCAGAGTGTTAAAGTAGCTTTTTCTCTCCGCTGGAAAGCTGCACGCTCAGTGCCAGTCTTCTGCAGCTTCTTTCTTCACGTTTCAGCAGCTAGCACGCTCTCCGTGTGCTGGAGAAGCGGCAGAGGCTTCCTTGCCGGAGAAGCGGCACCTTCGCCGGCAGAGAGCATCCTGCCGGCCGCGGTGCGCTCCGGAGCGGGGGCTTGTGCCGAAAGAGGCCGGCAACAGGCGCTTACCTTCGGACAGCTCCGGATCGCCGTCTAATGCGTCTCTTGTCGCCTACACGGCAGGGAAAAGCTTTTCCACTCTGTCTAGGAAGGAGAAAGTGTGCCAGCACAGCAAATGCCTCCCGGACTTTCCCTGGAATTCAGCAAGTGCTTTGCAGCTTGAAATTGGAAGGAAAGCCTCAGATTTAGCAGCCAGAGCTTCAGGAGGAGCAGCAGCGAGCACAGCATCGCTTTTGCAGCAGCTCCTTCCATGTGCATGTTTTTGGGAGTGGAAAGGCTTGCAGAGTGTTAAAGTAGCTTTTTCTCTCCGCTGGAAAGCTGCACGCTCAGTGCCAGTCTTCTGCAGCTTCTTTCTTCACGTTTCAGCAGCTAGCACGCTCTCCGTGTGCTGGAGAAGCGGCAGAGGCTTCCTTGCCGGAGAAGCGGCACCTTCGCCGGCAGAGAGCATCCTGCCGGCCGCGGTGCGCTCCGGAGCGGGGGCTTGTGCCGAAAGAGGCCGGCAACAGGCGCTTACCTTCGGACAGCTCCGGATCGCCGTCTAATGCGTCTCTTGTCGCCTACACGGCAGGGAAAAGCTTTTCCACTCTGTCTAGGAAGGAGAAAGTGTGCCAGCACAGCAAATGCCTCCCGGACTTTCCCTGCAATTCAGCAAGTGCTTTGCAGCTTGAAATTGGAAGGAAAGCCTCAGATTTAGCAGCCAGAGCTTCAGGAGGAGCAGCAGCGAGCACAGCATCGGTTTTGCAGCAGCTCCTTCCATGTGCATGTTTTTGGGAGTGGAAAGGCTTGCAGAGTGTTAAAGTAGCTTTTTCTCTCCGCTGGAAAGCTGCACGCTCAGTGCCAGTCTTCTGCAGCTTCTTTCTTCACGTTTCAGCAGCTAGCACGCTCTCCGTGTGCTGGAGAAGCGGCAGAGGCTTCCTTGCCGGAGAAGCGGCACCTTCGCCGGCAGAGAGCATCCTGCCGGCCGCGGTGCGCTCCGGAGCGGGGGCTTGTGCCGAAAGAGGCCGGCAACAGGCGCTTACCTTCGGACAGCTCCGGATCGCCGTCTAATGCGTCTCTTGTCGCCTACACGGCAGGGAAAAGCTTTTCCACTCTGTCTAGGAAGGAGAAAGTGTGCCAGCACAGCAAATGCCTCCCGGACTTTCCCTGGAATTCAGCAAGTGCTTTGCAGCTTGAAATTGGAAGGAAAGCCTCAGATTTAGCAGCCAGAGCTTCAGGAGGAGCAGCAGCGAGCACAGCATCGCTTTTGCAGCAGCTCCTTCCATGTGCATGTTTTTGGGAGTGGAAAGGCTTGCAGAGTGTTAAAGTAGCTTTTTCTCTCCGCTGGAAAGCTGCACGCTCAGTGCCAGTCTTCTGCAGCTTCTTTCTTCACGTTTCAGCAGCTAGCACGCTCTCCGTGTGCTGGAGAAGCGGCAGAGGCTTCCTTGCCGGAGAAGCGGCACCTTCGCCGGCAGAGAGCATCCTGCCGGCCGCGGTGCGCTCCGGAGCGGGGGCTTGTGCCGAAAGAGGCCGGCAACAGGCGCTTACCTTCGGACAGCTCCGGATCGCCGTCTAATGCGTCTCTTGTCGCCTACACGGCAGGGAAAAGCTTTTCCACTCTGTCTAGGAAGGAGAAAGTGTGCCAGCACAGCAAATGCCTCCCGGACTTTCCCTGCAATTCAGCAAGTGCTTTGCAGCTTGAAATTGGAAGGAAAGCCTCAGATTTAGCAGCCAGAGCTTCAGGAGGAGCAGCAGCGAGCACAGCATCGGTTTCGCAGCAGCTCCTTCCATGTGCATGTTTTTGGGAGTGGAAAGGCTTGCAGAGTGTTAAAGTAGCTTTTTCTCTCCGCTGGAAAGCTGCACGCTCAGTGCCAGTCTTCTGCAGCTTCTTTCTTCACGTTTCAGCAGCTAGCACGCTCTCCGTGTGCTGGAGAAGCGGCAGAGGCTTCCTTGCCGGAGAAGCGGCACCTTCGCCGGCAGAGAGCATCCTGCCGGCCGCGGTGCGCTCCGGAGCGGGGGCTTGTGCCGAAAGAGGCCGGCAACAGGCGCTTACCTTCGGACAGCTCCGGATCGCCGTCTAATGCGTCTCTTGTCGCCTACACGGCAGGGAAAAGCTTTTCCACTCTGTCTAGGAAGGAGAAAGTGTGCCAGCACAGCAAATGCCTCCCGGACTTTCCCTGGAATTCAGCAAGTGCTTTGCAGCTTGAAATTGGAAGGAAAGCCTCAGATTTAGCAGCCAGAGCTTCAGGAGGAGCAGCAGCGAGCACAGCATCGGTTTTGCAGCAGCTCCTTCCATGTGCATGTTTTTGGGAGTGGAAAGGCTTGCAGAGTGTTAAAGTAGCTTTTTCTCTCCGCTGGAAAGCTGCACGCTCAGTGCCAGTCTTCTGCAGCTTCTTTCTTCACGTTTCAGCAGCTAGCACGCTCTCCGTGTGCTGGAGAAGCGGCAGAGGCTTCCTTGCCGGAGAAGCGGCACCTTCGCCGGCAGAGAGCATCCTGCCGGCCGCGGTGCGCTCCGGAGCGGGGGCTTGTGCCGAAAGAGGCCGGCAACAGGCGCTTACCTTCGGACAGCTCCGGATCGCAGTCTAATGCGTCTCTTGTCGCCTACACGGCAGGGAAAAGCTTTTCCACTCTGTCTAGGAAGGAGAAAGTGTGCCAGCACAGCAAATGCCTCCCGGACTTTCCCTGGAATTCAGCAAGTGCTTTGCAGCTTGAAATTGGAAGGAAAGCCTCAGATTTAGCAGCCAGAGCTTCAGGAGGAGCAGCAGCGAGCACAGCATCGGTTTTGCAGCAGCTCCTTCCATGTGCATGTTTTTGGGAGTGGAAAGGCTTGCAGAGTGTTAAAGTAGCTTTTTCTCTCCGCTGGAAAGCTGCACGCTCAGTGCCAGTCTTCTGCAGCTTCTTTCTTCACGTTTCAGCAGCTAGCACGCTCTCCGTGTGCTGGAGAAGCGGCAGAGGCTTCCTTGCCGGAGAAGCGGCACCTTCGCCGGCAGAGAGCATCCTGCCGGCCGCGGTGCGCTCCGGAGCGGGGGCTTGTGCCGAAAGAGGCCGGCAACAGGCGCTTACCTTCGGACAGCTCCGGATCGCCGTCTAATGCGTCTCTTGTCGCCTACACGGCAGGGAAAAGCTTTTCCACTCTGTCTAGGAAGGAGAAAGTGTGCCAGCACAGCAAATGCCTCCCGGACTTTCCCTGGAATTCAGCAAGTGCTTTGCAGCTTGAAATTGGAAGGAAAGCCTCAGATTTAGCAGCCAGAGCTTCAGGAGGAGCAGCAGCGAGCACAGCATCGGTTTTGCAGCAGCTCCTTCCATGTGCATGTTTTTGGGAGTGGAAAGGCTTGCAGAGTGTTAAAGTAGCTTTTTCTCTCCGCTGGAAAGCTGCACGCTCAGTGCCAGTCTTCTGCAGCTTCTTTCTTCACGTTTCAGCAGCTAGCACGCTCTCCGTGTGCTGGAGAAGCGGCCGAGGCTTCCTTGCCGGAGAAGCGGCACCTTCGCCGGCAGAGAGCATCCTGCCGGCCGCGGTGCGCTCCGGAGCGGGGGCTTGTGCCGAAAGAGGCCGGCAACAGGCGCTTACCTTCGGACAGCTCCGGATCGCCGTCTAATGCGTCTCTTGTCGCCTACACGGCAGGGAAAAGCTTTTCCACTCTGTCTAGGAAGGAGAAAGTGTGCCAGCACAGCAAATGCCTCCCGGACTTTCCCTGCAATTCAGCAAGTGCTTTGCAGCTTGAAATTGGAAGGAAAGCCTCAGATTTAGCAGCCAGAGCTTCAGGAGGAGCAGCAGCGAGCACAGCATCGGTTTTGCAGCAGCTCCTTCCATGTGCATGTTTTTGGGAGTTGAGAGGCTTGCAGAGTGTTAAAGTAGCTTTTTCTCTCCGCTGGAAAGCTGCACGCTCAGTGCCAGTCTTCTGCAGCTTCTTTCTTCACGTTTCAGCAGCTAGCACGCTCTCCGTGTGCTGGAGAAGCGGCAGAGGCTTCCTTGCCGGAGAAGCGGCACCTTCGCCGGCAGAGAGCATCCTGCCGGCCGCGGTGCGCTCCGGAGCGGGGGCTTGTGCCGAAAGAGGCCGGCAACAGGCGCTTACCTTCGGACAGCTCCGGATCGCCGTCTAATGCGTCTCTTGTCGCCTACACGGCAGGGAAAAGCTTTTCCACTCTGTCTAGGAAGGAGAAAGTGTGCCAGCACAGCAAATGCCTCCCGGACTTTCCCTGGAATTCAGCAAGTGCTTTGCAGCTTGAAATTGGAAGGAAAGCGTCAGATTTAGCAGCCAGAGCTTCAGGAGGAGCAGCAGCGAGCACAGCATCGGTTTCGCAGCAGCTCCTTCCATGTGCATGTTTTTGGGAGTGGAAAGGCTTGCAGAGTGTTAAAGTAGCTTTTTCTCTCCGCTGGAAAGCTGCACGCTCAGTGCCAGTCTTCTGCAGCTTCTTTCTTCACGTTTCAGCAGCTAGCACGCTCTCCGTGTGCTGGAGAAGCGGCAGAGGCTTCCTTGCCGGAGAAGCGGCACCTTCGCCGGCAGAGAGCATCCTGCCGGCCGCGGTGCGCTCCGGAGCGGGGGCTTGTGCCGAAAGAGGCCGGCAACAGGCGCTTACCTTCGGACAGCTCCGGATCGCCGTCTAATGCGTCTCTTGTCGCCTACACGGCAGGGAAAAGCTTTTCCACTCTGTCTAGGAAGGAGAAAGTGTGCCAGCACAGCAAATGCCTCCCGGACTTTCCCTGGAATTCAGCAAGTGCTTTGCAGCTTGAAATTGGAAGGAAAGCCTCAGATTTAGCAGCCAGAGCTTCAGGAGGAGCAGCAGCGAGCACAGCATCGCTTTTGCAGCAGCTCCTTCCATGTGCATGTTTTTGGGAGTGGAAAGGCTTGCAGAGTGTTAAAGTAGCTTTTTCTCTCCGCTGGAAAGCTGCACGCTCAGTGCCAGTCTTCTGCAGCTTCTTTCTTCACGTTTCAGCAGCTAGCACGCTCTCCGTGTGCTGGAGAAGCGGCCGAGGCTTCCTTGCCGGAGAAGCGGCACCTTCGCCGGCAGAGAGCATCCTGCCGGCCGCGGTGCGCTCCGGAGCGGGGGCTTGTGCCGAAAGAGGCCGGCAACAGGCGCTTACCTTCGGACAGCTCCGGATCGCCGTCTAATGCGTCTCTTGTCGCCTACACGGCAGGGAAAAGCTTTTCCACTCTGTCTAGGAAGGAGAAAGTGTGCCAGCACAGCAAATGCCTCCCGGACTTTCCCTGGAATTCAGCAAGTGCTTTGCAGCTTGAAATTGGAAGGAAAGCCTCAGATTTAGCAGCCAGAGCTTCAGGAGGAGCAGCAGCGAGCACAGCATCGCTTTTGCAGCAGCTCCTTCCATGTGCATGTTTTTGGGAGTGGAAAGGCTTGCAGAGTGTTAAAGTAGCTTTTTCTCTCCGCTGGAAAGCTGCACGCTCAGTGCCAGTCTTCTGCAGCTTCTTTCTTCACGTTTCAGCAGCTAGCACGCTCTCCGTGTGCTGGAGAAGCGGCAGAGGCTTCCTTGCCGGAGAAGCGGCACCTTCGCCGGCAGAGAGCATCCTGCCGGCCGCGGTGCGATCCGGAGCGGGGGCTTGTGCCGAAAGAGGCCGGCAACAGGCGCTTACCTTCGGACAGCTCCGGATCGCCGTCTAATGCGTCTCTTGTCGCCTACACGGCAGGGAAAAGCTTTTCCACTCTGTCTAGGAAGGAGAAAGTGTGCCAGCACAGCAAATGCCTCCCGGACTTTCCCTGCAATTCAGCAAGTGCTTTGCAGCTTGAAATTGGAAGGAAAGCCTCAGATTTAGCAGCCAGAGCTTCAGGAGGAGCAGCAGCGAGCACAGCATCGGTTTCGCAGCAGCTCCTTCCATGTGCATGTTTTTGGGAGTGGAAAGGCTTGCAGAGTGTTAAAGTAGCTTTTTCTCTCCGCTGGAAAGCTGCACGCTCAGTGCCAGTCTTCTGCAGCTTCTTTCTTCACGTTTCAGCAGCTAGCACGCTCTCCGTGTGCTGGAGAAGCGGCAGAGGCTTCCTTGCCGGAGAAGCGGCACCTTCGCCGGCAGAGAGCATCCTGCCGGCCGCGGTGCGCTCCGGAGCGGGGGCTTGTGCCGAAAGAGGCCGGCAACAGGCGCTTACCTTCGGACAGCTCCGGATCGCCGTCTAATGCGTCTCTTGTCGCCTACACGGCAGGGAAAAGCTTTTCCACTCTGTCTAGGAAGGAGAAAGTGTGCCAGCACAGCAAATGCCTCCCGGACTTTCCCTGGAATTCAGCAAGTGCTTTGCAGCTTGAAATTGGAAGGAAAGCCTCAGATTTAGCAGCCAGAGCTTCAGGAGGAGCAGCAGCGAGCACAGCATCGGTTTTGCAGCAGCTCCTTCCATGTGCATGTTTTTGGGAGTGGAAAGGCTTGCAGAGTGTTAAAGTAGCTTTTTCTCTCCGCTGGAAAGCTGCACGCTCAGTGCCAGTCTTCTGCAGCTTCTTTCTTCACGTTTCAGCAGCTAGCACGCTCTCCGTGTGCTGGAGAAGCGGCAGAGGCTTCCTTGCCGGAGAAGCGGCACCTTCGCCGGCAGAGAGCATCCTGCCGGCCGCGGTGCGCTCCGGAGCGGGGGCTTGTGCCGAAAGAGGCCGGCAACAGGCGCTTACCTTCGGACAGCTCCGGATCGCAGTCTAATGCGTCTCTTGTCGCCTACACGGCAGGGAAAAGCTTTTCCACTCTGTCTAGGAAGGAGAAAGTGTGCCAGCACAGCAAATGCCTCCCGGACTTTCCCTGGAATTCAGCAAGTGCTTTGCAGCTTGAAATTGGAAGGAAAGCCTCAGATTTAGCAGCCAGAGCTTCAGGAGGAGCAGCAGCGAGCACAGCATCGGTTTTGCAGCAGCTCCTTCCATGTGCATGTTTTTGGGAGTGGAAAGGCTTGCAGAGTGTTAAAGTAGCTTTTTCTCTCCGCTGGAAAGCTGCACGCTCAGTGCCAGTCTTCTGCAGCTTCTTTCTTCACGTTTCAGCAGCTAGCACGCTCTCCGTGTGCTGGAGAAGCGGCAGAGGCTTCCTTGCCGGAGAAGCGGCACCTTCGCCGGCAGAGAGCATCCTGCCGGCCGCGGTGCGCTCCGGAGCGGGGGCTTGTGCCGAAAGAGGCCGGCAACAGGCGCTTACCTTCGGACAGCTCCGGATCGCCGTCTAATGCGTCTCTTGTCGCCTACACGGCAGGGAAAAGCTTTTCCACTCTGTCTAGGAAGGAGAAAGTGTGCCAGCACAGCAAATGCCTCCCGGACTTTCCCTGGAATTCAGCAAGTGCTTTGCAGCTTGAAATTGGAAGGAAAGCCTCAGATTTAGCAGCCAGAGCTTCAGGAGGAGCAGCAGCGAGCACAGCATCGGTTTTGCAGCAGCTCCTTCCATGTGCATGTTTTTGGGAGTGGAAAGGCTTGCAGAGTGTTAAAGTAGCTTTTTCTCTCCGCTGGAAAGCTGCACGCTCAGTGCCAGTCTTCTGCAGCTTCTTTCTTCACGTTTCAGCAGCTAGCACGCTCTCCGTGTGCTGGAGAAGCGGCCGAGGCTTCCTTGCCGGAGAAGCGGCACCTTCGCCGGCAGAGAGCATCCTGCCGGCCGCGGTGCGCTCCGGAGCGGGGGCTTGTGCCGAAAGAGGCCGGCAACAGGCGCTTACCTTCGGACAGCTCCGGATCGCCGTCTAATGCGTCTCTTGTCGCCTACACGGCAGGGAAAAGCTTTTCCACTCTGTCTAGGAAGGAGAAAGTGTGCCAGCACAGCAAATGCCTCCCGGACTTTCCCTGCAATTCAGCAAGTGCTTTGCAGCTTGAAATTGGAAGGAAAGCCTCAGATTTAGCAGCCAGAGCTTCAGGAGGAGCAGCAGCGAGCACAGCATCGGTTTTGCAGCAGCTCCTTCCATGTGCATGTTTTTGGGAGTTGAGAGGCTTGCAGAGTGTTAAAGTAGCTTTTTCTCTCCGCTGGAAAGCTGCACGCTCAGTGCCAGTCTTCTGCAGCTTCTTTCTTCACGTTTCAGCAGCTAGCACGCTCTCCGTGTGCTGGAGAAGCGGCAGAGGCTTCCTTGCCGGAGAAGCGGCACCTTCGCCGGCAGAGAGCATCCTGCCGGCCGCGGTGCGCTCCGGAGCGGGGGCTTGTGCCGAAAGAGGCCGGCAACAGGCGCTTACCTTCGGACAGCTCCGGATCGCCGTCTAATGCGTCTCTTGTCGCCTACACGGCAGGGAAAAGCTTTTCCACTCTGTCTAGGAAGGAGAAAGTGTGCCAGCACAGCAAATGCCTCCCGGACTTTCCCTGGAATTCAGCAAGTGCTTTGCAGCTTGAAATTGGAAGGAAAGCGTCAGATTTAGCAGCCAGAGCTTCAGGAGGAGCAGCAGCGAGCACAGCATCGGTTTCGCAGCAGCTCCTTCCATGTGCATGTTTTTGGGAGTGGAAAGGCTTGCAGAGTGTTAAAGTAGCTTTTTCTCTCCGCTGGAAAGCTGCACGCTCAGTGCCAGTCTTCTGCAGCTTCTTTCTTCACGTTTCAGCAGCTAGCACGCTCTCCGTGTGCTGGAGAAGCGGCAGAGGCTTCCTTGCCGGAGAAGCGGCACCTTCGCCGGCAGAGAGCATCCTGCCGGCCGCGGTGCGCTCCGGAGCGGGGGCTTGTGCCGAAAGAGGCCGGCAACAGGCGCTTACCTTCGGACAGCTCCGGATCGCCGTCTAATGCGTCTCTTGTCGCCTACACGGCAGGGAAAAGCTTTTCCACTCTGTCTAGGAAGGAGAAAGTGTGCCAGCACAGCAAATGCCTCCCGGACTTTCCCTGGAATTCAGCAAGTGCTTTGCAGCTTGAAATTGGAAGGAAAGCCTCAGATTTAGCAGCCAGAGCTTCAGGAGGAGCAGCAGCGAGCACAGCATCGCTTTTGCAGCAGCTCCTTCCATGTGCATGTTTTTGGGAGTGGAAAGGCTTGCAGAGTGTTAAAGTAGCTTTTTCTCTCCGCTGGAAAGCTGCACGCTCAGTGCCAGTCTTCTGCAGCTTCTTTCTTCACGTTTCAGCAGCTAGCACGCTCTCCGTGTGCTGGAGAAGCGGCCGAGGCTTCCTTGCCGGAGAAGCGGCACCTTCGCCGGCAGAGAGCATCCTGCCGGCCGCGGTGCGCTCCGGAGCGGGGGCTTGTGCCGAAAGAGGCCGGCAACAGGCGCTTACCTTCGGACAGCTCCGGATCGCCGTCTAATGCGTCTCTTGTCGCCTACACGGCAGGGAAAAGCTTTTCCACTCTGTCTAGGAAGGAGAAAGTGTGCCAGCACAGCAAATGCCTCCCGGACTTTCCCTGGAATTCAGCAAGTGCTTTGCAGCTTGAAATTGGAAGGAAAGCCTCAGATTTAGCAGCCAGAGCTTCAGGAGGAGCAGCAGCGAGCACAGCATCGCTTTTGCAGCAGCTCCTTCCATGTGCATGTTTTTGGGAGTGGAAAGGCTTGCAGAGTGTTAAAGTAGCTTTTTCTCTCCGCTGGAAAGCTGCACGCTCAGTGCCAGTCTTCTGCAGCTTCTTTCTTCACGTTTCAGCAGCTAGCACGCTCTCCGTGTGCTGGAGAAGCGGCAGAGGCTTCCTTGCCGGAGAAGCGGCACCTTCGCCGGCAGAGAGCATCCTGCCGGCCGCGGTGCGATCCGGAGCGGGGGCTTGTGCCGAAAGAGGCCGGCAACAGGCGCTTACCTTCGGACAGCTCCGGATCGCCGTCTAATGCGTCTCTTGTCGCCTACACGGCAGGGAAAAGCTTTTCCACTCTGTCTAGGAAGGAGAAAGTGTGCCAGCACAGCAAATGCCTCCCGGACTTTCCCTGGAATTCAGCAAGTGCTTTGCAGCTTGAAATTGGAAGGAAAGCCTCAGATTTAGCAGCCAGAGCTTCAGGAGGAGCAGCAGCGAGCACAGCATCGGTTTCGCAGCAGCTCCTTCCATGTGCATGTTTTTGGGAGTGGAAAGGCTTGCAGAGTGTTAAAGTAGCTTTTTCTCTCCGCTGGAAAGCTGCACGCTCAGTGCCAGTCTTCTGCAGCTTCTTTCTTCACGTTTCAGCAGCTAGCACGCTCTCCGTGTGCTGGAGAAGCGGCAGAGGCTTCCTTGCCGGAGAAGCGGCACCTTCGCCGGCAGAGAGCATCCTGCCGGCCGCGGTGCGCTCCGGAGCGGGGGCTTGTGCCGAAAGAGGCCGGCAACAGGCGCTTACCTTCGGACAGCTCCGGATCGCCGTCTAATGCGTCTCTTGTCGCCTACACGGCAGGGAAAAGCTTTTCCACTCTGTCTAGGAAGGAGAAAGTGTGCCAGCACAGCAAATGCCTCCCGGACTTTCCCTGGAATTCAGCAAGTGCTTTGCAGCTTGAAATTGGAAGGAAAGCCTCAGATTTAGCAGCCAGAGCTTCAGGAGGAGCAGCAGCGAGCACAGCATCGGTTTTGCAGCAGCTCCTTCCATGTGCATGTTTTTGGGAGTGGAAAGGCTTGCAGAGTGTTAAAGTAGCTTTTTCTCTCCGCTGGAAAGCTGCACGCTCAGTGCCAGTCTTCTGCAGCTTCTTTCTTCACGTTTCAGCAGCTAGCACGCTCTCCGTGTGCTGGAGAAGCGGCAGAGGCTTCCTTGCCGGAGAAGCGGCACCTTCGCCGGCAGAGAGCATCCTGCCGGCCGCGGTGCGATCCGGAGCGGGGGCTTGTGCCGAAAGAGGCCGGCAACAGGCGCTTACCTTCGGACAGCTCCGGATCGCCGTCTAATGCGTCTCTTGTCGCCTACACGGCAGGGAAAAGCTTTTCCACTCTGTCTAGGAAGGAGAAAGTGTGCCAGCACAGCAAATGCCTCCCGGACTTTCCCTGCAATTCAGCAAGTGCTTTGCAGCTTGAAATTGGAAGGAAAGCCTCAGATTTAGCAGCCAGAGCTTCAGGAGGAGCAGCAGCGAGCACAGCATCGGTTTCGCAGCAGCTCCTTCCATGTGCATGTTTTTGGGAGTGGAAAGGCTTGCAGAGTGTTAAAGTAGCTTTTTCTCTCCGCTGGAAAGCTGCACGCTCAGTGCCAGTCTTCTGCAGCTTCTTTCTTCACGTTTCAGCAGCTAGCACGCTCTCCGTGTGCTGGAGAAGCGGCAGAGGCTTCCTTGCCGGAGAAGCGGCACCTTCGCCGGCAGAGAGCATCCGGCCGGCCGCGGTGCGCTCCGGAGCGGGGGCTTGTGCCGAAAGAGGCCGGCAACAGGCGCTTACCTTCGGACAGCTCCGGATCGCCGTCTAATGCGTCTCTTGTCGCCTACACGGCAGGGAAAAGCTTTTCCACTCTGTCTAGGAAGGAGAAAGTGTGCCAGCACAGCAAATGCCTCCCGGACTTTCCCTGGAATTCAGCAAGTGCTTTGCAGCTTGAAATTGGAAGGAAAGCCTCAGATTTAGCAGCCAGAGCTTCAGGAGGAGCAGCAGCGAGCACAGCATCGGTTTCGCAGCAGCTCTTTCCATGTGCATGTTTTTGGGAGTGGAAAGGCTTGCAGAGTGTTAAAGTAGCTTTTTCTCTCCGCTGGAAAGCTGCACGCTCAGTGCCAGTCTTCTGCAGCTTCTTTCTTCACGTTTCAGCAGCTAGCACGCTCTCCGTGTGCTGGAGAAGCGGCCGAGGCTTCCTTGCCGGAGAAGCGGCACCTTCGCCGGCAGAGAGCATCCTGCCGGCCGCGGTGCGCTCCGGAGCGGGGGCTTGTGCCGAAAGAGGCCGGCAACAGGCGCTTACCTTCGGACAGCTCCGGATCGCCGTCTAATGCGTCTCTTGTCGCCTACACGGCAGGGAAAAGCTTTTCCACTCTGTCTAGGAAGGAGAAAGTGTGCCAGCACAGCAAATGCCTCCCGGACTTTCCCTGCAATTCAGCAAGTGCTTTGCAGCTTGAAATTGGAAGGAAAGCCTCAGATTTAGCAGCCAGAGCTTCAGGAGGAGCAGCAGCGAGCACAGCATCGGTTTTGCAGCAGCTCCTTCCATGTGCATGTTTTTGGGAGTTGAGAGGCTTGCAGAGTGTTAAAGTAGCTTTTTCTCTCCGCTGGAAAGCTGCACGCTCAGTGCCAGTCTTCTGCAGCTTCTTTCTTCACGTTTCAGCAGCTAGCACGCTCTCCGTGTGCTGGAGAAGCGGCAGAGGCTTCCTTGCCGGAGAAGCGGCACCTTCGCCGGCAGAGAGCATCCTGCCGGCCGCGGTGCGCTCCGGAGCGGGGGCTTGTGCCGAAAGAGGCCGGCAACAGGCGCTTACCTTCGGACAGCTCCGGATCGCCGTCTAATGCGTCTCTTGTCGCCTACACGGCAGGGAAAAGCTTTTCCACTCTGTCTAGGAAGGAGAAAGTGTGCCAGCACAGCAAATGCCTCCCGGACTTTCCCTGGAATTCAGCAAGTGCTTTGCAGCTTGAAATTGGAAGGAAAGCCTCAGATTTAGCAGCCAGAGCTTCAGGAGGAGCAGCAGCGAGCACAGCATCGGTTTCGCAGCAGCTCCTTCCATGTGCATGTTTTTGGGAGTGGAAAGGCTTGCAGAGTGTTAAAGTAGCTTTTTCTCTCCGCTGGAAAGCTGCACGCTCAGTGCCAGTCTTCTGCAGCTTCTTTCTTCACGTTTCAGCAGCTAGCACGCTCTCCGTGTGCTGGAGAAGCGGCAGAGGCTTCCTTGCCGGAGAAGCGGCACCTTCGCCGGCAGAGAGCATCCTGCCGGCCGCGGTGCGCTCCGGAGCGGGGGCTTGTGCCGAAAGAGGCCGGCAACAGGCGCTTACCTTCGGACAGCTCCGGATCGCCGTCTAATGCGTCTCTTGTCGCCTACACGGCAGGGAAAAGCTTTTCCACTCTGTCTAGGAAGGAGAAAGTGTGCCAGCACAGCAAATGCCTCCCGGACTTTCCCTGCAATTCAGCAAGTGCTTTGCAGCTTGAAATTGGAAGGAAAGCCTCAGATTTAGCAGCCAGAGCTTCAGGAGGAGCAGCAGCGAGCACAGCATCGGTTTCGCAGCAGCTCCTTCCATGTGCATGTTTTTGGGAGTGGAAAGGCTTGCAGAGTGTTAAAGTAGCTTTTTCTCTCCGCTGGAAAGCTGCACGCTCAGTGCCAGTCTTCTGCAGCTTCTTTCTTCACGTTTCAGCAGCTAGCACGCTCTCCGTGTGCTGGAGAAGCGGCAGAGGCTTCCTTGCCGGAGAAGCGGCACCTTCGCCGGCAGAGAGCATCCTGCCGGCCGCGGTGCGCTCCGGAGCGGGGGCTTGTGCCGAAAGAGGCCGGCAACAGGCGCTTACCTTCGGACAGCTCCGGATCGCCGTCTAATGCGTCTCTTGTCGCCTACACGGCAGGGAAAAGCTTTTCCACTCTGTCTAGGAAGGAGAAAGTGTGCCAGCACAGCAAATGCCTCCCGGACTTTCCCTGGAATTCAGCAAGTGCTTTGCAGCTTGAAATTGGAAGGAAAGCCTCAGATTTAGCAGCCAGAGCTTCAGGAGGAGCAGCAGCGAGCACAGCATCGGTTTTGCAGCAGCTCCTTCCATGTGCATGTTTTTGGGAGTGGAAAGGCTTGCAGAGTGTTAAAGTAGCTTTTTCTCTCCGCTGGAAAGCTGCACGCTCAGTGCCAGTCTTCTGCAGCTTCTTTCTTCACGTTTCAGCAGCTAGCACGCTCTCCGTGTGCTGGAGAAGCGGCCGAGGCTTCCTTGCCGGAGAAGCGGCACCTTCGCCGGCAGAGAGCATCCTGCCGGCCGCGGTGCGCTCCGGAGCGGGGGCTTGTGCCGAAAGAGGCCGGCAACAGGCGCTTACCTTCGGACAGCTCCGGATCGCCGTCTAATGCGTCTCTTGTCGCCTACACGGCAGGGAAAAGCTTTTCCACTCTGTCTAGGAAGGAGAAAGTGTGCCAGCACAGCAAATGCCTCCCGGACTTTCCCTGGAATTCAGCAAGTGCTTTGCAGCTTGAAATTGGAAGGAAAGCCTCAGATTTAGCAGCCAGAGCTTCAGGAGGAGCAGCAGCGAGCACAGCATCGCTTTTGCAGCAGCTCCTTCCATGTGCATGTTTTTGGGAGTGGAAAGGCTTGCAGAGTGTTAAAGTAGCTTTTTCTCTCCGCTGGAAAGCTGCACGCTCAGTGCCAGTCTTCTGCAGCTTCTTTCTTCACGTTTCAGCAGCTAGCACGCTCTCCGTGTGCTGGAGAAGCGGCAGAGGCTTCCTTGCCGGAGAAGCGGCACCTTCGCCGGCAGAGAGCATCCTGCCGGCCGCGGTGCGATCCGGAGCGGGGGCTTGTGCCGAAAGAGGCCGGCAACAGGCGCTTACCTTCGGACAGCTCCGGATCGCCGTCTAATGCGTCTCTTGTCGCCTACACGGCAGGGAAAAGCTTTTCCACTCTGTCTAGGAAGGAGAAAGTGTGCCAGCACAGCAAATGCCTCCCGGACTTTCCCTGCAATTCAGCAAGTGCTTTGCAGCTTGAAATTGGAAGGAAAGCCTCAGATTTAGCAGCCAGAGCTTCAGGAGGAGCAGCAGCGAGCACAGCATCGGTTTCGCAGCAGCTCCTTCCATGTGCATGTTTTTGGGAGTGGAAAGGCTTGCAGAGTGTTAAAGTAGCTTTTTCTCTCCGCTGGAAAGCTGCACGCTCAGTGCCAGTCTTCTGCAGCTTCTTTCTTCACGTTTCAGCAGCTAGCACGCTCTCCGTGTGCTGGAGAAGCGGCAGAGGCTTCCTTGCCGGAGAAGCGGCACCTTCGCCGGCAGAGAGCATCCGGCCGGCCGCGGTGCGCTCCGGAGCGGGGGCTTGTGCCGAAAGAGGCCGGCAACAGGCGCTTACCTTCGGACAGCTCCGGATCGCCGTCTAATGCGTCTCTTGTCGCCTACACGGCAGGGAAAAGCTTTTCCACTCTGTCTAGGAAGGAGAAAGTGTGCCAGCACAGCAAATGCCTCCCGGACTTTCCCTGGAATTCAGCAAGTGCTTTGCAGCTTGAAATTGGAAGGAAAGCCTCAGATTTAGCAGCCAGAGCTTCAGGAGGAGCAGCAGCGAGCACAGCATCGGTTTTGCAGCAGCTCCTTCCATGTGCATGTTTTTGGGAGTGGAAAGGCTTGCAGAGTGTTAAAGTAGCTTTTTCTCTCCGCTGGAAAGCTGCACGCTCAGTGCCAGTGTTCTGCAGCTTCTTTCTTCACGTTTCAGCAGCTAGCACGCTCTCCGTGTGCTGGAGAAGCGGCAGAGGCTTCCTTGCCGGAGAAGCGGCACCTTCGCCGGCAGAGAGCATCCTGCCGGCCGCGGTGCGCTCCGGAGCGGGGGCTTGTGCCGAAAGAGGCCGGCAACAGGCGCTTACCTTCGGACAGCTCCGGATCGCCGTCTAATGCGTCTCTTGTCGCCTACACGGCAGGGAAAAGCTTTTCCACTCTGTCTAGGAAGGAGAAAGTGTGCCAGCACAGCAAATGCCTCCCGGACTTTCCCTGCAATTCAGCAAGTGCTTTGCAGCTTGAAATTGGAAGGAAAGCCTCAGATTTAGCAGCCAGAGCTTCAGGAGGAGCAGCAGCGAGCACAGCATCGGTTTTGCAGCAGCTCCTTCCATGTGCATGTTTTTGGGAGTGGAAAGGCTTGCAGAGTGTTAAAGTAGCTTTTTCTCTCCGCTGGAAAGCTGCACGCTCAGTGCCAGTCTTCTGCAGCTTCTTTCTTCACGTTTCAGCAGCTAGCACGCTCTCCGTGTGCTGGAGAAGCGGCAGAGGCTTCCTTGCCGGAGAAGCGGCACCTTCGCCGGCAGAGAGCATCCTGCCGGCCGCGGTGCGCTCCGGAGCGGGGGCTTGTGCCGAAAGAGGCCGGCAACAGGCGCTTACCTTCGGACAGCTCCGGATCGCCGTCTAATGCGTCTCTTGTCGCCTACACGGCAGGGAAAAGCTTTTCCACTCTGTCTAGGAAGGAGAAAGTGTGCCAGCACAGCAAATGCCTCCCGGACTTTCCCTGGAATTCAGCAAGTGCTTTGCAGCTTGAAATTGGAAGGAAAGCCTCAGATTTAGCAGCCAGAGCTTCAGGAGGAGCAGCAGCGAGCACAGCATCGCTTTTGCAGCAGCTCCTTCCATGTGCATGTTTTTGGGAGTGGAAAGGCTTGCAGAGTGTTAAAGTAGCTTTTTCTCTCCGCTGGAAAGCTGCACGCTCAGTGCCAGTCTTCTGCAGCTTCTTTCTTCACGTTTCAGCAGCTAGCACGCTCTCCGTGTGCTGGAGAAGCGGCAGAGGCTTCCTTGCCGGAGAAGCGGCACCTTCGCCGGCAGAGAGCATCCTGCCGGCCGCGGTGCGATCCGGAGCGGGGGCTTGTGCCGAAAGAGGCCGGCAACAGGCGCTTACCTTCGGACAGCTCCGGATCGCCGTCTAATGCGTCTCTTGTCGCCTACACGGCAGGGAAAAGCTTTTCCACTCTGTCTAGGAAGGAGAAAGTGTGCCAGCACAGCAAATGCCTCCCGGACTTTCCCTGGAATTCAGC